>NC_072790.1:139119062-139422092 GCF_028583425.1 Eublepharis macularius
GCTGGCAATGTCTCAGCTGTAGGACTGCCTTTATGATAGGCTTAAAAATATATATTCCCACTCCCACCTTATACCCTTGACTTCACAGGACAGTTTTAAAAACGACATTCCAAGGGAGTTGCTATGGTCACCTGCTGTAGCCAAAATAACAAAGAATTGTGAACAGTTTAAAGAATATTTTTTTCAGGCATAAACTTTTGTGAGCCAGAACACGTTTTGTCAGATGAATGAAGTCATCGGACAAAGTGTACTATAGCTCACAAGGACTTATGCTATAATAAATTTGCTCATCTTTAAGGTTCTACAAGACTCTTTGGGTGAGCTTGCTGAGTAGTTAAATGTTGGCTATGGATCTGGGAGACCAAGGTTCGAATGCCTACTCTACAATAAAGCTTGCTGGGTGACTCTAGCCAGTCACATTTTCTATCTAACTTGTTGTGAGGGTAAAATGGAAGAAGAAAGGTGGAATAACAAAGTAGTAAATCAACCAATTTGTGAAACTGTAAACTTCTACAAGAAGAGGCAGAACTGCTAGCAATGGTTAATCTGCCTGGAGCATTTAGGGAAACAGGAAAGCACGAATCAGTAAAATGTGAAGCGGGGTGGGGGGTGGGGAGTCAATGCTGTGTCTAATGGGTGATTCTTTGCTATCTTCCTGCTTTAGCAACCATAGTTGCTCTATCAAAATGGGGCACAGTTGGGAGCTAGACTTATAGCTTTGCTTTTAATTGCTGCTGGGTCTGCAGACATTAACAAGCAATTCTCTGAAAAAAGTGTCATCTACTGATTTGTGCAGGTCAAACTACTATTAGAGAAAAAAAGAACACGTTGGACTGTTTTTTTGCTAGCCAGTTGGCATCTCTTGTGGAAGCAAGAGAGAGCAATCCAAGGGGTTAGCATGTGGAACTTGAAGCATATTTATTAAATACTTTTGTTTGGTTGTTTCTGTGGAAATTGACTATGAGTAAAGACTGAGGAGGGAGCAGAAGAAATATTTGCCAGACCAATGCAGTGTTGGAGAGTTTTGTACTGTACATAAAAGCGATCATTCAGCCTCCACAGAGTACCAAACTTATTCCCATGGAAACCTCTGTTTGTAAGTGAATAAGTAGCCTGCCTCTTGACAGTGTCTTTTCCTTTTTTTTTTGTTCTTGTCTCTGCTAGTATGTTTTGTCACTGCTGTTGAGTCACCCCCTTCCCCAACTCTTTACCTCAGAACAATTTGTGAAAAGATGGACAATAACATGCCTGCCAATCATAAGTTGGCAAAGTAAAGAATTTGCCAGATTTTGCTAAGTGAAATGTGTTTTCATATTCCATGAAATTTTGTAGTAAGATTATTTTCTGTGCTTGTTTTCTAATGTGAAATGTTTTCTCTTACCAGAATACCAAAGATAAAAATGGGCAACCCTGGTGTTGTATGTCTGCCCTCCTGTGTTTCTGTGCAAGTTGGAAAAAAGTCTGTAGTTTGGAAGAAAAGAGATGGAAAAATTTCTTAATCTTATGCTGGAGTGATCCACATGATTCTGAAAGGGGTCTGAAATGTCGATTGAGGAATGTACTGCCAGTTCAATGGTAAATTGTTATATATTTATATGCTGATGAACTGTAGCTGAATTATGTTGTTTCTCTGTGGTTTTCTTTAATCCAATGCTTAACATTTTGGCTTCCAGGAGTAATGTTTCCAACCCATCATCTACTTTACTGCCTTCACTTTCTACTTGGGTAATCAGCACACAAGCGGACAAGGGAGACCCAGCCCTGCTGGAAGTCATTTTGGTTGAGAGAAACCTACCCTTCTCAGTAGGGATTAGACATGGGCACGAACAGGGAAAAAAACCCAAACAGGTTGTTCATTGCAACCCCAACCGGAATGAAGAGGCAGACACAGGCTTGGATTAAAGGGCCGTTTATTAACAAGACCATTACTTAACAAGGCAAGGGCCAACTAAGCTGTACAGGTCAAGCCCTGGGGTCAACTCCAGGACCTCCGCCTTGACCTGCCTGGGCGAGCCCCATCGCCCCGGGTATAGGCCATTCCATGAATGGCTGCCACCCAGCCAGCCAGGCAATGGATCCCCCCCAGCAAGCACCTAACGCCGCAGCCGTCCGGCATGAGGGGAGGCCTTGTATTTGGGGATCCCCGCAGGATTCTGCCAGTGGTACGGTAGCTGTCAACAAGCATACCGCAATAAATGGCAGACCCTGTTCCCCACACTTGGGGAAACGCCACTTGGTGCTCACCATCGCGCACCCTATTCCCAAAATCTCCTGCCAGTGACTAACTACAGAACCACCTCATAAAATTCCTCAACCCTACCATTAGTGCAAAGTAGGCAAAAAAACCCCTTTTCCCAAAGCCAATCAGGGGAAAATGGGCAAAAAATTCCTACCTGGCTCTGAAACAGCAGCCAGCTAATCCTGCACTAAAACAGGGAGAGGTGGGTGGGCAGAACGCGCCCCAACTGCGGCCGGGGGAAAGCAGAGCCGCCCAAAAATAGCTCCTGGCTCTGCCCCCTGGCCAAAGCCCCGTATGCCCTTGGAGGAGGGGAGCCTGCCTCCTTCCTCCGGCAGGGCTGCAAAGCATGACTCCCTGCTCAAGCTGTGTGCAGCTGCAGGGTGAGTCATATTGTTCGTTCCTGATGACAAACACGAACAGACAAACAGAAATGAACATGTCCCTTTAATGAACATGTTTGGTGTTGGTTGTTCATCACAGCAGAGCGGCTGCCTTAGTACTTAGAGAGCCTATATTCACAGGGAATGTGCAGGAAGCTCTTCTCCAGCCATCACCCAAGTTTGGTCAAGATTGCAGTATGGATCTCGGAGTTATACATTCCCAAATTTGATGCTCCCAGGAAACTCCCACTCAATACAAATGGAGCCACCCTTTCCAGTTCACTTTGACCCCATGCAGTGGATCTGAAGGCAGGCTGCCTCCCCTCTCGGGTGGGGGGGTCTAGCCACTTGCTGGCAGCACCCCCCCATCTGCCCACCCACCAGGCCTCCTGGTCGGAGGCTATATATCTGCTCATGCAGCAAGGTGGTTGATGTCTGTGGCCGCTGGGCCTGGTGGGCTTGGGGAGGAGGTGGCGGGCTGCATCCCCTCTCAGGGGCAGGCAGTCAGGCCACTCACTGGTGGCACCCCCCATGTGCCCGCCACAGCCTGCCTGGCCTCTGGGTCAGAGGCCACTTATCTGCTCATGCAGCAAGGTGGTTGATGTCTGTGGCTGCTGGGCCTGGCGGGCTCGGGGAAGTGGTGGCATATGGCCTCCCCTCAGGGGGCAGGGGATCTGGCCACTCGCCGGCAGCACCCCCCATGTGCCTGACCTCCAGGCCTCTGGGTCAGAGGCTACATATCTGCTCCTGCAGCAAGGTGGTTGATGCCTGCGGCTGCTGGGCCTAGCAGGCTTGGGGAGGTGGTGGTGGGCTGCCTCCCCTCTCATGAGCGAGGGGTCTGGCTGCTCAGCAGCACCCCCCCATGTGCCTGCCTGCCAGGCCTCCGGGTTAGAGGCCACTTAAATGCTCACACAGCAAGGTGGTTGATGTCTGCAGCTGCTGGGCCTGGCAGGCTCGGGGAGGCAGTGGTGGGCCACCTCCCCTCTTGGGGGCAGGGGGTCTGGCCACTCCCCTGTGGCACACCCCATGTGCTTGCCTGCCAGGCCTCCAGGTCAGAGGCCACTTATCCTCTCATGCAGCAAGGTGGTTGATGCCTGTGGCCACCGGGCCTGGCAGGCTCAGGGAGGTGGTGCTGGGCCACCTCCCCTCTCGGGGGTGGGGGGTTTAGCCACTCGCCGGCCTCACCCCCCATGTGCCTGCCCTCCAGGCCTCTGGGTCAGAGGCCACGTATCTGCTCATGCAGCAAGGTGGTTGATGTCTGTAGCCACCAGGCCTGGTGTGCTCAGGGAGGCAGTGGCAGGCCACCTCCTTTCTCAGGGGTGGGGGTCAGGCCGCTTGCCAGCTGCACCCCCCATGTGCCCACCTGCCAGGCCTTCCAGAGGGTACCTTCCGGACTTATAGAAGGTGGGTGATGTTGTTGGCCACCACAGACCAAAATGACCCAGCCACAGTCTGCTAAGAAAATCCTCCAGCAAGACAAGTTGGCATATGTGGAGGCCTCGTACACACAAACACACAACCTGGAGGGTCAGACACTGATGTACGTTCACCAGATGGGGTACTTCACGGCATCGGGGCCAATAATGTTGTCCACACTTCTTGTGGTATAGAGTCTGGACAAAGCACACCAGCTGGACATGCATGGAGTATTGGATGCCCCTCCAGTGTTGAAGCAGAGGCTGCCTCCAAGATGACCCACCATCCTGCCATTGTGAAAAGGACATGAGTCGACTCGTGGTGGGACTGATTCCCTCTGGTCAGAGGGGAGAGCTGGTGCCATGGACAGGGGGCACTGTATTGCACTACCATATGCACAACAGCAGCTGAGCTGGCCCTGTTGCTCAGACGGCACCGTCAGAAACCAACCATGTTCCTGCATTTGCGGAAAGGACGGGATGGACGGGACAGATAAGAGTAGTCCCTGAAGGGTCAGTGTGGTTCCACAGAGGGAGAGGGAGAAACAGGGAACATGAAATTGTCAAGGGGGAAAGGGGAACAGGAACAGGAAGACCCCGATCCATCAGCAGCAGCTGGCATCAACCACCTCCCTGCCGCCACAGAAAGGAGGGAACAGGGTTGTGCACGTCGTTGGGAAGGGTCATGGCAGTACCTGAGACGGAGAGGAGGAAAGAAGGAATACGAGTGGTCAGGGAGAGGGGGACCAAAGGGTTCCGGATGCAGTAAGGAGCCGGACCTGGGAGACCCAGCAACAGGGACAGGAAGACCCCGAATCAGTGGCTGCTGGCATCAACCACCTCCGTCATCACGGAATGGAGGGGACGGGGCGGTGTGAGTCATTGGGAAGGGTCGTAGTAGTACCTGAGAGGGAGAGTTATGGACCAGGAACTGGAAAGCTCCCAAGCATTGTGAGTCTTCATCCGCGGAACCCACAGAGGTACTCTGCGGCGGCAGCTAACATCATCCACCTTCCTGCATGAGGGGAAAGGATGGGATGAACAGGACGGGAGAGGTAGTTGGGAGGGGTCAGAGTGGTCCCAGAGAGGGAAAGAAACAGGGCAGTGGCAGTTGCTGCCATCGCCCACCTTCCTGCATTTGCGGAAAGGATGGGAGTTGCGGGACACATTCCCCCCCTGGCTCAAAGGGGTCCAGTCAGTCCCATTGACAGGGGAATGACCATGCTGTGCAACCGTGCTGTACCACTATACTGTACAATCTTATGTGCAATCGCAGCCGAGCTGTCCCTCGTGACCAAGGAGGCAGCAGTAACATGGTAGTCCCTCGTGAAGCACAGGTGACATGACCCACTGACCTGCCTTCACGGAAAGAAGGGGATGGGCAGGACTGGAGAGGTCATTCGTAAGGGTTGGAGTGGTTCCACAGAGGGAGAGGTAGAAAGAGGGACCAGCAGCCCTGAGAACTGAAGGGGGCCAGAGCAGTTCCACACCACTCCGAGACATCTCACCTGAGCAGGCAGTACGGGCACTACTCATAACAGTTTGGGTGGCACCGCCAGCCACCAGCCACCTTCCTGCCTTCGCGGAAAGGATGGGATGGGTTGGACAGCAGAGGTCTCCAAAGGGTTTGTAGAAGGAGAAATGGGGACCGTGTGAGTGATGATGAAATGTACAGATGTGAACCACCTTTCTGACTTTGCGGAAAGGACGGGAGAGAAAGGACAGGAGAGGTTGCTAGGAATGATTAGAGTGGAAGCAGCCCCGAAAACTAAGGAGGGCTAGTGTGGTTACCTACCACTCAGACACCTAACCTGAGCGGGCACTACTCACTATGGAGAGCCTTTCCTGCTTTTGCAGAAAGGACAGTAGTTGAGAGACCCATTCCCTCCTACTCAGAGGGCACAGCGGTTGCAATGGATCGAGGCACCGTGCAGCTCAACTACATGTGCAACAGCTCCTGAGCTCCAAAGGAGGCTGCCGTCAGCATCACCCATCTTCCTGCCTTTGCAGAAAGGAGGGGATGGACGGGACAGGAGAGGTCACTGGGATGGATCAGAGTGGTTCCAGGGAGGGAGAGGAAGAAATGGAGCAGCTGCAGCAGCATGTGCAACAGCTGTTGAGCTGTTCCTTATGGCCCAAAGCAACAGCAGCCGACAGCACCCACCTTCCAGCCTTTGCGGAAAGGTTGGAGTTGCGGAACCCATTCCCCACTGCTCGGAGAGGACCACAGGTGCCTTGGATAGGGGGCACTTTGATGTTCAACATCATGTGCAACAGCAGTTGAGCTGTTCTTCATGGTAAAAAGTGACAGCAGCTGACAGCACCAATGTTCCTGCCTTTGCGGAAAGGATGGAGTTGTGGGACCCATTCCCTCCTGCTCAGAGCTCACAGCGTTTGCAAAGGATAGGGGCACCATGCAGCTCAACTACATGTGCAACAGCTCCTGAGCTGTTGCACAAGTACCCAAAGGAGGCTGCTGCCAGCATCACCCATATTCCTGCCTTCGCAGAAAGGAGGGGGTGGATGGGACAGGAGAGGACGCTTGGATGGGTCAGAGTGGTTCCAGAGAGGGAGAGGAAGAAACAGGGAAGCAGCAGCAGCTCACATTGGCCACCTTTCTGCCTTTGCGGAAAAGACAGGAGTCAAAGGACCCATTCCCCCCTTCTCAGAGGGCACAGCTTTTGCAATGGTTAGGGGCACCGTGCAGCTCAACTGCATGTGCAACAGCTCCTGAGCTGTTGCGCAAATGCCCAAAGGAGGCTGCCGCCAGCATCACCCACTTTCCTGCCCTCGCATAAAGGAGGTGTCATGATCTCGCTGTGCCAGAAAGGCCTAGCAAGACCTCAGAAGCCTGTTAGCAGTGGGAGTAGGCCTGCCTAAACCTGACCCAAACGTGCCAGCCCTCATTAAAGATACCTGCTGTACTCGATGGACAAGGATGCACGGCGATGGCATGGAGAACCAAGAGGCAAGATGCTTTAGTAGCCTGTGGAAGCCCATGCCCTCCATGATGGATGGGGCAAGCCAAGTAGGGCAATAGTCTCTGCCAAGACGCGAAGGCCCACCTCATAAGCCCTCAACCTCGCCATTCTAAGTGGTGATATCCCAGACCACAAGGGAACAACCTCCACGAGTGTGATCTGCCTCAGCGCTCCGGTCCCACCAGAATCACCCTCATGGCAAAGATTTTTGCTTGCGGTCGATTCCAGTGATCCTCCCACTGATCCCTGGTCAGAAAAGCTGGTAGCCCCCTTTCTCCCCCCAAAGGATGTTTCGCTGGGTGAGGATGGAGACCACAGGCACGGGTGGCACCTCTTCAGGTGCCTATTCAGGGCCATCAATGACACGTGCTTCGGGTTTTTGCCTCTGCACACCAGGACAGCACAGGCACGGCACCGCACCACATGGGGGTCATTAGGAAGGGCTTGAAAATGCCTCCATATGGAGGTGTTGAAACGTCGACCACTAACTGTCCCAGGGGAAGGAGGATGAATGGTTACAGGCTGCGCTGTGGAGCTGACCACGGACAACGGAGTGAGGGGTGGACTGCAGGCGTGGACACCATCGAGAGTTTGGGATGGGGACGGGAGAGATATTTCATAAAACACAAACCATTCCTCCAGGAATCCCTCACCCACCTCCTCCTCAAAATGTTAAGAGAGATTCTCTCCCCCCAGCGGAAAGACCACTTTGGCCTCCTTCACAGCCCACACAGGTGAATCTGGGGGAGCGGGAGTACTCTCTGCTTCCCTCAAGCCACACTCAGTACTGCCTGACACAAGGAAACAAGGAGGACTACCTTTGCACTTCCTCCTATGACCATCCGTGGTGGCTACCACAACATGATGACTCATTGTGCCACCAAACTAGAATTATGGAGGACAGAAAAGGAGAGAACACTGTGTGCCCTCAGCCGAGGTGTCCACAGAGCTTGGCCCCAGAGCCTGGCAGATGCCCTGGAACCAGAGGCAGGGGATAGAGCCCTAGCCCAGCATACCCAGAAGCCTGTCCACCAGATCAGGCACTGATACTAACAATAGTAATAGTCAGGGTGAGCCCTCAGCCGAGGAGCCCACTGAGCTTGGCCCCAGGGCCTGGCAGCAGCCCTGGAACCAGAGGCTGGGGCTAGAGCCCTAGCCCAGCACACCCAGAAGCCTGAACAGATCAGGCACTGATACTAATATTAGTAATAGTCAGGGTGAGCCCTCAGCCGAGGTGCCCACTGAGTTCGGCCCCAGGGCCTGACAGCAGCCCTGGAACTAGAGGCTGAGGCTAGAGCCCTAGCCCAGCACACCTGTTGCCAAGTAGGCCCCGTCTCCTGCTTTAAGGCCTGCCATGGACTGTCTTAAAGTTTCCTGCATTGCTGTTTTACTGCTACACCAAGATTGCCCTGCACGTGTGTGCTCTAATACACGTGTCAGTTTCCTGCTGCTGCAATAGACTCTGTTAGTTTCCTGACACCATGCCTGGATAACTGCACAAAGGACTTTCTTCCTGGGCAACCCTGCCCAGACCTATATCTGGACCTCCCAGTGTGTGTTTGGACTTTGTTACACGTGTGCCCCATGCCTGCATTGCCTTCCGCCACGGAACCTGAGGTGTCACTGTAACACAATCAGATTCCTAAAGTGGCCCATCTAAGACATTCAGTAACCCATTACAGCCTTTGTTTTAACCCGTGAGAACCACCAAGTACAGCACCAGCCCCAGGGTGCGTTTTGGGGTATTTAAGCTGGTCCCTCAGACCACATGATGCGTACACCATTCCTATCCAGACCCCCTTGCTGTCCCTCTGTGGATCCATTGCTGGCATTGGACCACCTCGCTGTTGTGTCTCTGCTCCGCTTCAGGATTGTGAGTATTTCCTCTACCATCGTGGGTACCTGCTCATGCGACCGTCTCTGTATTTCTTACTCTGCATTTCCTAGTTCCTGTATGCTTTCTTGTATGTATGTGCAAGTTCAGGCTTACGTCACATTATTAGTAAATACACGTGTTTATTGAACCTATTTGTAGTCTGCCTCTTTATCACTAGAGTGTCTGGAATCGGGACCTCCGTAAACGTTGGTTTGATCCGCGCTAATTTTAGTTCCAGACTGCTGAGCTAATTTCCCCATTTAAAAAGAGCAGTTCTAGTAACACACCCAGAAGCCCAACCACCAGATCAGACACTGATAACAAGAACAACAGCAATCAATGTGAGCCCTCAGCCGAGGTGCCCACAGAACTTGGCCCCAGAGCCTGGTAGCAGCCCTGGAACCAGAGGCTGGGGCTAAAGCCCCAGACCAACACACGCAGAAGCCTGACCAGATCAGGCACTGATACTAATATTAGTAATAGTCAGGGTGAGCCCTCAGCCAAGGTGCCCTTTGAGCTTGGCCCCAGGGCCTGGCAGCAGCCCTGGAACCGGATGCTGAGGCTAGAGCCCTAGCCCAGCACACCCAGAAGGCTGACCCACCAGATCAACCTCTGATAATAATAATAATAATCAGTGTGAGCCCTCCGCCAAGGTGCCCACAGAGCTTGGCCCCGGGGCCTGGCAGCAGCCCTGGAACCAGAGGCTGGGGCTAGAGCCCTAGCCCAGTACTCTCAGATACCTGATCAGATCAAGCAGTAATAATCAGGGTGAGCCCTCCGCCGTGGTGCCCACTGAGCTTGGTCCTAGGGCCTGACAGCAGCCCTGGAACCAGAGGGGATAGATCCCTACCCCACCCACTACACACAGAAAAAAATCCCAGCTTCAATGCACTCTCCCTGTCTCTCTCCCAAAAAGCTATCAACAGCTCTGTCCCACTCCACTGCTTGCTGAAAGTGAAAGCCAGAACTGGGAGCGCAGTGCCCTTTTATAAGCAGATGTCTCATTGAGAAACACAGGAAGTCTGTGGTTGGCAGTCAGAACTGCCTAACAAGGTTTGCAGGGATGAGATCGGAGTTCCCATGGCCACAGAACACCCCCTTCCTCCCTCCCTTCCCCCCTGGTGTCTGCTCCCACATTACCAATTGTAACCAATTTGCAGCTCAACACTTGGAAGGAAGATCTGCCCATCAAGCTAATTTGGGCTTTGATTGGGGTGTTCGGGGCGGCAGAGGGAGTGCAGACAGAGTTCAGGCAGTCCCTCCCTCCGTTCCCGAGGGAATTGATTGAAGGCGCCTGAGTGTCTGGCTTCCTGAACTGCAGCCGAACACAATGAATGAGGCTTGCTACGACCACCTGTTCGTCTGGAATGGCACCTCACAAACGGCCCGTTCACGAACAGATGAACGGCCTGTTCTTGGGTTCTTTTAGTTCATAATGCTGTTTGTGCCCATGTCTAGTAGGGATCCCTCGCTGCTCTCCATCTCTCACTCTCTCTTAAGTGCTTTGGGAGGCCTTTCCCAAATCCTGTCGCCACTTTCTGGGCTTTTTACCCCCCTTTCCTGTTTGATGCCAGGAGGAGTGGTAACACTGGCCATGTCAAGGTTTCTCAGGTAGGTGTCCAGTCAGTCTTTCCACATCATAAGAAAATAAAAGCTTTATTCTTCTAGCATGTCTCTAGTGACTATACAGGCTACAGAAACGATGGTACAGATAGTACCAATGAAAATGAAACAAAAAGATTTCTAACCTAACTTGGAAACTTCAGTACTAGCATCTGTTCTTTTCTCCCACCTGGAAGATACAAATGAGTGTATGAGGAAAGAGGATGCTCCCAAGCTGTCATTCACATGGATGTGCTACCCCACAGTCACACACACAGGAAAACAAAGAAAAATAACTCTTTTAAAATTCTCTTTCTCCCTCACATGTGTAGAAGGATCCCAGCTAATCTTAGTTCTTGTTTCTGACTTCATAGGCCCACAGAACTCAGCCAATAGACAAGTGTTTGTAAATCAGAGGGATTTCTTATCTTCCCTGCATGATGTGAAATTATCTAGCTCCAGAAGAAACCAGGGTTTTCCAGCCTCCTTGTGGCTACAAACATCAGTCCATCTCCATATAAATATGTTTTCCCCAAAATGAAAGTTCTTTTCCTACTCTCAATCCTTGACACTGGTTAGTTTAAGATATTAGTAAATTGAAATATGCTTTTAATTTGTTGACACTTGCATCATAAAATTGCTTGTAATATCTGAACATCTTAAGAATTGTTAGTCTGGTGAAGCAGCCATGTTGTTACCCAAATGGAAGGTATCCTTGTGAGTTGAGCGGAATTAGTGGCAAGGAGAAGGCAATAAGAGAGGTAACTAAGAGATCTCCACCAAGGTATACAGGATTGTCCCAGCTAGAGAACTCTTTTCAATGACCAGACAGATGTTTCAGCCAAAAAGGGTTTTTTAAAAATTGAAAATAACAAAGTTCAACAGCACACAACACACACAACATGCATTCAGAGCAAACTAGAAAGAGAGTTTGAGGGGTTAGGTGATATTTACCATCCAGATGTCCGGGAAAGAGGAGGAGCGTTGAGTGGCCTGCGCTTCAAGGTGGAAGGGCTCGAATGGAGATTCAAGGGTGGATGCTGGATCCAAAGTATGCACACAGTTTATGGATGAGGGGAAATCATTTTATACCATGGATCCTACCCAGGGGCAAGATCGCATCTTCTACCCCAAAAACAAAGACTCGAGTGGTTGTTCCCTGGATGGGACACAGGATTGAGAAGTTGTCTCTGGGGCGAAAGAAAGAACTGACGAACTGTCTCCAAAGTGGGACAATAAGTGGGTAAACCATCTCTGGGGTGTGACAATGAATTAGAAAGGTTTGATTAGATCTTCCTGGGTGGAACTAAAGTTATCAATTATGATTGATGGCCCATGAGGTGGAGGGGTAATGCTATCAGCTCTCTGAATCACCTAATAGAAAAGTGGTTAAGGGGAGATTGATAGGTTGGGTTACGTTGATTAATTTAGGAACTCTGGGAAGGCCCTATTGTATAAGAACCCTTAGTGTGACTCTGGGGCATGGGAGGGGGTGAGCTGGCCTTGTCTGTCATTCCCCATGTTTGCGCATTCCATCTCCCGGCCAGGATCTGGCTTCCATGTTTCTGCCTGCTTGGGCAGCAGCTTCCACGTTTCTGCCTACCGGGGCAGTAGTTTTAATGATTGAAGCTCATTCAGAGAGGGGGCTTATGGCATAATAATCATAAGCCTTCTAATATTATGGGGGCAAGTCTGACCACTAACAACGTCATTATTTTCAGGGGTCCAAACCATTGTTAGGGGCAGATTACTATTAATTCCATACTGCAGATGAGAAACTATGGTTGAGAGAGAATGAATTTCTGAGGGTGGAATCTTGGTTTATGGCTGAGCTGAGAATTGGCTTAAGTTGCCATCATATGGACATTTAGCTGCAACCAAGTCACACTAAATTCAGTAGTATTTACTGCTGCATGCATTACAACTTATCTCCAGATGACAGAGATCAATTACCTTGGAGAAAATGGTTGCTTTGAAGGGTAAACTCTATGGCATTATACTCCACTGAGATCCCACCCTGAACCCTGCCCTCTCAAGGCTCCACCCTCAAATATCTAGGAATTTCCAGATGTGGATTTGGCAACCCTACGTGCTTATATCATTTTTCTTTGTTTGTTTTAACTATAGAGACCCTACAGGTATTTACAAATTGGCAGCCCTAATTGTATTTTTTACCCAGTTCTGCAAAACTTCCCAGTTGGATTTAGGGCATAGCGTTACTAGCAGGTCTGGATAAAAATGTCCTGTCCATTTAAAAGAGGCTTAATGGGTGGAAATGGATAGTTGAAGCTTTTCATGACATGAAGGTAAATAATATCATATTTTATCTGTTGAGCAAGATTCGGGTCCAGTAGCACCATAGAGACCAACTAGATACCTCTATTACTAGGTAAAAATGGAGAAACTCTAATAGAGGAATGAGAGTAGACAGAAAGGCTCATTGCTTATTTTGCCTCAGGTTTTTTTTCTGAAGTAGAGAACAGGCCCAACTAGAGATGGTAACAAGCAAGGCCTGACTTCTTGGTTGATATGGGCAGAGAAGTTGTGAAGAAACACCTTGCTGCACTGGATGTGTACAAATCCCCTGGGCCAAATGGGGTGCACCCCAGAGTGTTTAAAGAACTTTCAAAAGACCTTGCAGACCCTTTCCCCATCATCTTCCAGACCTCCTGGAGGCCAGATGATGTGCTGTAAGACTAGAGGAGGGCAAATGTCATCCCAATCTTCAAGAAAAGGAAAAAGGGAAATCCTGGGAACTGGGAGCTTGACCTCTTTCTCAGGGAAGATACTAGAACAGATATTAAAGGCATCAATCTGCAAGAATCTGATGGACAACATGGTGTTATAGAGAACTCAGAACTGATTTGTGCCCAACAGGTCCTGTCAAACCAATCTCTTCTCCAAGTGTCAGGCTTTCTGGATCATAGCAATGCTGTCAAGGTGGTTTATTTGGATTTCAGTAAAGGCTTTTTAGAGGTTCATCATGCTTTTCTGATGGGCATACTGGAGGGCTGTGGACTGTACTCTAGAATGGTTAGATGGATAGGGAACTGGCTGGATAACTGCACCAAAACAGTAGTTGTCAATGGCATCAAGTCTGATTGGAGGGAGGTGTCCAGTGGAGTGCCACAGGGCTCAGTTCTGGTCCCAGTGCTTTTCAGTATTTTTAGAAATGATCTGCTGGAGGTTGTGAAGGGATTCCTCATTAAATTTGCAAATGACACAAAATGTGGAGGAGTAGCAATCACTCTTGAAGAGACAGAATTCAACAAGACCTGAATACACTGGAAAAGTAGGTAGATTTGAATAAGATGCAATTTAACAAGAATAAATGCTGGGTTCTCCACCTGCGTAATAAAAATGTAAAGCATACATACTGGATGAGGGATACACTTCTGCGTAGCAGTGTATGGGAACAAAATCTGGGGATGCAGGTGGATAGGGAGCTAAATATGAGCATCAATGTGATGCAGCAGCAAAAAAGGAGAAGGCAATTTTGGGACATATCAATAAAGGCATAACATTCAAATCACAGGATGTCATTATTCCACTGTGTACTGCATTGGTCAGGAGGACCCACCTGAAGTATGGTGTGCAGTTCTGGAGGCCTAATTTCAAAAAGGATGTGGACAAATTGGAACAAGTGCAGAGGAGAGCAATCAGAATAATCAGGGGTTTGGAGACTATGTCCTATAAGGAAAGACTGAGGGATGTGGGAATGTTCAGTTTGGAGAAGAGGAGGTTGAGGGAGACATGATTATTCTCTTTGAGTATTTAAAAGGCGGATTCGGTTTCGTTTTCCCGGCCATGTCGGACGCTCCTCTCCGCAGGTCCGTGAGGAAGCGCCTGAGCAGCCTGACCGGGTGGTTGACCTGCGAGGGTTAACCCCCAGGACTCCCAGTGAGTGGGTCAGGGTCCGGAGCACTGCGGGAAGAGCCCCCTGAAGTCGATGCGGGGGGTAAATTGCCCGTCTGCTCCTACGGAGGCCGGCAGACTTGCGCAGCACATTGCGTGCTGCCGGGCCATGGAGAACGGCAACAAGCAGATTTAAGGTGAAAACTTGTAAGAAGCGAACCCTTCTGTCATTTCAAGCGTATGCGAAGGATTGGTGGGAGTTGAAGCTAAGAAGGTTCGGATATCTTCCCCTTCATTGAGTTTTGGAATTTAGTTGGCGGACACCCCCCCCCTAAGATGGCGACGAAAAAGCAGAGCCCTGCTGTGGGCAAATCTGTTTCGGCTGCTTTGCAGGGGAAAGGAGAGTCTCTTGAAGAGGTGGTTAAATGGTCGGTCGTTGAAGCTATGAAGCCCTTTGTTGATAAGCTAAATGAAATCGGTCAAAGGGTTGGCTCAGTTGAGAACGAAGTGAAAACCATTAAAGACGTAGCGTCTGGGGCAGAGCAGTCTGCTCGGGAAAACACAGTACTCATGAAAGCAACAAACAAAGAAGTAAAGCTTTTGGAGAATCAATTGATAGGGTTACAAGTGGATCGTGCTCAGATGGTATTGCATCTTCAGAATGTGAAGGAGGAGGAAAGTGAAAACTTAAAGGATTTGGTGTTGGAACTTTTGGCGTCATCCGCAAAGGCAACTAAAGAAGAGTTAAAAAGCGATATTCTGGAAGTCCGCCGGACATCTTCAAAATATGCAACGAAGCGCCAGCTGCCTCGCGAGATTATTATCGATTTTTCATCTAAGAAGACTCGGGACACCATCTTATATAATTCGTACAATGTGGACTTGGACTTTCTGGGTAACAAGGTTAAGATATTGAAGGACGTTCCATTTTTAGCTCGGAAAAGAAGATTTAAATATAAAAGGTTTGCAGCTCTTCTGAGGAAGCATGAAATAAAATACAAATGGTTATTTCTGGAAGGTATCTGGTTCAGTTATAAAGACCAAGCCTACAAGATAACATCGGAAGTACAGCTGAGGGACTTTGTGTTTAATCATCAAGAGTTCCAGCAAGGAGAGGATTTAGAATCTGAAGGGGGGAATGGGGAGGAGGGAGTGAGCGCAGCTACTGTAGCTGTTCAGAGAGAGCTGCGACCGAGACGCGGGGGGGGGGGGGGAGAAGACCTGATCCTGACTGTAGTTCGTATTTTATAAGATCTACCAATCTAATAGCATTAGAAAGTTTAACTTTAAATAATTGTATTATGAAGAGAATGCAATACTTGTAGATGTAGTGTGTGTTTTTTATATGTTGTTTCTTCCCTTTCCCCCTGTTCCCTTTTCCCCTTTTTTGTAGTTTTTGAGGTTAGTAATTAAAAATAAAAAAAATTATATATATAAAAAAGAGTATTTAAAAGGCTGTCACTTAGGGAAAGAAAGGGAGATGTTCCTGTTGGTAACTGAAGATAGGACTCAAAACAATGGGTTTAAAGTACTGAAGGGAAGGTACTGGCTGGACATTAGGGAAAACTTCATGTTAAAAGTAATTCAACAGTGGAATAGAGTGCCTCATTGGTAGTTTTCAAGTAGTTTTCCCTCATTGGTAGTCTTCAAGCAGTGGCTGGACAAATATTGGTCGAGGATGCTTTAGGCTGTTCCAGCATTGGGCACAAGGTTGGACTAGATGGTATGTAAGGCCTGTTCCAACTCTGTGATTCTAGGATTCTAGATTTCCAGGGTGTGAGCTTTCGAGAGTCAAAGCTCCCTTCTTCAGTGTGTCTGAAGAAGGGAATTTTGACTCACAAAAGCTCACACCACAGAAATCTAGTTGGTCTCCAAGATACTACTGGACCTGAATCCTGCTCTTCTACTACAGACCAACACAGCTACCCACCTGAAACTTGTATTTATTGTAGATCAAACTGTTATTAAAGGACAGCCTTAGACAGCAGTTTAATGGTTGAGGACTCTAGCCATGATGATCCTGAAAGATGCCTTGTAAGATCTGCTCTTGCTAGTGATGCCAGCCTCCCAGTAGGGGTGAGGGATCCCCTGCCACTACCTTTTGTGCCAGCTCCACTCACCTGGCTGGCAGGGGGAAATTAGGAGGGAGGCAGGCCAGGAGCCCCGATACACACAGAGAAATGGCACACACGTGAGCTCTGGAGCCTCAATAACCTCACTGGTTGAAAACTGGAAGCTTCAGGGTCTCAGTGGGGCCAAATTGGCCCCAAAGAGATGCTGTTGCTTCCATTTTACACTAGAAGTGATGTCCCTGGAGGTCCTCCAGACCCCCACCTGCTGCCCTCCCATCCCCTGGTTTCGCGGTAGGGGTGGCTGGCAACCTTAGATCTTGCTGAATTAATTTGATATGGCCAGTGCCCTGTAATCTTCAAGTATGGATTCTTTTTCAGTTGCAAATAGGTTGCAGAATGGTGTCTCCCCTGCGCTTTCCCCAAATCATTATTAACAAACATTTATCTTTGAAGAAAAATGAAACAGTTTGGCTTATGAGAGGTACACCCTGCGGATTTTTCCCAGTCACCTCTCCTACATATGAAGTCAGTGACACTCCTGTTGTTAAAATCTGTTCAGCTGCAACCATGCCCTTTAAACCAGCATTTGAATTATATACTCATGAAGGACACAGGACATAACTGGTTTTGCAAGAGGTGTTTGCAGTTTGCTAAGTTCTGAGTCATCAAATGTTCTATTAACAACTACTGTATGGGGAAGTAGTACACTGCCTGGGTCCACTTTCTGCTATACTATGAGCTGTATTGTTGCTGGATGCTGATACCATTTTATTTTGTTTATATTTCATTAGTGACAAACCCTTTTAGATGGGGTGACAAAGTGTTTATTTCTCATAATAAACCACAGTCTGCTGTGCACTTTTTTTTTTTAAGTCCTGATTTGAATTAGATACTGAATGTTAATGAGAATTTTCTAAAGGGCAGATTTAGATCCCCCTGAAATGCAGTCAGAGCTATGCCAGTGACATCTACATGCAATTATAAAAGAAAAAGTCAGCTTTGGAAGTAAGCACCACTGTGTTCAGTGAGTTGTCCTGGTAAGCATGTTTAGGAATGGGAATTAATCGCACTGAACTCTGTCAACCCAATTCACTTAAGGACTCTACAGCTGACCATAACTGCTGTCCTGTGTAATACTGATTCATTTTTGTGGAGCTCCACTGCACCCACCCCAAACAGTTCCTACTTTTATGATGTAGTTATATCATTAGCTGTAGTTCTATCCATGTCTGTAAATTTAGTTGATCCATTGTTCTTTAATTACTTAGTAATTCTTGTGTATACTTTAATATTTCGTGTCTTTCAATGTTTTGATTTCTGACTTCTGATGTATGTTGTTTTTAAGCTGTTATTGTACAAATTTTTTTGTTTTAATAAAGTTTATTTAAAGCTGAAAAAAATTATGTGGAGCTGAGGAGTACTACTTATATAAGCAGTTGTATACAGACCAGAATTGTAGATAGTGTTAGAATTGTGAAAGAATGGAGGGGGAGAGGGGAGAGAGATAAACATGCGAAAATGTAGGCATACTGTTCTATATTTAGGGATGAACTAATGGGATAGGCAGGGTCCTTACTGAAAAGGTGGATCATGAGGAGGGGTTTGCAGGAAGAGGGATAAGCGGCACTAGGTAGGAATCTGGGAGGCAGAAATTGGGGCAGGGTTGCTAAGAGCTTCTTGTGCCTTCAAAGATTGCCATTGGAGGTCTCCCCTCGCATTACCCAGGGCAAACCAAAATATCATTTGAAAATAAATCACACAACTTGCTGGAAGCATGGGTAGGCCGATAACGTGATATCTCTGCATGAATCATTCACTTCTTTCTCCATTTTGTTCCTATATTTATATCCCATCCTTCCTTCAAGGAGCTCAGAGCACTGTATATGGTTCCTCCGTCACATAACCCTCTTAATCCCTCTGTTACGTTAGGCTGAAAAATAGTGACCGACCTCAGGTCACCCACCCTTCTCTACCTCTCAAGAGGCTCCTCAATTCATAGCCAAATGCCAACAATTTTTTGCCAGGGTCCCCAGGATAACGATCATGTCCTAGAATTCATCCTCCCAATCTTTTTCCTCTTGGCAGCCCTGGGGCAGCAAGTCTGAACTGGTGGAGTATCTTAAAGGAACTGGGATGCTAAAGATTATAGAGCTGGAATAGTGAGTGTGGATTGTTTTTATGATTTTGTGAGCCATCTTGAACATTTTTATGGTGAAAGTGCATAAGAAATATTTTATCTGCATATATTAAATAAAATACCCTTACAATAATTATTGCCAGGTATATACACACAAACACACATATAAAAGCAGGCTTTGAGAAACTCTCAGGGAAACTCTTCTGTTTGATGTCCCTCTATACCCTCCTCCCCATCCTCCTCTTCCTCCTTGCTATCTTCTTTGCTGCCCCCACCTCCTGGAGGGAAAGAGGAAACAAATGCTGAGTGCTCGCTGTGTTTGAATTGGGATGGAGCCCTTAGCCACTTGGCTGCCAGCCTAGCCTAAACACTCCCAGCAATGTCTGCATTCCCTGGCAGGTTTCTTTCCCTCATGGAGGCAGTGGCTGCTCTGTGAAGTCATTGTTTACCCTCCCCCCAAACACATTACATCCCCACAAACCAGTTCCAACAGCTCCCTTCTATCAGCAGCTGACTGGGGGGGAGGGGGTAAGAGAAGGTAATGGCATTCATTTCCTGCACCATTACTCAGTTGGGCTGAGGAAGATAAACTTCTGAAGTGGTGGTTGAAATGAATATGTGTCTGCCCCATTTGCTCTCCTCCCTCCTCTCCTTGCTGCTGCCTGCCCCTTGCTATTGCATATCCACATTGGAGGGGGTAGCAGCGGCAGCTCCCATGCTGCTCAGTCTTCCTGTCCACCCACATTCAGCATCACAATCTCAAGGGATGGGGGAGGGGCACAGCAGCTGCAGTTCTCAAACTTCCAGATCCTCCTTTCTCACCTTCACTTCCAACTGCAGCATCACCTCTTTGGCAGCAGCGGCTCCCGCTTCTCCTCCCATGCTCTCCTCCTCCTCCCCTGCCAGCCTTATCTGCCTACTATAGTGTTTGCTTGTTGTCTATTTAGCAGGTAGTAGCCCCCCATTTTTGAAAGGTTTGGGACTTTCTGCAAACCTGGAAGGCTCCCCAAGTTTGCAGAAAAAATGGCCCTGATCTACTGATTTAAGTATTATGGGGCCACCTTGAGAATCAGATGTATTGATATTTTAAATTCATTAGTCTTTTTAGACAAATACATGGCCTTTCTCCCAAAGTGCTCAAAGTAATGTGCAATAAAACACAGATTTTTTAAAATATTATGATTATTTTTTTCTGTCTACTACTATGCTGCTCGATTATACTGTAATAGCTGCTCTACTACACTGGGATTTAAACATTTGTGTACACTTATGTATGATGCCCACACATCATACATATGTTTGACGTGGTATAGCACCAGTGCAAAGCAGCCCAAGTCAAAATGTAGTAGAATGAAATTCCTGCAATATCCCGAACACCTGAAATGCAAGTGAGCTGGCTTGGATTTATGATAAAAATGGTTACTAAAGCAGCACACAGCACACAATGGCCCATCCGCAAGACAGTGATTATAATGAGCTGACTAAATAATGTGAACTGAATACATCATCACCACCATCTCTGAAATGGCAATCACCATGTACAAACGCAAATCAACTTTCAAAGGAGGAAAAAAATGGAAATAATTTGTGGGGGAGAAGGGAAGGATCTTTTATTTTCCATCCCCAAAGCACAAGGTTTTGCATATCCTGTTTTATTTTTAGGGTAGCAAGTAGCAACCCTCTGTTGCTTTGTATTGAAATGAAATGGATTTGCTTGCCTAGAAATGCCATAATTTATAAGCTTCTTGCACCTGTCATGTGCCTCATTTTTACACCCAGTGGGAAATATATTCCTTTCTTAAGCAGGTTTCCTACTCTATAACAAGAGAGGAAGATAAAGTTACATATATCAGTTAAGTGTTCACTGGGGCTTTGATCTTTCCTGGTTACTTTTTCTTCTACTGATCCCCCCCCACCAGCTCCCCAAATTCTATCTGGATGACACAGTCTTAAACAGAAGTAACCTGTGAGGGCGGGGGACGGGGGGGAGAGAGAGAGACCTTGGGCTTTTCTTAAACCCATAAAGAACTGAGAACAAATCCTATTTAAAAAAAGACTGGCTCAAAGACTATATTACATGAAAATCAGATCAGGTGCATCTAAACTTGATTCCAAATAAAGCACTTTTTAAAAATTAGCAAAAAACATTATGCACATGTTGAATAGTACTTTTCTTTAGCCATTACTGAGCACAAGATTTGTGCATGTGCTACTGAAATAATGGCTTGTTCCCTGAAGTTCTTCTGTCAGAACAGCATTTCCATTTGAAGTATGGCTTCCAGGCTATGCATTGGGCGTGTTTGAGGTTTTGTCACAGAAAAGTGTGCAATGTTGGCAATGTTGCTGATGTTGCAATGCCTCTTCTGGGAAAACACAGGAAGTGATGTAGAGTAGGTAGGTAGGTGGAAATATTATTGTATATGGCTGGTGGCCTTTACATGTTAAAACATACAACCACTTTTAAAAAGTGATGTAGAGTAGCACTAGGAAACTTAAGAGTTTCCAGCAATTTCTAGAACTAACCTATGTCACAGAGAACTGCCAGTAGAAGACCTGTTGCCATGGTATGAGACCTAGCAGCCCTAGTTTGAGGGAAAATGAGCCAGTTCTTCCTCCTAGTACAGTTCACCATTTTTCTCTCTATGCTGCTTCCCTGCTGATCCATAGGAATAAAATTGCTGGGGGCTTAGTAGGCTACATTAGGAGGGGGGGTCTCTCTGAAGTCTGTGGATGGTTGGAATATTTACCTTGAAATCTGCTTTTTTTGTTCAGTTTTGTGTTAGAAAAGCAGAACCCCTACTTTCAGTTTCATTTTGTAATCTATTGTTACCTAAACTGTTTCATTTAGGATCTGCATACTACAAGGAAATATTTTAAGGTGTTCTTAAAATTACTTTAAAATCTTGAATATTACTATTTATTAGATTTTTATAAGATTGCTCTTTATTTTTAAAGAACTCCCCAAGGCTTTTGGATTGATGTCATATCCATTAAAATTACATTTTTAAATGAACTATGACTTTTTTTGTTCTTGTACTATACGCTATTATAATATTGCAGTCACAATTCTGAGCCTCAGGCACACAAACACAGCTTTCAGTGTATATACAGAGTTCAGGAGGAGAGTAAGAAGGGAACATTCAATTCACTGTTAAGCAAAACTTTATGTATACATTGGGATGCACATATAGTCTTTCTAAAACTGAAGTGAAGGGGAAGACCTTGATCATATATGAGCATAGGAATCTTGCTGCTTTGGATTAGGCCATTTTTGTTACTTGCGTATACGCTTTTCATTGCAAATGTATTGAACTAAAACATGTTAATTGACTGGGCCACTAAATCCATGATCACAGTTTACAAACAAGATTGTGCAAGATTATTCACTGTGGATAGCTTTGTTGGGACTAATTTATGTCCATATTTTGATTGAGGCAATTATTCCAATCCAATGGTTCCTTATGGTTCTAAATAGAAGTGACAGCTGCTGGTGTCATTGGGAGCAGGTATTCTATTTTGAATTTCTTATACAAATATATCAGTGATGGTGTTTACAGATACTCCAATGCATTAATAATAATGATGATGATGATAATTCTTTGTAAAATGAATAGTGATCTTCTTTTGCCTTACCTGATGAAATCTGAAGATTTTCCTCCTGCCACTCCTCTTATGTTAGTGGTACATGAATGGACAAGGGACTTCCAGAGGTATAATGAAGGGGAACAGAGAAGATGGAAATTCCCTTCTAGATACCATTACCAGTCTTGAACTGTTACCTTATCCCTCACACATCCAGCAAGAACAAATACTCTGAATTACAAACACCTGTAGATACTAGAGCTACAGATGTTCACCTGCAAGGCCTACCATAGAGACAACTAGGCATAGCTGATGTAGGTAGCTCACTGGAAGAACACTAATTACTGCCATTGAAGAGGAAAGGGAATTTGGTACCTTTACCAGTGTCGGCAGGTGGTGAGGAAGGCACTGGAGCCAAAGCTACAGCACTATGCAAATGTGTAGCTAGTAGAGGTGGGCACGAACTAAAATACAAATTGAAGTTCATCATGATCTGGGATGGTTTGTGGTTCGCAAACTGGTGGTTCATGGGAGCTCATTTCTCACGAACTGTGATGAATTTTAGCCTGGTTCATTTGGTTTGTATTTCGGTTCATCACTGCAGACAGCCTGGTGCTGATCAATCAGTTTCCTAGGCAACGGAGGGGGATAGGCTGTCTATAGAACTTCTGCTGACCCGGAAGTGACGTTTTCACGAACTGAACGAAGTGGATCACAAACCGGGGCAAGTTCATGAAAGTTTATGGTTTGTGGTTCGTGAAATGTGATGAACCACGACCTGCATGGTTCAGAATTTTCCCAGGCATGAGGCAAGGGATGAGATCAATGGCTGGCTCTTGGTTCTGCTAACCAGTGACTGAGTGCCTGCATGGCACAACAGCAGCAACCTACTCTGAGCATCTCTATCACTTCCTCTTAACACTGTCCCATAAAGCCCCCATATCCCATTTTCCCTTCTACAACATTTGTTGCTAGTTGTTAGAGCATTCCCAGTACACCACCACATAAGACTTTTCTGTGAGAAAATGCTGACGAGGCAGAGCCCCAGATATAATGGTATAAAGGGGGCACCTTGAGAATAATAAACACTAGCTTACCACAGCAAAGTGGGTGGGGGCTGGAGCAAATGAGAGAAAGTCATTAATTATCTCAGCCCTGTGGTACTTTTTGTAACTGTCATGTTTAAAGGAATTTCTCTCTACATCCCATGAGCTTTCAGGGTGCTATTTAAAATTAACATGTTGGGTTTAGATAAGATACAGGCTGCTCTGTTAAATTTCTCCAAGTCTGCAGGGCTTGATCTAACATGTGTTTTCTTTCTGATAAATAGCAGAATAGATACAAACATAAGAGTTATATGACTAGTCTGGGTTTATGCATCTTTTGAAGAATATTTAAACAATAGTCTGATAACATTGTTTGTGTTAAGTGAGGCTGTTTGATTGCACTGCCATTTTCAGTCATTCAGACTAACAGGGGAAAAGTGACGTAACAAAGATATGCTCACCAAATATCTAAAGCGCATCTTTAAAAGTCAGAATACATTAATTGACTTACTGAATAATTGACCCGAAGAAATTCTGTCAAATAGCACTAAATTATTCAATGGCCCCAAAGTAGCAGACACTGTTCTTAAAAATGCAACAAAAATGTCAAATAAGTGTCTGCAATTATGTACAAAAAGCTTTATTTATTTAGGATCTGCTGGAAAAAAGAGGGAGGAGGGGTATAGTAGTTAAATAAAAGCTATTTATTCTGTAATAGCTATTCTCCAATTCCCCCACTGAATCCTAAGCAGAGTTACTCCAGTCTAAGCCCGTTGACTGGAATAAATCTGTTTAGGGTTACACTGCTCCCAGTTATTTATGACATCCCATAATAGGGGTATGACATCCCATAATGCACTGCCAAGACTGTCAAGGGCCCTGATATTCTATAACCTGAGGCCTTTCAGCACCTCTCTACACATGCTTTGATAAGATAACCTTGCAGGATCAATTTTGGTATGGAAAATAGGTTTCCTTAAGAGTGGGGTACCCCAGTAGCTGGTGTTCAGGTTCTCCCAATTATTGTGTCTGACTCTTTTCCTCTTGAAGGGCAGCATGCTGAACAGGCAACCAAGTATATTTTTAGATTGTTTAAAAAAGAGGTGGAGGGCAGGTTTTAGTTAGCTTTCCTTAATTACTCTATTTCCTTCCCCCAACATTTATTTCTGCAAATCTAATTATACAGCATGTGGCCCTTGGAGAATGATATGAAGCCCAGAGATTAATGCAAAGCCACAGGAGGAGAGAGGAGTTCCCTTATAGCTTACACAAGGTGGCAAACCTATTCCAAGAGGCTTTGGATGCTAATATTTTGATACATTCATCAAAGCCTTTGCCATCTGCAGTGAGCAATATTTACACTTTGCAAGTCCTACCCAGCCCAACTCCTTCGATTACTCATATTAGTCCACTCAATTTTCCACCTGAAGTCCCACATTTGTCTGGCTGAGGGTTTGACATCTATTTTTCAGGGGGTTCTGCCTTTTAATCACACGTTTTATTTAATTGTATGTTCTACTTCTCTCAAAGAATATGCCAGGCAATCTGTTATGCATTGTCAATCAACTCAGATTCACTTGGCTGCACCCCCTGCGTTTATTATCTTGGCCTGATAAGAAGGCATTTTGTATATGCGTGCATGTGTGTCTGCATCTGTGTGTTGAAGTGTAATTGTTTATCTGTTCCACAGTAGCTTTATTTAGACTGTAACCCTCACAAAACCAAAAATGTCATGCAGGTTGTGTGCATGCTTTAGAGGCATATGAATTACACTTTCATTTGGGTTCACTATTCATATTGTCCAAACTTCTTGTCACTGTCTGAATATAAGCTAAGGGTGTTTTGCACGTGACAATGAACAGTGGGTTGGATCCAAACAACTTTTCTGCTGGCAACAAAGGAAAAAAGGCTGGGGATCATGGTACTGCAAAAACAAATACCATGTGGAGTCGGGACTGTAGTAAGAAGGGAAATTGAGTGAGACTGACACCACAATCCTAAGGTCGCTTTCCTGGGAGTAAGCCCCATGGACTAACACAAGCCTTACTTCTGAAAAGACCAGCTATGGATTGCTCCGTGAGTGAAAAGGAAGGTTGGATTCAACCAAACATATCTAAACTGTTGTAAATGTTTTGAAGCTATGCCTGTGCACATTTGCCTAGGAATAAAAATTAAGCTAGATGTACAAGTTTTTAAAGAGTTGAGTTTGGTTTCCCAATGTTGGGGAATGGCTGTTAAAAAATAAAGGAAAGCCCAAATGGCCTCAGAATGCCTCCGTGGGGGGAGGAGGGGTTCTTTCCTCTTCCTTCAAGCTGTTTCCTTGTGTCACAATAAGACAAGGGGAGCCCCCCCCTCATTTTTACTGCTCCATATGCACAGAATATTCCATGTGGAGCTGAAAAGGAGGGAAAAAATCTCCCTCTTCTGCTATTTTTACATGGGGAAATGGCTTGAGGGGAGAGGGAAAAGCCCTTCCTTTCTTCACAGAGGTATTCTGAGGCTCTTTGGGCTCTCTATTTTTTAACAGCTATTCTCCAATGCTGCATGTCTAGCTTAACCCTAAAACCCACTAATTTACCAAGCCGGGAGGGGGGGGGAGCTATTGACTACATTGGAGGGTTGAATATATTTCCAAACAGCTTTGATTTTGACCTGGGGCTGTCCTCTGAAAGAAACAGTGGAATAATTATCCTGAACACAATAGTTTTCAGTATAAAGGGGAAGAAGAACTAAGAAAGTCTTTGCACAGCAGCCAGAATGGTAATATTGCTGGACAAGGTCTATATACACAGTGTAGTTTACAAGAGTATGAAGTAAACGTATTTTGAATGGCTGGATGCCGAAGGGGCCATGGATGGGTTCATCTGACAGCCTCAGTGAGACATATGACTGATTGGATGTTGGGTTCGGGCAATGAGATAGCAAGATCATGCCACATTCTGTTTCTCTCAGAGCACTGTGTTGGATTAAAGAAGCAGTACATCGAGCCACCAGTTGGATGAGGTGGCATTTTTAAATGGGCTTGAACAGCTGTAGTCAATCTTCCTCAGTAGCTGGGGATGCCATGTTCTGAGCTGAGGTTTCAAAGAAATCTGTAGATTTCTTCATAAACAGTGGAAATTTAAATAATACTGTCCCCAAGCCTGAGGGCATATATGTATTTTAGTGTCTATGAATTAGGGTTGCAAACTCCAGGCTGGAAAATTCCTGGAGATTTTTGTGGTGGAACCTGGAGAGGGTTTGAGGAGGAGAAGGACCTCGACAAGGTATAATGCCATATACTCCACCCTCCAAATCAGCCATTTTCTCCAGGTGAACTGATCTCTGTAGTCTGGAGATCAGTTATAATGCTGGGAGATTTCCAGCCACCACCTGGAGACTGGCAACCATAAAAGTATGAATTATTACCATTAGAAATATGAAAATTAAATAAGAACAGTGATTTTTAAGTTTTAAAGCTCTTACTTATTTATAATAAATACCATCATGCATTTCATTTTTATCCTGTTCATTCTCCAAGAAGTTTATGGTAGTACATGAACCCTACCCCCCATTTCATCCTTGCAACAGCCTGTGAAGCCCTTGAGTGAAAGAGACAGATTTTCAGAGGAGCTTATGCAAGCTGAGTATTTATTTAATTTTATTTATTTATTTCAAATTTGTATTCTGCCTTCCCCGCAAGTGGGCTCAGGGCGGATAACAACATATTAAAATACAATTAAAATACAGTTAAAAATTCATATTCATTAAAAACAACACATTTAAAACAAGATGGTGGACAGCCTTCACAGGGAGGGTTTTATACACCCCTTTTTTCCAGGCTGGCGGAGGCCCAACCTCAGCCATACGCCTGGCAGAACAACTCAGTCTTGCAGGCCCAGCGAAAAGATAGTAAGTCCTGCCAGGCCCTGATTTCAGCAGACAGAGCATTCCACCAGGTGGGAGCCAGGACCAAAAAGGCCCTGGCTCTAGTTGAGGCTAGGCGGGCCTCCTTGGGCCAGGGACCACCAACAGCTGTTTGTCCCCTGATCGGAGTGTCCTCTGGGGAATATATGGGGAGAGACGGTCCCGTAGATACGCTGGTCCCAGTCCGCACAGGGCCTTATAGGTCAATACCAGAACCTTGAATCTGATCTGGTGCTCTACTGGCAACCAATGCAGCTCGCATAAGAATGGTGTTATATGCGCCTTATTTGGCACTCTCGTAATACCACGCGCTGCTGCATTTTGTACCAGCTGTAATCTGTAAAGAAAGATAATTCCAAATTCTAGACCAGTATATTTTTATTTCATAAGAATTAAGGATTCAAATAGAACGCATTGAAACAGAAATATCAAAAAGTTGTAAAATAAACAACGCAAGAAGTAATTTTAGAGAAGAAGCAGAAAGGGCGCAAATTATTCCCTTTTCCTTTGCCTCCTTGCTTTCTCTTATAATAAATAAATTATTAAAAAGGAGCCCTGTCCTCCCTTTCAGCCAAACATTTCCTGGAAGTGAGACCTGGAGATACAGGGAATTTTGTTTGAGCTCAGTTCTTTCCCTGGTGTCTTTGTGGTTGAAGGCTGGGTCTTCTTTCATCCCTACCTCAACTGCTGGGAGATGAGCGGGAAAACCCTGGAGTTGCTGCAATTATGGGCCCATAGTTCTAAGGTAGAGTCATCCTAACCAGGTCCTTGTGTTACCTAAGCAAGAAGCAAGCTCTGAGTTGTTTTGGGCCTCAGCTATTTTCCTACAAATTTTGCAGTTTCCTGTTTGGCACACTCTCTACGTACATCCCAAAATGTCTTGGTTGTACCCAGAAAACACATTAGAATGGGTGTAAGCTCTAGGCATTGTAGCTTCAAGTCTCCAACCTGACTGCATAGTTCTGAAGGACTATAATAAAAAAAATTAAGTTATCTTTATCTGATTCTTTAAACCATAGACTTTTAGGAACCTATAATTGTGATTTTGAAACTATCTGGCACCCTATCTTGGATTATTTAGAACAGCAAGGTAAAATTTCTTTGAACTCAGAAAATTTATGTCTGTGTTTATGAATTTGTTATCTTTTGACTATAACTATGCTGGAAAGTCATATGTAAATATGTTATAGGGTAGTAAAACATAAGGAAGATGGAAGGAAAGGGTTACCTTATTTTACCTTCAACAGTGGATACAGTAAGATTTTATGTAAATATTAGAGTCTTCGGAGGAAAAATGCTGGTCTAGTATACTGTATTTTCTAGTGTTGTGATTATATATATATATATATATATATATATATATATATATATATATATATATATATATGTATATATATATATATATATATATATATATGTATATATATACATACACATACACATATTCACACACACACACTTACACTTCTTAGATTTGCATTATGGATATGGGTAGTTGTTTTTGTATATTTGAATAAATTATTTATTTAAAAGAAAATTAAGTAAAAAAATTTACCCTAGCTTTCCACTGTGGCTCAAGGCAGTTTATAATACCAATTAAAACCATACAGGATATGCAAAAAACCCCTTAACCCCACTTCCCCATGAAAACACTTGCAAATCAAATTAAATGTTCTAGCAAATAAAAAACGAGCTTCACAGAAACCTGTATGTGTGGTTATAGCACATTTGTATAGTATCAACATCCCTAAACTAACCTGTAGAACAACTTTAATTTGTCCATTTAATAATAATAATACAGTAGGAATATAGCCAGACATTCAAACAGAAATCAGACCTGAGTCAAGTAATCTCCTCACAGTTAAATTTTGTATTTTTTATACAGAATTGATTGTGGGCACCAGGTCTGAAACCAATTTGACTTCTCTCTTGCCTTTATTAAAGAATGGAAAAGGAGCACCACCATTAGAGCTGTGGAAAGGAAGAGGAGGAGCTGCTAGTGTCTGCTTCTTACAATGGGAAGACTATGCCAACAGTATGCGTTTCATTTCTGAATACATATGTAGAAGGGAAAACAGTACTGTTCCCCCACCCCTCATGTACATTTAGCATTACTTCTGAAAGAGCCCTGCTTTCTTCTGGGTGCCCAATAATGCACACATACAGTCTAATAGATAACACATGCCATGCTGTAAGTGTTTTGACAAGTTATTCTGAGTATCCGTAGAATATGATGAACCCACTTTCCCCCTCCATACAAATTCAGTAGACAGGCTTGTAAACATAATCCTAAAATGATTAAGTGGAAAGTAAGGTTACTTTGACTATGTATATAGTAGAGGAGGGCGCGGATTGAAAAACAAAACAAAATTTGACATGGACTGGCCTGGTTCAGCGTTCGTGAACCAGCGGGTGGTGGGACAGACGTTTTTCATGGACACGACTACTTTTGGACCAGTCTGTCGGTCCATTGGTCTGTGAAACCAGAAATGCCAGTGCCAAGTAATCAATTCCCTAAGCAATGGAGGGGATGTCAGCAGCAGACCTCCTCTGGCTGTCAAACAGAGAGCTCCTATTCTTCTCTATGAGAGTAGAAGGATTAAATTCCTCTTCACCTCTCAGGCAAGTGGTTTCTATTTCCAGCAGGCAGACCCAGGGAAACTGCAGGATTTTTCAGTTACGCAGGGAGGTATTTGAAACTTTTGCTTGAGTTTCTGGCTGCATCTGTTCCACAGCCAGGCTCAGGGGCTAAGCTTGTGAGGACTCACAGATTACTTTTATATATTATACTTATTGACAGTATCATTATTATTTAGAGCACTTGTCCCAGCTGGGAAGGTGCCTGTGTGGGTCAAGGCTCTGGACTACCCCCTGTCCTTGCCAAGTGCGAATGCACCCCCCCCCACACACACAAAGGGAATTTTAACCTCCTTCCCCATGGGTCCTCGTGTCCCCTAGTCCACCAGTGCCTGCTGCCCTCTGGCTGCATCCCAGCAGAGGGACTCGTCCATAGTTGGGTTCATTTCAGGAGGATCTGCATCTCCCTCCCTTTGGGAATTTCTTGCCACTGGACCATGAGGATCCAAGGTTTTGAAGCATGTTTTTGCATTGTGGTGGTGCAACAAAGCAGTAAGTGCATGTTTTTTTGGGTGCAATTTGTGGCAATAGACATGATATGGGATTGTGTGGTGGATTTTGGGTGGCCCCATGTAAAAATCAAGAGGATCCATGAGGATCCTGCTTTTGAAGCATGTTTTCGTGCTGTGGCGGTGCCACAGATTAATGTGTGTGTGTGTGATTGTTTTGGTGCTGTCTGTAGACTAGGACATGTTCTATAATATGATGTCCTTTTTGTTTTATTTCAATATAAAAATCATATGAATTCATGAGGTTCCGTTTAAAATATTCTGGATCCCAGAGACCGTCATTTCACTCTGGTGGCTGTCATTTCAGCTCCAGAGCAGTTTAGCTGCTCCCAGGGACTATCATTCCCCTCGGGGGGGCGGGGACAGAAGCTTCATTCCAGGCCCAGATAGGGTTGCCAGCTCCAGGTTGGGAAATTCCTGGAGAACTTGGGGGTGGAACCTAAAGAAGGCAGGGTTTGGGGAAGAACCTCAGCAGAGTATAATGGCATAGAGATCTCCCTCCAAAGCAGCCATTTTCTCCAGATGAACTCATCCCTGTGGCCCAGAGATCACTTCAGGGAGATCTTCAGCCACCACCTGGAGGCTGGCAACCTTAGGCCCAGAGCAGATCAGTGCATTTAAGCTTGCGCAGAAAACAGAGAACAGTGCCTCTGCAGAGCACTTTCCATTCTCAGAGGAAGATTCGCTAACTGCATTCCACATTTTTATTACAACTTTTTGGTGCTGCAATGTATGTCAATGGAACCAATGCAAGTCAATTGGCATTTGTGGCTCCTATTATATCTAGTGGAACTTTCCTTGGGGCAGCCACTTTGGGTGTCTATAACATGGACATCTGAAATCCAATCTTTACCAACCTTGGAGAGTTGCTGGAGAAGAGCCTGCTGAAGACTCTTTGCAAATATGGCATCTCTGAGTGTGAAGGTGGCCATCCTAGGGCCCCCAGAAATGAAGGACTAAGGACCGATGAACCGGTCTGCGAAGTGGGGCGGGTTCATGAAAAGTCTGTGGTCCATAAAACATGATGGACTACAGACCAATGGTCCATGGTTTTTTCCTGGTCCATGCCCACCTATAGTGTATAGGTATACTTCATGTAAGGGAGGTGCTTAGTTTTTGTGTCTACTTATGCATGAGTTTGGAGCTACGCCTATTTGTATGTGTGTGCTTGTTTAACTATTTATTTTCCTTAAATGATTTTGGAAAAGAATCCCCCCCCCTTTATATAAATTTTATTTATTTTCCAAGCATTTTAACATCCGAAAGTAACCACAAGATGATACCATTATACTGGATATATAAATTAAGCTATCCAACAGGTGTATTATAATAACAATTTGAAATTTCAATTTCAAACAATTTCAAAGCGGAAGCAGGCAGTTTGGCTTCTGTTTTTTCAGCATCTTTTCTGAGAACAGAATTTCCCACACTTTCCTGTGCTGGCTAAAAGACGTCAGGAAAATGGAAGCCAAACTGCCTGCTTCCGCATTGAAATTGGAGACATATGGAGTGAATGAAGAAAAAGCCAGAGTTCAGTGAGTGGGCCATCTCTTTAACAGCATTTGGAAATGGCCATTATATTTTGTTTTGATTGTGAGGGTATAGAGCTTAACTCTCTTTTTTCCCTTTTATTTCCCCCCCTCTTATTTCAAAACACTGATAACAGATTAACTTTAAACAATGAGCTATATGATCTTTTTTTGGCTTATTGTTAACAATAACAAATGTGATAAAATTATTTTTTGTTGTTTTAATAAATTTAAGTTCTCCCCTCCCTTTAACCGTTATACAAATAAATCAACCAGTGTAACACCTATCAACTACCTTTCCCTTAACTAATTACTAATTGGTTGCTACTATTTTAAACAGTAAATACAATAATAGGAATTTTTATTTCCCTCTCCCCCCATCGTATGATAACAGTAAATATCAACACTGACTATGATTTGTAAAAGGAGATGACAACTATTACGCTTTGATAAACAAAGTAGCTAGGGTTACTGTAATTAAACCAGTATAAAGGACTGTCTACAGTGGGAGCTATCAGGCAGACTTATTCTCTTCAGCCCGTCCCCAAGAAACCTCATGATTATTTTGACTATAATGATATATTCTTACCCATAACTAGACATGGGCATGAACCAAACAAATTTAACGAACCAGAGGTTCGTGGTTCTGTGCCGACAATTATCCCGAGGTCGCCAACTGCAATGAACATTTTCCATTGCCAAACCGGTTCATGGTTCGTGGGCGCACGGAACAGCCCCCATGGCACTTAGAGAGCCCATATTCCCGGGGAGTGTTTTGCATGCTCTCCTACAGCCACCACAAAAGTTTGGACAAGATTGCAAAAGGGATCTTGGAGTTATACCCTCTCCAATCCAAGGCCCCCAGGAAACTCCCACAAAAATCCAAGCTCAGTTATACTCTTAGTCTCTCTCCCCAAAGGCTAGCAAATGGCAAGCAAGAGCTCTGTCCCACTCCACTGCTCGCTGAAAGTGAAACCCAGCCTGGGAGCCCATAGCTATTTATAAGCACAGGTCCCATTGAGCAATGCAGGAGGTCTGTGTTTGGCCGTCAGAACTGCCTCTCAGGGTTTGCAGGGATGAGATTGGAGTGCCCATGGCTACAGAACACCCCCTTCCCCCTCCCTCCCCTGGGTGTCTTCTCCCAACTTGTAACCACTTTGCAGCTGCGTGGTTGGAAGGAAGACTTGCTGATCAAGGTAAGCTGGTGCTACACCGTCTTTTGGTGCTACACCTCTGAAGATGCCAGCCACAGCTGCTGGCGAAACGTCAGGAACTACAATGCCAAGACCACGGCAATACAGCCCGGAAAACCCACAACAGCCATCGTTCTCCGGCCGTGAAAACCTTCGACAATACAAGGTAAGCTGGGCTTCCATTTGGGTTTCCAGGGCGACAGAAGGAGCGCAGACAGAGTTCAGGCATTCCCCCGGCTCCGTTGCCAGGGGAATTGATTGCTGGCGCCTGAGTGTCTGGCTTCCCGAACCGTGGCCGAACGCACTGAACCAGGCCTCTCCCGAACGCTGGTTCGTTGGCCGTGGACAATCACGAACTGCCAGATCACGATCACGCAATCGCCAATTTTGTGGGTTTTTGAAGTTCGTAATGCGGTTCGTGCCCATCTCTATCCATAACATTATTGTGATTTCTATTATTTACACAATGCTTTTATTTTTTGATTTTTCACTGTTCAACTGTTATTGTGAATTTGGATTTTACTTCCCTTTTGCGGTGTTAAGGGTTGACTATGTTTTCTCTTCTAAGATGTTTTCTCCTTTTCCATAGGCACTGGAATGTCAATGTTTTGCAGTAGGCAGCATCATGTTTCTTGTACAGTAGTACAGTTCATCTTTGTATTTTGCTTGTAGCGTGGTGTGGTTTATCCAGCAAAAGTCTATCTCGGCTTTTCACAGTTCTTTGGTAATCAACTTATGTTCTTTCCTTTCATTTAAGATCTCTCTAGGTAGGTCTGTGACTACTGAACTATACACTTCATTATACATGAGCATTTTTAAATTTCTGTCTATTTCATGGATTTCCCCCCCTCATTTTCCAGTCTGGGAAAATAGCAATTATATCTCTGGGAGTACTTCTTTTTTCATGGCTTAAAGGACTGTTTCTGTAAGCCTTGGATATTATGGGGGCACTTCCATTTCCTAGATGCAATATAGATGCCAGTCAATTGGCCAAAAAGATAGGAAAGTCTATTTTTGCTGTTATGTGTTCCTCAAAGCCCCTGAATTTCAAATCCTGTTGTCTTGCTTGAAGTTCCAAATGTAATATTCTGCTTTGAGCACTATCATTCTCACTCTTGCAGTGTAGAATTTCCTCTTGTATAGTTAAACTTAAATCAAGTGCACAATCAGTCTTTTGTATTGCATTATTTAGGCTTATTTTTAGTTCCTCAAATTGGTCAGAGATTGGTTTTTATTAAATTAGAGATCTTATCTAAGATGCTGGTCTTCATGTTTGCCAGTAGTGTTTTTAATATAGGGTCCGAAGAGAAAGTTTCTTGTGCACCTACCGCACCTTCCATGGCAGCCATCTTAGCTGTATTTTCCAATTCCATCGGTAGCTGCATCATCAGGAAGTAATCTTTCAAACAACTTACCACTTTAGTATTATGTTTTTTGTTGGTGGTGTCTTGCTTGCCCATAATATTAGGTTCTTTTAACATGCTATGGGGCTATTTTGGAAGGTTTGGGGGCTGGGCTGAGAGAGAGCCTGCACTTCAGACATCCGTCTTCACCGATGCTGATGCCATGCCCCCAAGAAAACCCCTTTTGATCACTTTGATTGTGGCAGTATGTAAGAGTTTTTTTAAAAGACTACATAGGGAAAAGGATGATAGTGTTAAAAGTTGAGCTCTCTTGCTTTCCTAAGTGAGCTTGAGAAAGCTTCAACTTTTAGCCACTCTCTGTGTGAGTCTGTCAGAGTTCTTAAAAGGATGTTGGGGCAACAGAGTGAAAATAATCTTGAAAAAAAATCCCCCCTTTAAGTTCTCCTTATCCCTCTTAAGCACCATGCTGTGCTATAATTCTCAATTAACTGCTTCAGCAAGAAACACCTGATTAGGATGTCAGACAATAGAATGATGGATCTGTTCCTAAGATTTCTTCCCCTTTGCTCCCCTAGTACGGAAGAAACCTTCTCGCTGGTCTTTTGAATATGAATTCAGAGGGATGTTCATGAAACTTGGTTGTTGTGGATTTTCTGGGCTGTATAGCCATGGTCTTGGCATTGTAGTTCCTGACATTTCGCCAGCAGCTGTGGCTGGCATCTTCAGAGGTGTAGCACCAAAAGACAGAGATCTCTCACCGGCCGTGAAAGCCTTCGACAATATATTGTTCATGAAACTTCTTGCCATCCTCAGAGCAAAACTACAAAGGATTGATTTGTGGGTTGGATGCCTGGCAAACAGTAATTCTTTGCTCTTTATGATGTTTGCCATACGATGTATGGGTCCCCTTAGCCAGAACTGCATAATTTTGGCTTGATTTTTACAAAAGAGGCTACAAAGCAAATGGGAAACTAGCAAGAGAGCTGATTTAACAGAACAGTTAATACGAGACAAGCCCATAAATCATACAACATGTATGGAGTTAAACAGGAAAAGTCAAATGGCTTTAAAAATAATTTCAGAAGTGTAATTTATGACCATAAAGAAAGAGGAAAAGCAATGGCATGAAATTTGTTTTATATGTTACTTTCAATTTTTTAAATCTTTCAGTGATTGCACATTATTATGGGAACAAGATGAAGAGTAAAAAAAATAAGGATTGCATTACTTTAGCATCTGAATTCATTTCATGCATTACTTTGGGTAACTAAACAGTGCCATTCGAAGCAAATCAACTAAGAATCATACTCAGGTCTGTTCAATGGGCTCATTCCCAGGAAAGTGTTATTTATTTATTTATTTATTTATTTATTTATTTATTTATTTATTTATTTAATTGATTTATATTCCACCTTTCTCACTGAGACTCAAGGCAGATTACATAGTGGGAGATTAGTGCAATTAGTGGCAAGGACAAGGGCAGGCATTTCCACACAGTGTCAAGAACATTTCCATAAACAATGTCATGGAGTAAAAGAATATAAGTTTACAAAGATACAATATTAGCAAGGATCCAGTATGGGGTTGAGGAATTGCTGAAGCAGAACATAATCAATTCTAGGACTTACACTGAACAACAGGTGGGATATTTAAAGCAACAAATAATATGTAAGGCAACATAATGGTGAAATCTATGGTTTCTAACTCATTATTATTATTAGAGCCCATGAAGTGTGTAACACAAAAAAGGAAGCTCATAGATTTCACATGAACATATGAGCTGTCTTATGCTGTAGGTTCCTCTAGCTGGGCATTATCTACTTCAGGAGACCGTGGCTCTTTAAGGTCTCAGGCAGAGAAAAGTCTTTCCCAACAACAGATATGTGAAATCCTTTAACTGGAGCTATTGGTAATTGAATCTGAGATTTCCCACACAACATGTGCTCTGCTCTGCCACTGACCCATAAGCCCTCCCAAGCACTCTTAAGACTTGGATGATCAGTGACATTTTGTTAGCAGTCAAGCCCTACCCTCACGCTGGAAGGGCAATTTATGGATATGAAATATAAACCCCTTCGTCAATGTTCCATAAGCATGAAAACACTGCCCAACCAGGCAGAACAGATGCCAGCCTCATGACTGGAGACGGGAATGTTGCCAGAATGTGAGTCTTAAATGGGCTGATTGACTAGATGCCCCATGCCCCTGAAAGCAACAGAGCTAGTGAAGGCTTCCTGAGACACCTCTCTGCCTAATCTCATCAACACTTTCCTCCACCACTTACCTAATCAAGGGCTAGTCAGCAAATTTGATATCCTCCCTAGCTGATAGTTACCAGGTCATCAAACAATATTTTTATCTATAGTACAACCCCAATAATTATGTCACACCTTTCCCAACTTATTGTTTCTCATCTGGAGACAGCCATTAAGCTATTGTTTGGGGGCAGAAGACAAGATCCTACCCTGGGTGCATTTCACAGTATAATTGGGGTGCCCTCTGCCATAGCTGTGTGTGTGTTCTGGACCCATCTATGCACCCTCAGATTACATCTGAACCCTTCCCTCTCTTCTGTGAAGCGCTGGTCATTATGCTGGTCCTCCACAGACTTCTTCTTCAAGACTGGTAACTATAGCCCTCCCTGAAACTGCATTCCCATTTCCTCCCTGTTCAGCTTTGTATGTATGCCATGTGTGTTCTCTATGTATTTGCTCTTTTTGCTCTGTTAATAAAGCAACCATTCCTGTTGAACACCTGCCTGTTTACTTGATAGTTCTCTAAGGGAATAATCCTGCTATATATTGGAGGAGATCTTGCAGTTACCCCATCTTGCTGTCTCTCCTTGCATGCTAATTCCTACAACTCATAAGGAGCCCCCAACCCCATTTAGGGTAATAGTTTCACAATACATGTCAAACATGGAAGATGACACTACAGCAAAAGTTTCATCAGTTACCAAAAGCTCTCACACCAACACTACATTGATCACAGGAATGGATCAGCCACAATTGTCCTATCAGAATACAAATCACATTGTTAAAAACATCTCATCTTTAAAAAAGAAAGAATAAGTTGACTACAAAGAAAAAGAATCCAAGAAATTAAAGTATATCCTCTGGCAAGCCAGACCACCAATAAATAGAGTCACTCAGACTATGTTCCTCATTCAGTAGAGTATGTTAATTATTTCCCTCTGTCCCAAGAATCACCCCCTGTCACCCTCTTTGCCCCTGTGCAAGACAGGTTCCCTGGTATACAGAGGAGCTCTGACAGAGGAAGCGGGAGCTAAGACTGCTTGAACGAGTGTGGCGATGATCTTGGGATGAAGAGGCAAGATCATCTTATAGGACGTTTATGAAAGCCTATGAGGTGGCAGTGAAGGCTGTGAAGAAAGAGTTTTATGCAGCCTCCATTGCATCAGCTAGTTCACGCCCGGCAAAATTGTTTAATGTGGTTTGGTCATTGGTCTCCTTGCCAGAGGGAGGCTGTCAAATTTTGAATTTGGATATTATCTGTGAGGCTTTGGGGAGCTTTTTTGTTGATAAAATCTTGTCTCTCCACCGCAACTTGCCAGCCACAGTTGATTCAGTGAATGAGCTAGAGACCCCTTGGCCATCTTCAAGGCCGATATTTGATCATTTCAGCCCACTCTCTGGGGAGGAAATTGACAGGACCTTGCGATCAGTTAGGCCCACCACATGTCCCTTGGACCCAAGCCCATTGTGGCTGGTAAAGGCCAGTGCTGAGGGGCTGTGGTCCTCGCTGGAGGCCATTGTTAACCTATCCTTAGGCTCTGGGGTTTTTCCTGGGCCATTAAGGAAGCTGTGGTGAGGCCTCTTTTAAAGAAACCATCGCTGGACCCCACTGACCTGGTCAATTACTGCCCGGTTTTGAATCTCCCATTTCTGGGAAAGGTGATTTAGCAGGTAGTGGTGGAACAGCTGCAGGGTTTCCTGAAGGATGTCTCAGCCCTAGACCCCTTCCAGTCTGGGTTCTGTCCAGGACATGGGACGGAAATGTTGCTGGTCACCCTCACAGATTATTTTTGTAGACATCTGGATTGAGGCGGTTCGGCACTGCTGATATTATTGGATCTGTCAGAAGTGTTTGATACAGTCAGTTACGATCTTCTGACTCACTGCCTCACCAATGTGGGGATACAAGGGACTGCCTTACAGTGGCTTGTCTCTTTTCTCCATGGTTGGGGACAGAAGGTGGCACTTGGGGAGAAATTGTCATCCCTCCACCCTTTGGTGTGCGGGGTCCCACAGGAAGCAATACTCTCCCCATTATTGTTTAACATCTATATGCGCCCCCTTGCCCAGTTGGTGCAAAGTTTCAGATTTGGGTGTCATCAATATGCAGATGACACCCAGTTGTATCTGATGATGGACGGCTGGCCCGCCTCAGCCCCAGATGTCCTGGAACATGCTTTTGCAGCTGTGACTGGTTGGTTGAAGCAGAGTCGGCTGAAACTGAACCCGATGAAGATGGAGGTCCTGTACTTGAGCCGCTGGGGATTAGGTTCGGGACTCTGGCTCCCGGCCCTCGATGGGGCACTGTTAGTGCCAGTTCCGATGGTTAAGAGCCTGGGGGTGATCTTGGATGCCTCCCTGAAAATGGAGGCACAGGTCACAATGGTTGTCAGGTTCCAGCCTGGAAAAAAGGGGTGTATAAATCTTAACCCTCCCTGTGAAGGCTGTCCACCATCCTGTTTTAAATGCATTGTTTTTAATGAACATGAACTTTCAATTGTATTTTTAATATGTTGTTATCCACCCTGAGCCTGCTCGCGGGGAGGGCGGAATACAAATTTGAAATAAATAAATAAAATAAATAATTTAGCTAAGCATTAGTTATGTCCACAAACACCAATATACCTATCTTGCAATTGCTATTATGCAATTCCATTTCTATGATGTTTACTCAACTTCAGCAGAACTTATTTACATCCAAGTAAGTGTGCATAGGACTGCTGCCTTAATTCAGCTGATTTTCCAGAAAAAAAGACACTTCACTTACTTGCTAACAGAAATATGTCACAAATGCAATACAGCAAAAACACGTCTCACATATAATCTTGGGGGCAAATGGGAATCTCATTGGGCTAATGCATACAGTTATTGTTCTACTGCTGAATGCAGCATGTGAACACCTGCTCAACAGGCTTTAAAATACTCCAAATAGCGAATTATTATAGAGCCCTGTTTTCCTTGCAGATCACATTTGTTGAATTGGATGTTCATCATCTAATGGCCTGTCATCACTTTTAGGGATTATTTATCCAGCTGTTTAATTTGTTGGTGGGCCAGCTGCTTGAGTTCATTGAGTAGGGAGGCAGCAACTCAACCTTCAACTTCAAACAAAAATCAAAGCAAGCATTGGAGGCAGAATCAGATGTAGGGGAAATGTGGGCTCTGTTGCTAATGGGATCCATTAGGAGTGTGCACCAAGAAAGTTTCAGTTCTGGAATAATTCTGTTCCAATACTTGTTTGTTCTATGTTGCCCAGTGACAGCTCAGAACTGATCCATTTGGGTTTTTTTTGTTTTCATGAGTTTCAGCTCATTGCATGTGTTGGCCATGCATGCACAAATGCATGCTCTTCTTTTCAAAGGGGTATGTAGGAAAACAAGGTTCTGGGGCAGCTTTTTTGCATATAATGACACCAAAATTTCATAGAACAGAGGCCTCCCTCTAAACTATCGACCCACTGAGGTTGAAAGTGGGGTTCCATGTTTATGGACCCCAAGGAATGCCCTGAGGAAGGTATGCATCAAGGCGAGTATTGTGCTGCGCAGTATGCATGCATGCATACATGTTCTTTTCAAGGTAGGGAGTTAGGGAAACAAGGCTCTATTCACACTTAACCAAAAAAATGCATCATCCAAAACCCTTCGATACAAAGAGTTTCTCCTCAAGCACATGAAAACTCATACAACAATGGACCCCAAAGAAGGCGAGTGTTGGCAGGGGCACATGATGCAGGAGAAATTTACTGGCAAAGCGGCACTGGCATGGCACACTAGTACGGCATGTAATCAGGAAAACACTCCATTGCTACCCAGCACAGTGCAGTTTTTAAAATCATCTTTTTGTGATAGCAAAGTTAATAAATAATTACTTTTGAGTCCTGCTGTTATGTTCCCTACAAATAACAATACATCCAATTTGTTGCATGTTTATTGAACTAAGAAAGGGTAGATTCACAGTCCCAGATAGGTTCACAAACAGCACCTTACCAAACAGTGGCATTTTGATTTTCCAAGCTGCTGTACTTTTCTGTCCATCTTCAATATGTCAGTCATTTGGTGTATGTCAGGAATGGCAATTTTGTCTCCATCACTGCATATCAAATGAAGACTTAACTTCAGGTTTTGGATGCCAGTTCTTATGAGCATCATTGGAGAGGGAATGAAATGCACCAAGATGAGGGTCCTAAAAAGGTTACTGACAGATGTCATCACTGTAGGAAGAGCACACAATCAGCCATCCCCGAGTAGATGAATGATCCATCTAGTTCATTATCTTGTATCTGACAATGATCAATGTCAGTTGTTTCAGGAGGTGGAGAGCATAAATACCAAAAGGCCTTAGCTATACAGAAGGGCCATGGGAGAGAAGCATTTCTGACCCTAGGCTAATGATCAGCAAATGCCAAGCAGTGGAATGGGAATAACAGCACAATTGTTTGCCTCTGCTGGTGAAAATAAGACAACAAAGTTGTACAATCAGTCTCTGCTGTTATCTGGGTTTTTCCCACCAAGTATGATTTTAGAATACTGTGGGACAGCATGAGCAATTTCATAAAATGGAACATACAGGTTTAGAAGTGTATCCTATATTAGCTCAAACCAGTTAAGCCACAATCCTGTCATTTTGATTTAATTACTAGACATTGATCTTGACACACAGAAGTTTGAGTTGCATGGTTTTTAAGTAAATTTGATGAAAAAGCAGTGCCACCATTTGCTTGGCAAAAGTAAATGAAAGCCTAATACAGAAATGTATCCCTTTTTAATGGTATAAAAGGATTCATTGGTTGTATTATTATTATTATTATTTTATTATTATTTTATTACACTTATTTTATTACACTGCCCTCCCCATCAGATAGGCTCAGGGCGGTGTAGCAACATATGGTGTAACAACATACGATCAAGATTAAAAACAATAAAACATTATAAAAACATTAAAACATTATTCCATATACAATAAAATTGGCGGATATATATATTAAAATACAGCATTTTAGACACAGGGCTTGGCTCTTGCATCATGCCCTGCATCACACTTATGAGCTCCTGCATGGGTGGTGGATGGTCTTCAGTGGTATGGCCGGCGAGAGGACAGCCTAGGCCCCACCAAATGCCTGGCAGAACATCTCCGTCTTGCAGGCCTGGCGGAAAGATAACAAATCCTTCTGGGCCCTAGTTTCCTCAAACAGAGAGTTCCACCAGGTTGGACCCAGGACCGAAAAGGTCCTAGCTCTGGTGGAGGCCAGGCGGAACTCCCTGGGGCCAGGGACCATCAGCAAGTGCTTATTGGCTGATCGAAATGACCTCTGGGGAACATATGGGGAGAGGCAGTCCCGAAGGTATGCTGCACCCAGTCCACATAGGGCTTTTTAGGTCAGCACCAGAACCTTGAACCAGACCCGGTACTCAACCAGTAACCAGTGCAGCTGACGGAGGATGGGTGTTATATGTGCCATGATTGGAGCTCTGGCAACCACCCATGCAGCTGCATTCTGAACCAGCTGCAGTTTCCGGATCAAGCCTAAAGGAAGTCCTGCATAGAGCGAGTTACAGTAGTCTAATCTGGAGGTGACTGTTGCCTGGATCACTGTTGTAAGGTCATGGGTTGATAAGTAAGGGACAAGTTGTTGAGCCTGTCTTAGATAGAAAAATGACGATTGAACAACTGCTGCAACCTGTGCTTCCATAAACAGGGAAGCATCCAGGATCACCCTCAGGCTCCTCACTCTTGACACCAGCATAAATGGTGCTCCATCAAGAGCAGGGAGCTGGAGTCCCACACCCATGGACCCTAGACCCACATGCAGGACCTCTGTCTTCGAGGGATCCATTCTCAGCCGACTCTGCTTCAACCATCCAGTCACAGCTCCAAAGGCACGTTCCAGGACATCTGGGGCAGAGTCAGGCCGTCCGTCCATCATCAAATACAATTGGGTGTCATCTGCATATTGATGGCACCCAAGTCCAAAACTCCGTACCAACTGGGTGAGGGGACGCATATATATGATAAATAGCAGGGGGGAGAGTATTGCCCCTTGAGAGACACCACACACCAACGGATGGCGGGATGACAACTTCTCCCCTAGTGCCACCCTCTGTCCCCGACCATGGAGAAAAGAGACAAACCACTGCAAGGTTGTCCCTTGAATCCCCACATCGGCAAGGTGGTGGATCAACAGGTCATGATCGACCATGTCGAATGCTGCTGATAGATCTAACAATATCAGCAGAGCCGACCCACCTTGATCCAGCTGTCTACGGAGATTGTCCATCAGGGTGACCAGTAACGTCTCTGTTCCATGTCCCAGATGGAAGCCAGACTGGAAAGGATCTAAGGTTGAGGAATCATTCAGGAAGTCCTGTAGCTGCTCTACTACCGCCCGCTCAATCACTTTGCCCAGGAACGGGAGGTTCGAAACTGGGCGGTAACTGACCGGGTCGGTAGGGTCCAAAGATGGTTTTTTTTAGGAGAGGCCTAACCGCAGCTTCCTTCAATGCTTCCAAAAAGATCCTGGAGCTCAGACACTTGTTGACAATGGCCTCCAGGGCATCCCGGAGCCCATCTACGCTGGCCTTCACCCGCCACAAAGGGCACGGGTCCAAGGAGCATGTGGTAGGCCTAACTGCTCACAGGATCCTGTCAATCTCATCCCCAGAGAGTGGACTGAAATGGTCTAATATTATCCCAGAAGGTGGCCAAGCGGCCTCCAGTTCGCACACTGTATCAACTGTGGCGGGGAGATCATGTCGGAGAGACAAGATTTTATCAGCAAAAAAGCTCCCAAAAGCCTCACAGCTAATATCCAAATTTGAATTTTGACGGTCCCCTCCTGATAAGGAGACCAAGGACTGAACCACATTGAACAGTTTTGCTGGGCGTGAGCTAGCTGATGCAATGAAGGCTGCATAAAGCTCTTTCTTTGTAGCCTTCACTGCCATCTCATAGGCCTTCATAAACATCCTATAAGAAGCTCTTGCCTCTTCGTCACGAGTTCACCGCCACACTCGCTCTAGCCATCTCAGCTCCTGCTTCTTCTGACATAGCTCCTCTGTATACCAGGGAGCTAGTTTGGTACGGGGGTGGAGAGGGCGATCGGGGGCGATTTTATTGATGGCTTCGGAAAGACAGACTTGCCAATCTTCCACCAGCTCATCCAACGAACCACCAGGGAGCATCGGATCCCACAGAGCATTCTGGAAACCAATTGGATCCATAAGTCTCCGTGGGTGAGCATAAATAAGCTCGCTGCCCTTGCAGGGGAGGGGTGGGATATCCAACTGAGCCTTCAGAACCACGTGGTCTGACCATGGCACCAACTCAGTTGTTTCTAGTGCCACATCCATCCCCATTCAAATTCAGCGTGTGGCCTGCTTGATGTGTAGGGGCTGAAACAATCTGGGAAAGTCCAAGTGCAGCCATGGAGGACACCAGGTCCACAGCCCGACTAGAGGAGTCATCATCAGCATGGACACTGAAGTCACCCAACACCAATAGTTTTGAGTGCTCCAAGGCCCATCCAGCTGCCACCTCTAGCACATGTGGCAGGGCATCTGCTGGTGTGCTGGGCGGCCGGTACACCACACAGATGGCCAAACTCTCCTTGCCACACTAGACCTACACAGTCAATGCTGGAGATCTCTGGGATGGGGAGCTGCCTGAAGGAGAAAGACTCTCAGACAAGAATCGCCACCCCTCCCCGCCGGCCTCTCATTCGGGACTGATGAAGGACCGAGAACCCAGGCGGGACTAGTTCGTTCAGGGCAACCATCTCACCCTCCCTCACCCAGATCTCAGTCATGCATACCAGGTCCACATCATTTGCCACGAAGTAATCGTGCAATGTTGTGGTTTTATTATTGATGGACCTGGCATTACACAACATCAGTGTCGAACGGGGGCTATATTTCCTAGCTCCACACCCAACATGCCTCGGGATGGTACGCGGGTTAGAAGGACATCGAGCTTCACCATATCTCTGTGTCCTTCTCATCCTTCCCTGGGTTCCACCCCCATACCTCCCTTGTCCCCAGAGTACCTGGATCTCTGGCCCCATGCCGACCACTCTCCATGTCCGCCACTCTGCTGCTCACACCGCTTGTCCAAGCTACTAGCTCTCTTCAATTGCAATGCTAATTGCAGTATACAGACATTTATCAGTGGAGAGTACCCTATCAGAAATTCAGACCAGTGCTTCTCTGCCCATCAGTTAGTTCTCTTATGTCTGGGTTCTGAACCACAGCCACATTTAATTCTATGGGTGGAACTACAATACCCCCCAGCCAATATCCTTTCCCACCCAACAAGTTTTACATTAGTTCAAATTCCCTACTCAATCATACCCACGATTATATCAAATGTTTTCTTTTATAAATTTGCAATACAAATACAATACAATACAAATGCAATACAAGGAGTATAACCTATAGTGTATAAATCCATCAGCATTAATTGCTGTGTGCCAGTGGCTCCCCAGCACTCAATAATTCATCTTATAAATGGGTCTAAGACCTTAAACAATTCAATAGCTCTCTAGCCCTCCCCCCCCAGTTCTTCAACAAGTCTGATAATAAAATGATTTACACAATCCCATTCACAATTTCTCAACTCTCCCACAATAACTCCTGCAACTCTAACCCGTTCTTATTTTCTCCCAGAGAGAATGCCACCGGTATCTTTGCAGCTTTTGGGTGTCTCCGCACACTCCCAGAAACTCTCTGGAGTCTCCAATAGTTCTTTTAGGGCTTCAGTGTCTTCAGCAACCTTCGGAGGCAATCCCTGGATGTTTCCTGGATGCCTTTGGCCCTCCTTGGCAGTCCTCAGGCACCTTTGGTAACTCGAGGCCCTGCCTTCACAGGCAGGCACCGTCAGCCACTCTGCAGGCCTCCCGATAGCAGGTAGCAGCCCTCTCTCCAGCCTCAGTGTCTTCTTTGAGGTCTGGATCACATCAAAGGTGGCTGGTGAGTCAAGCTCTACTGTCTTTCGACTGTTTTTTATTCAACCTTCCAAGCTGTGCCAGGACTCTCCCTCTCTTATTCTCTCACCGCTCACCTCCTGGTTTAGATGTTGTTTTCCATTGCAAATTAAATAGCTCTGTTGTCCATTCTGAGTTGGTGTGAGCTCAGGCTTTCAACAATTCCAGCAGCTTAAGTAAGATGTTATTTAGATGTTACTTAGGTGTTAATTAGATGTTAATTGCTGCTTCCACAGCAGGAGCCATGTTATTAGGCTCCCGTCTACACTGCCATCTTCTAAACTTAGTTTAGAAGTTTAGAAGATGTTAGAAGTTAGAAGATGTAGAGGGGACCTGTTGACTCATTGGCTTGTGCTTACATAGCTAGATTTAGAAGATGTAGAGGGGACCTGTTGACTCACTGGCTTGTGCTTACATAGCTCACATGACATATCTGCTCTAAGTAGACCAGGCCAACACAACTAGGAGTCCATCAATTTGAATACAGCCCAGCATTCCTATATGACATAATATCTTGACTAAAACTCATATTCTTGCTGGATCCTATCAAAAAGATTTACATTCATGAGGGGGAGAAGAGAATTTCTCCCTCCTGTGGCAACCTCCAATTCTTCTTCATGTTGATCTGGACTGGGGGGTGGGGGGAGGTCTCCTGTTCCCCAGGAATAGCTTTTCAGGGGCATGGAAGGTAGGGGGTGAGGAAAATAGGCTTCTGTACGAAGTATTTATGCAGAATCCTTCCCTGTGTTTGGGTTGGTAGGTCCACTTACGCAAGTCTGAGTTATGTGATTTTTTTCCAGCGAGTTTACCATGTAACCATATTTAGCAAAGCTAAAGGCATAAGACTTGAAGGCAAACAAAGGGTGGAGGGATCCTTTCTACCCTTTCTTGATCTGGGATTCTAATCTAATCAGGCTTTATGATGTTCAAATTTCAATTCAAAAATGGCTGTTTTGAAGCATGCACAAAGATCCATGAAAAGAAATCTCGGCTATCAATCTTTTGGCATTTTTCCAGGCATGGTTGCAGCCATTGGTAACATCATCCCCAGCGCCTAGGGTGCCTTTTTTTTTTCTCTTTTACGTTGCCCACACTATTCTTTTCGGGTCCATTGCTGTGAACTGATCTGCATGTTGACTCACATTAAGACATTATTTTAAGCCTTCTTGCTGCAAACTAATGCACATCAACACCTGTCTTGAAAAAAAATTGAGGAATTCGAAAACTCGTGTTAAAAATCCCATTGCTGTGCTCTGACACACATAAACCAGGGCTGTCATCCCATTAAAGAAATCCTAGTAGATAAATCATACACATTTTAATTAATTGATTAAATCTGCCCATGGACAACAGAATCATTTTGAAGGTGAATAAATGCATGCTTTCTTTGTTTTCAGATTATGCATGCTTACATCATTAGCAGGCATCATTCATAGATAAGTGAAGAAGAAATATTTTCTAAGATAGCCAGAGCTATCAGGAATGCCTCTTTAGACCATCAGAAGGTTTTTAATTTCTTAATCTAACCAATTAATATACTCAGTGCAATCCTATGGAGAGTTACTCCAGTCTAAGGCCATTGACTTCAATGGGCTTAGACTGGAGTAACTCTGCATAGGATTGTACTGTAAGTTACAGCCTTTAGTATAAGTGCTTTACCTTTTATAAATCTGAAATGTTATTCATTTTCTTATTTCATTTATAGACCACCTTTCTTACTGAGACTGAAGGCAGATTACAACTAAAAACAATGCAATATAATACATAAAACTAACATCCCCGCCTTCTCCCCCACCCCAACATAGTAAAATACAGACACTAAGAAGTATTTACAAGATTGGAGAACGATGCTTGATTTACAGGGGCATTGACAATAACTGTGCAATCCTAAACAGAACTAGTCCAGTCTAAGCCCATTAAAATCAATGGACTTAGACTGGAGTACCTCTGTTTACGATTGCACTGTAAATCTGAAAACAAGGAAGGTACACATGAACACATGAAGCTGCCTTATATTTTATCAGACCACTGATCTATCAGAGTCGGTATTGTTTACTCAGACTGGCAGTGGCTCTCCAGGGTATTAAATGCCTATGGGACCACTTCTCCCAGTATAAATCCCCGCCTGCCCTGCAGTCTGCAATTCAGGGCCTGTTGGTGGGTGCTGGCCCGAGGACCATTCATCTCTCTTTGACAAGAGGGTGGGCTTTTACAGTTGTGGCTCCCTGCCTCTGGAATGCACTAGTTCCTTTCCTGGCAGTGGATGCTGTTATTAATACTGTAATTGGCTCGACTGCACATGACTGACCTATTATGGGCAATGGGCATGAACATGACACAGTGATGGTGCTGTTCTTTGTGATTTATGGATTTTAATATTTCTACTGGTATTATGTTGTATTAGCAGTTTTAATGTTTGTATTTATGCTATTTTAATATTGTATTGTTTATTGTATTTTAGGCTGTTTATTTTTAAGAATTGTTTATTTTATATCTTATGTTGTAAACTGTCTTGAGCACTAAACATGGTGGAGAGGTGGTATAGAAATCAAATAAATAAATAAAAGTAAAGATCTTTTCTATCATCTACTACTATATAACAAGAGATGCTGAGGATTGAAACTGGAACCCTCTGCATGCCAAACAGATGCCTCTACCACTGAGCCACAGAGCACAAAAGTTCCTTTTTAGGAGCACCTAAATGATAATAATATTTGAACCTTTAGTTTGGTGCTCATGATGACTACACATATGCACATTCTAGATCGCTCAGGGCAAGAGAATTCTCTCTTGCATTACTTTATCTTTTGGCCTCGTTCTGTAAAGAAATTTTCTTCTTATAAGGGTTTAGATTCTTCTTAGAAGAGTACTTTACAAATCTGATAAAGTAATCTCTATGGCCTGCAAAAGGTTCTAGAGCAAGACAGTTGTGTGTCTCTCTAAAATGCCACAAGAGTATCTGTTGTTTTGCTGCATAGGGAAAGGAGAAGAAGGGAAAAATGGATGAAGAAGCAGGGCAGGGACTGTAAAAGAAGATGTGATAAAATTTACAAATAACATGTTTAGGATTTTCTTCTGTTTGTTACTTATTATTGATAGGCTACAAAAGATCTCTCATCAATTGATTGCACACAAAATGTGAAAGAGCCTGGGTCAATCTTCCTTTTAGTATTAGACACCAGAAGAATCAGAATAACAAACTAGTTGCATAACTACAGTTATATTAGTTTCTGAATTTCACAATAACCCCCAATAAATAAATTATTCCACTAAGATGCTCATCCAACTGTTCAGCTGGTTAGAAAGTTAAAAGTAAGGATTGGAAAATAATATGTCTGTCACATATTGTGATAGGATTATGATATGTTATTTGAAATATGTGTTCCCCCCCTCCATCTTACAAGCAATGTAGCCTTTCAGTAATTTCTCCTCACATTCCATTAAAAAATCATGCTACTGGCATAGCTTAGAGAGAAAAGCAGGAAGTCCACTCAGGAAGCACCTTTGCTATATTCAGTTCAAATCTGCTTATTCTACTCCATAGCTGAACTCGGGGGGGGGGGGGAATGTTTTTTATATTTCAAGCATGATGCTGATTTGAGTGGCTGTTGTGATACCCCCTGAAACCTCCTCCCTAACCCCCAAAGCAATCTAGTACTTCAAAATTTTTTTTTTTAATTTAAGAAGAACAGATAAATGAATGTGCAATGTTCTGGAAAATTAGACAGTGAGTCTAAAGTATGCTGAGGAGTGTCAAGAATGAGACCCAAGCTACACATGCAGTAGAATGAGGCAATAGAGTTCTGAGACGACAGAACGTGTTGTCCTGTTTCAGATGGCAGGTGGCAAGGGTTCATATTTTTAGTGTTTCCCAACATAAAGTTCCTTGCAAATAAAAAAAAATTGGTAAATCAGGAAGAAGTTCTAGCGAACCCTTTACATTTTGTACTGTTTTCAATACGTATAGGGGGAATTACAGATTACAGGTAAGGGGGGAAATGTAGTCTCTCTCACCTTCAATCTGAAAAGGTATAGTTAGGGCTGTCATCCCAGCATTGGCAACCCCTGAGAGACACGTCATCAGAATGGCACCTTTGTCTAAAGTTATAAAGTTTACCGTTTCTAGAGAATTTTTCTGCTTCGCAGCTGAACAATCATTTGAAGTTGGATTCTCTTCATGTTAAATGGGAGAGCATTAAAGAAACGGTGCAGTCCATCCTATCGCCTCTAAATGCTACCATTTAAATATGAAGTATGTGTAGACCTTGCCATAGCTTAATCCCAGTATAATCGGAATGCACGGCTCCTCCACATGATCCAGCATTACGAACAGGATGTTGTCTTCTTAAAATGCACACATTATGCAAAAAATGAGAGTGCAGTTGCATACTTCAACAGATACTGTTTCTAATAAAAGAGAATAAATTCAATTTAATATAAGCAGTATATTCAACAAGCTAATTATTAAGGTTCTACAGTGCAGTCCTAAAGAGAGTTACATGCTTCTAAGTCCATTGTTTGCTACATCTCTTAAGACTGTAAATTGGTTGTTAAAAGCATTGAGGACATGGAATTTTCAGAATGCAACATAAATCTTGTGCCTGGGCTTAATTATTCAGTGGTTGCTGTCACTTTTCATAGTCTTTTTGTTTTATGTGGATATTAAATGTGTAATATTGATAAAATATTAAATTCAACAATGGAGCCATACAAGTTGTTGTCACAACCCCTGATTCAGGCATTTAATTTTTTTTTTTAACCATCCTAAAACAAATCCCTCAGATTGGAGGATTGTGAACCACCTCACCAACCATACCCTGTTTTTTTAAGTAAAGATTTTATTTAAAAAGAAAAGCTATAATAATAGAAAGTGCATATAAACTTATACAAGCACTACATTTGAATTTAATTTAAGTTAATAGAAAGATATATTCAGAATATATAACAGCACAACTAAATTGTATAATAGCTCTCATCCCGTATTCTTAGTTGCTTATACCCAAACTTTAATGTCAATAATTTTTAATCACAGCAGTCATTTCTCCTGTGTTTTATCTTTGTAACACAATTACCTTAATTTATCTTAGTTTTAACCTAAATAATCAAAGAAATCTTTCAGTTTTTCCCAGAATTCCACTATTGGTCTATTGTGCACATAGGAAGTTAATTTAAATTAATTTAAGTGAAGTTAATATTCAACAAGCTAATTATTAAGGTTCTACAGTGCAATCCTAAATAGAGTCACATGATTCTAAGTCCATTGATTACATCTCTTTAGAAACATGGTGGTAGTGAAATACTCAGATTGGAGATTTATATTGAAAGCGGAAGTCTATGAAGAAGTGAATTTACGAAACGGGATTGCATAAATTTATGCCAGCAAAACCTGTAGATGTGTGTTGCAGCTTTGCGGATTGCAGCAGCCTCACAGGCAAACTTGCAGCTTTACACTGAAGTTTCTCAGCATTTACAAGGAAATATACAAGAGACTCTTTAAGTGCTCAATTAGGTGGAAATAATATACAAGAGACTTTTTAAATGCTCATTGTTTCTTTGACTCTTGGATTTTGTATGAACGGTTGCAGTTTTGAAGTGATTATATCTTCTCCACCGGTTGGACTGTTTTGCAACAATTGCATGTGCATTTATTGTGGTATTTATTGAACTATTTATTGATGTATTTGTTGGATTATTGAATGTATGGTTAACTGTTGGTTGTATGTGAATTGTTATTTATTATTGTGGAACACTTTGTGCACTTTGTCACTTTAATATACTACAAAATATCTGGGGAAACTAATTAATTGATTATCTTTAACTATACACTCTGGGAAGTGTGGTTTGTAGTATCTAGTTCTTTGTTTCCGGAGTAGCCTTCGTGGTTTTACAATCTCCCTGTGGGGCCTGGCTTTCCTGTGTGGCTGGCAGGCTCCTTCCTGCTCGCACCCCCCTCCCTGATTAGTCACCTGTGGAACTCTGTGTTCTGAGGAAAAAATCAGGTCAAGGAAACCACAGACAGATGAAGAAAGACAGTACAAGACTCCTGAATAGGGATTTTATATAAAAGTCAGTATGGCAACTGAGTTTTAAATGTTCATGGGGAGATGGTGCACAACCTTTCTAGGGGCCATTTCAATGTGAACCTCTCACATGAACCTGCCAAAGTGCCCACCACATCACTCCTCCCTCAATCCAACTCCACACCTCTTGCAGCCATCATCTTCTTACTGCCCCCAAGAAGCCTCCTGACAGATGTTGTGCAAGATATACCTATCCTAAAAGGAGGAAGCAACTTAGAGATGTGGCAAAGAAATATGCACATTGTACTCCTGTGGTGCACTGAGCAGCAGTGGCCAAGTACCAGCAAGATCACCCTGAAGTGCATAGAGCGGCAGAGTCTCTCTATGAGCAAAGCAATCCTGGAAGACGAATAGAGAGGTGCTCGCTTCCATGGCAGGTTAAGGCTCACTCAGGCATGGCATATGATCCTTTGCTACTTTCAAGCTGCCTCATAACCTCATCCATGTAGAAACACCCCTGTTCAGCATCTCAAAACAAAGCAACATGGCCCAACTGCTGTGAAACTGTAAGCTCATTGTTTGGGATGAGAGCACCATGGTGCTTAAGGGGTGTTTTGAGGCACTGAGCATAACCCTTAAAGATGTCAGGGGAAATGAGAGAGCGATGGGGGGAGTCATCGTGCTTCTGGCTGGAGACTTCTTGCAGACTCTGCCAGTAGTCCCAAGGGGAACTCGAGCTTACAAGGTGTGTGTCAAGGTGTTGTATCTGTGGCTCCTCCTCAGGAAACTCTCACTAGGAAAGAACATGAGGGTCCACTTGAGAGGCGAGGTGTCCACTGGGGAATTCTCTGAACTCCTACTAAAAATAGGGGATGGAGATTATCCTGAGTCCAAGGGAAAGGTGACCATCCTTGCAGGCCTGGGCACAGTAGTGACAACCCTAGCTGACCTAACTGCCACAATATACCCTGATATTGCCACTATTAAGGAGAAGTCCATGGACTGGCTGTGCAAGCATGCTATTCTGACCCCCAAGAATGACAAGGCTGTCATCGTTAATGAAACACAACTTAACTCCCTCAAAGGGGCAGAAATGGAGTACAGATCTGTGGAATCAGTACTGCAAATGGATGACACGGTCCACTACCCGTTGGCGTTCCTCAACACACTCAACCCTCCTGGCTTCCCAGCCCTTAAGCTTCTCCTCAAAGTGGGGGCTCCAATGCTGCTGCTCCAGAACCTCAGCCCACCCAAACTCTGCAATGCAACCAGACTGTGAGTGAAAGCCCTTCACAGAAACATCATCGAGGCCACAATTTTCACTGGCAGTGCTCAGGAGAAGTCGGTGTTCATACTACGTCTACCATGCATTCCATCAGATAATCTCTTTGAGATCAAGAGATTGCAGTTCCCTCCAAGATCTGCTTTGCTATGACGATCAACAAGTCCCAGGGTCAGACACTGAAGATGGCAGGAATTGACTTGAGGGAGGACTACTCCTCACGTGGGCAGTTCTATGTGGCCTGCTCCAGAGTGAGCTCACCCAGCAGCCTGGTGATCCTAGCATCTGAGGGGAAAACCACCAATGTGGTCTACAAAAAGGTCCTTCAATAGAAAAAAACACTGCTGTATGTATTTTTCACATTATTTGTTGCACTACAATCTTTTCCTTTTAACATCTCTTCAAGAAATGTTACATTTAAAAATTCATTTCATCAGTTTTCGGCATCAACACGCTTCGCTTTATTCAAACACCTTTGTGAAGCTCGGGTACTATGCTATGCTGTTGATTTCACCCATGTGCAGGGTGGCATGAGTGAAGTTGTGGTGGAGGAACATAAAGAGAGAGGCGCTCCTGTAGGTATGCTGAACCAAAGCCATGAAGAGCTTTGTATGTGATAACTAATAACTTGAACTGATAGGTAGCCAGTGGAGTGACCACAGAATGTGGGTGATGCTTCTGCTCACTCCTAATAACAGTCACGCCACAGCATTTTGCACCAATTGGCGTCTCCTAGTTAACTTAAATGGGAGACCTATGTGTGCATTACGATAGTCAAGTCTTGATGTTACCATAGCATGGATCCAGGTGGTCAGGTCAGCTATGTCGAGGTAAGGAACCATCTTCCAGGCTAGAGTGAGGATGTAAATGTAAAGGTAAAGGTAGTCCCCTGTGCAAGCACCAAGTCACTACTGACCTATGGGGGGATGTCTCATCACAACATTTTCTTGGCAGACCTTTCGTTACGGGGTGGTTTGCCATTGCCTTCCCCAGTCATCTTGCTTTATTAAAAATATTAATTTATTTCAATAATGAATAGAGATTAAACCCTAAAAAAAGTCTCTGTGTGCCTTGATGGAAAGGGTTAAACAAGAAGGAACTCACACAAAAATTATTTGTACTAAGCAACAGGTTCTTTAAAGAAAAATCTCTGTATTTAGACCTTATCTGAGGATCTTTGAGATGTTCAGAATTTGGGATATAAATCTTAGAAGCTGAACTGGATGATTTGGAAACTTTAATGAGGTATGGATAAATCAGTCCACTGCACCCTGAAGAATCCATGGAGGTTTTTTTGTTCCAGAAATGCAGCTTGTGCTAGTGTATTACTTTGATTCTACTGAGTTCCAGGGAAATGGCATTTCTCTCTTCCAATCAGATCCTTGCAAAAGAGAGCTTCCAGACATAACTTTTGTAGGCAAGGTGCAAACAGCTGCTGCTGACTTCTTCACTCACTTCAAAAGCCTGACTCCCTGCCTGTTCCAGGATACTTCCTATCCTCTCTCCCTTTTTTCAGCTGATCGTTGGATGTTAAATCATCCCACCCACCCCCCCTCCAACATTCCGTTCTGCATTTCAAATCTGATGAATGGGGAAGAAAAGAGGGCAGCATCTTTTCCTGTATGTCAAAGTTGTTCCATCAGTGATTGTACTAAGTAAATTCTTTCAATGTAAACTGAATTTGTAGGGGGATAACTTGCACCAGCAGATTATGTAGAGAGGAAATAGTTACACAGTTTATACTTCTTTTTGGGCCTACTTTGGGGCATACTCTATAATTTTAATAAGAAGTTTCTTTTTTATTTTGATTTTAAATGTCTTGTTAACAGCGTGGGAGTTATAAACACTATAATAATTTCCCCACTTTCATATTTAAAAATAATATGCCCTCTAAACATTTACATTCAAGATTTGTTTTTCTTCAGATGTGTAAATAACACACAGTAATTTGCATCTCATGCATAAATCTCACTCCTGTTGAATACAGATTTTTTTAAATAAAAAACCCTCTCTTTTTGCTCCCCACCTTCTCATATTTATGGCAATTTAGCTGGCTAATTTTTCCAAAGAGAATTTGAGAGGGGGAAGTTATTTGTGGCTGAAAATATAATCTCTTCCTGCAGTTTCCTTCCACAGAGTATTAAGCAGCTCGGAGCTGATTACCAGATCACTCATTTACAGCTTTAGCTTAAGTATTTTACACTTTATTTTCCCAGATGAAACTATCTTAAACTGTATTTTGTTGTGCCTCTACATGTGTAGTTTAATGCACATGCATTTCTCATTTTCACAGAACCCTCCCCCCCAATTCTGACCACACTGCAAGACCCTTAGACTCATTAACCTTGGGTGCTTGTGCCCCTAGAACATCCTGTAACACTTATATGGCTGTCTTCTTGACACCACAAGGCGATATTTATTGCTTTTTGAACATGGTATTGGAACAAATTTGCTCTTACCAGGCTAAACCAGGGCAACTGGATTAAAGGCAATTGCACTGACTTTGATTACTCAAGATCCCCAGACACTGAAATGGATGAATTAGCACTTCTTGCATTTATCTGTGAGCATTCAAATTGTGACCCAGATGCAGTCCGTTAACCAGGGTTTATAATGACAAAATCTTCTTGAAGTATATGGTAATCCATACAATTCTCTAAGATTCAACCTCTTCTACACACCATCGTCCTCTTCGCCCCCGCAGTTGCCAGGCTCCTTGGTATACGGAGGAGCTCCGGCAGAGGAAGTGAGAGCTAAGACGACTAGAGTACGTGTGGTGGCAATTTCGTGACAAAGAGATAAGAGCATCTTATAGGTTGCTTATGAAATCTTATGAGGTGGCAGTGAAAGCTGTGAAGAAGGAATTTTATGCAGCTTCCATTGCGTCAGCTAGCTTACACCCAGCTAAATTGTTTAATGTGGTATGTTCGTTGGTCTCCTTATCGAGAGGAGGCCACCAAAATTTGAATTTGGCCATTAGCTGTGAGGCTTTTGCAAGCTTTTTTGCTGATAAAGTCTTGTCTCCCCACTGCGACCTGCCAGCCACAGTTTATACGGTATGTGAACTAGAGGCCCCTTGGCTGTCTCTGGGGTTGGTATTCAATCATTTCAGTCCTCTCTTCGGGGAGGAGGTGGACAGGATTCTGCAGGTGGTGAGGCCTACCACATGCCTCTTGGACCCATGTCCATTGTGGCTGGTGAAGGCCAATGTCGGTGGACTGCAGTATTCCTTGGAAGCTATTATTAACATGTCCCTGGGCTCGGAGTTTTTTCCCGGGACACTGAAGGAGGCTGAGATGAGGCCCCTTTTAAAGAAACCATCACTGGACCCCGCTGACCCGCTCAGCTACCGCCCAGTTTCAAATCTTCCATTTTTGGGTAAGGTGATTGAGCGGGCGATGGAGAAACAGCTGTAGAACTTCCTGAAGGAGACCTCAGCACTGGATCCTTCCCAGTCCGGCTTCCACCCGGAACATGGGACTGAGGCACTGCTGGTCGCCCTCATAGATGAGCTCCACAGACACCTGGATCGAGGTGGATTGGTGCTGCTGATTTTGTTAGATTTCGCGGCAGTGTTCAATACAGTCGATTACGATCTTTTGACTCACCACCTCGCCGACGTGGGAATACAAGGGACGGAACTACAGTGGCTTGTCTCTTTTCTCCACAGCCGGGGACAGAGGGTGGCGCTTGGGGAGGAATTGTCATCCCGCTATCTACTGGCATGTGGTTTGCTACAGGGGGCAATACTCTCCCCATTACTGTTTAACATCTATATGTGCCCCCTTGCCCAGTTGGTGCGGAGTTTCGGGCTTGGTGTCATCAGTATGCTGATGACACCCAGCTATATCTGTTGATGGACGGCCAGCCTGGACCGGCCCCGGCTGCCCTGGAGCATGCTTTTGGAGCTGTGGCTGGATGGTTGCGTCAGAGTCAGCTGAAGCTGAACCCCTCAAAAATGGAGATCCTGTATGTGGGTCACCGGGGTGTGGATTTGGGACCCCGGCTCCCTACTCTCGATGGGGCAGTGCTTACACCAGCGCCAAGGGTTAGGAGCCTGGGGGTGATCCTGGATGCCTCCTTAAAAATGGAGGCCCGGATCGCAGCAGTTGCCAGGTCTTTCTTCCATCTTTGGCAGACCAGGCAGCTTGCTCCCTATCTTTCAACCCACGACCTAACTACAGTGGTCCAAGCAATGATCACCTTTAGGCTAGACTACAGTAACACGCTCTATGCAGGGCGTCCCTTGAACCTGATCCAGCAATTGCAACTAGTCCAAAATGCAGTGGTGTGACCCATCACCGGAGTACCATCTTATGCACATATAACACTGGTATTGCGCCAGCTGCATTGGCTACCGGTGGAGTACCGAATCAGATTCAAGGTTTTGGTATTGACCTAGAAAGCCCTATGCAGACTGGAACCAATGTACCTGCGAGATCGCCTCTCCCTATATGAGCCCCAGAGGATGCTTCAATCCAGTGATAAACAGCTGTTAATGATCCCTGGACCCAAGGAGGCCCACCTAGCGTCAACCAGAGTCAGGGCCTTCTTGGTCCTGGCTCCAGCCTGGTGGAATGCTCTGTTGCAAGAGACTAGGGCCCAGCTGGATGTGCTATCTTTCCACCGAGCCTGTAAGACAGAGCTGTTCCACCAGGCATACGGTTGACACTGGCTAGGGCCTCCCTGCCAGCCGAATAGAGGAAAATCTGCCCTCCCTATCAGATGTATTCTCTGCCCAGCCTCTCTGTTAAACATCTGTGGAGAGGACTGGATAGGGGATCCTTTTTTGAGAAGTGCTGCCACATTGTGGCAATACATAAATAAACCAGTGCATAGTGGGAGAAAACACACATGGGTACATCTTAGGCCAGTCCTGAATTCCTAAGTTGACTTAACTGAAGTTACAGGACGCAAGCTTTAGGCCCTTGCTTAGGCCAAGCCTCAGCCTTATAAGGTAGGTGACATAGGAGGGGGAAAACAATCCTGAGCAAAGAGATTACACAGCGGGTGAGCAGGTTCCTCTTCTCTCTCCTGTCTTCCCTTCTTAATACCTTAGGAAGTTGCCTTATACTGATTCAAACCACATGTCTGCCAAGATCAGTGCTGTCTACTTCTACTGGAAATAACTTTTCATGTTTTCCTGCAGCTCTTTCGGCATTCAAGCAGATGCTCTTATACTGAGTCAAGGCCCCTTCCCTGTATCCTCAAAGGGTTAAAAAGAGCCAACATCTTCCTTAGTCAGTGACTACTGGTGTTTAATTACCATAATTAGGTTGACTCATTGTAACCACCAGGATGGGGCTGCCCACTGGCTTGCTTCTGGGGGCCCCACTGGGGTTCACCACAGCAAGCTGTTGAGCAGGAGTGCCAACAAAACAAGTAGAGTGGTGCAATAGCTCCTCCCAGAGGGCCTCATTATTTTTCTTTTACAGTATTGCCACCCTTTCCCAGGAAGAGTGGGGATTTCTTTCATTCCCACTCATCCATAAGGCCCAGACTACACTGAGCTGAGGCTTTTAAGTTCCTCCCTAGTGGGTCCTGTCCCTCAATAAGTTCCTATTGCTTGTCTTCTTCTCCATCTCCAAGCTCTATCCCCTAAGTTATGGCCATCTCATTTGGAGGAACTCCTCAAGCTAACTAGCACTGCCCCAGCCTACTTGTACACAGCTCCATATGTATTGTGGGCTTCTTAAGTTGAGGAAGAGGCTCCCTGTCCCTCCCAGCATGACCTCAGGCATGCAAACATTTACTCTCATCCATCCCATCAACTCAAGGGTCAGCTCTGTTTTCCCCAATCAGGTATGCTGAGATATGACATACTCCTTGTCACCAACAACAGCCAGTGTAAATAGTCATTGTACTTGTACACATCTGAGTTTTGCACAGAAATGTCACAATCTGCATTTCACATTTTTCCTTTCCTTCTGCTGTGTGTATAGCCTGATGACTGAGAATCCATTTTACACATTTCACAAAGTGGGCCCACAAAAGTTTATACTTGAATAACTTTTGAAGGTACCATAAACTCCATTTTGTTTAGTACCATAAGTGCAGCCTTGGTCTCAGAAGGCTTGCTTATATTCTTAGTTCACAGAAATTCTTCTAAGATGAACTGGGGCCACACTAGAGAAAACAATGGGAAATCTGAGAATCTACCTTCTGTCATTTTTAAGGCTTGCAAATAGTCACACCTGGGAAAGGGTTAAGCTGTTTTCCAGTGCAGCCCTTTGCTGCTGTTTGTCCCATGAAGATAACATAGAAATACCTGTTTCCCACCATGGGCTAAATAACAGCTCTGTTGTGTCTGTGTCTGTGTGTGCATGCACACACACATGTGTATATAGGGGCGATTTTCATCAGAAAATTGGCATCCCCTTCTCTACAGTGAGTCTCTAATGCAAATCATCCCCCCCCATCTCTTTTTAAATCTAAGAAAACCTTGGGAAGAACCTTCCACATTCCTTCACATCTACCTTGGGTTTTAGAACGAATTTTTAAAAAAATTACTTTTCATCATTAAAATTTGTTTGTAAATATTTGAATGCATTTTCACCAACTGGAATATATTACAGTATTAATAGTTGAATGCCATTGGATTTAGATTTTGTTGGACAAAAAGGCGCAGAGCTTGAACCAGCATATTGCTGTTAAATTTATCCAAATTATCAAGACTTTGAAATGATTGGCACCAGAAATTTCCGATGTAAATTTCAAAAACCTAGCTACAATTCAAATTTCTACAATAGGGAATTGCATGCAAGTCAAACTGACTGGTTTTACTCCCATCCACCCAGGAATCCTAGAGAATAAAGAAGATGCTAATAAAGGAGTATGTGTGTTCAGCAGGCAGGAGGCTTTGCATCAGATCTTGTTTCTAAAACTGTTGCTACAATGAACAGAATGAGTGTAGAAGGATGGCTTTATTAGCTTGGGTGTTATTAGCTCAGGGCTATTACGTAAGTTTACTGCCAGCCAGATTTTAGCTGCTGGATCTAGCACAATGACCCTACCCTCCTGGAAAAGTGCCATATAGATCATACTGTTAATCATTCATACCATTGCTGTTTGTATGCTGCCCTTTGAAAGTAGCCTGAATATTGATTCACAACTTGTTTTTATGAATATCTTTTATTTAAATCTTCCAGCTTATGCTCTGCAAATGTGCTGCTACAAAAATTTACCTTTCTGTCTATTCAGGATGGCTTTTTATTGTGCTGATGTTTCATGTCATGCTCATAGGTGTCCACTCAGGGTTGGGTCTGACTATATATCTTCTAGTTAAAGTCTATTAAAAATGTGTGTGGTGTTGAAAGCCACGTCAGTCATCTTAGTCTTGTTCCGTGGTGTCTGCAGAGGGTACTCTGCAGATAAAAATGTAGGCTGCTTTTGTTTTCAATCCAATTTCATTAAAAGCAGTGAAGAATCGCACATATGGCCACAGAAGTTTTCTCTCTCTCTATTTTCCCCCTGCTGCAGTTTCTGTTCGTAGATCATGTCCCGATTATACATTTGCTTGTCAGCCACCAACTCTGCAGGCAGAGGTGAAACTGGGCATGGAGTAGAACACAATTTTCTTTTGCTCAGACAGGAGGAGATGACGGATAACATGATCCTGACCTCTGAAAGTCGTGGACAGCTTGCAGGGATGGTAACATGAGCGGGTACTTCTGGCGATCATATCATAATAACACATGAAGGTTTTGTAGCTGAGGCACAGCTGAAATGGTGGTGGCAAGGGAGGGGGAAGGGGACTGATGCTAAATTAAACTGGCTTTGAACTTTTTCATCCCCAGAAATGTATTATTCAGCAAGAATGTGGGTGATGCATAGAGAGCATGGGAGGGACATATTCTCATTAATCATCTACAGGACTGAAGAGGAGGGGAGCGGAAATTATTTAACAGAGGATATGTGAGCTAAGGATTTGTGGGAGGAGAGAAAGGCCTGTAAACAAATTTGTTTTGTGAATTATACCATATCAAAACAACCAGAATGGTCTCTAGGTTGATTGGTCACATTTGTATTGTACTGTTTCATCCCCTGGATTATTCTTGTTTAAAAATTAGGGGACTTAATTTGGGGCCAGAATATGGACTGCCATATCAAATTTTAGAATATAAGGACCCTTTGGAACTAAAATAAGAGAGAGCCCATGGGAGTGTGAGGTGCAGAAAAAAATCACATCTATTCATGGTCTTCAGGAGCAACAGTTATTAGAATAAGGACCACTCTTCCAAATAAGGGCCACCCCTTACAATAAAAATGTGTGGCAATTCTAAGTTGCTATCTCTGAAGTATTTTCCTCACAGCTCTCCATTCATTGCCACCTGTGACTGAATGGGAGAATGCTGTGCAGGTTAACATTATGCCACATATCTGCTTTTGATAGATGATATGCAGGGAACTATGAAACCCTGTACTGTTTAGTTTGTACCTGTTTGTGAAGAAAAATGGAGGATTAAAATGTGTTCAGTGATCATGACTATATATGTAATGGCTTGATCTATATTATCTAATGAAGCTAGGACTGAGCAAGGACTGTAATGCAGATTCTAACCTAACACTGATCTATTTAGGTTATTGTTCCTTTTCTATTAGAGCATCCATGCCTTCAATGGCAGCATGCCCAGACAGGTTTTCAAGAGGTGGAGCTTTCCCATAACTTTTATCATCACACAGAGGAAAATATCACAGCTTGATTTTCTGCTAATTAGTCACTATATCCACTGGACTAGAGATGACCAATTGGCTGCCTGTATTGCTGTATCTGTCTCCTAAAAACCTCTATTTGGCTCCTGCTAGCCTATTAAGTAGTAGCTGAGTTTGGTTAAAAAAAATGCTTTCATTTGTCTCTCCCCCTCCATAAAAGCACAGCAAAAAGTCTCACTGTCTCCAAAGAACCTCTAGCAGAGCTTTGCTTACGACATGAAACTTTCCTGCCTTCCATGATCTTCTGAAGCTCTTGTGCCATCTGAAAAGGGACCCACCAGAATAAGCTTGGGATAAAGTACATGTATTTGTGGGAGGTTGTAATTCAGGTTAGGAATCCATGGAAATTGTGGACCTCCTTATGTGAGAGGAATTGCATACTTTGGATACAACTCCATGCATATTCTTTCAGGAAGCACATCTTCAATTGATGACCTCCTACTATCCAAACTCACACACTCCAGACCTGGGAAGGTAGGTTACGCCAACTTTATTATATAAGTTGGCTCTCTTTGAAGGTATCAGATTATTGTACCCCCAGGTTTATTATCTGAAGAAGGTAGTAGTGACCCTTCATGTTTCACTACAGTCACATGCTTTTGAGATGTAATACCTTCTATAAACAACCCCCCCCATTATATCATCTATACAAGCATGCACTGTACTTATAAATCTTGATACAGTTTCAATAGAATGTTCATAAGGCATGTTGCAGTTTTTATTAACATAACTTAAATTTATGCTTTGTTATTTATCTATCACCTAATGAAGTAGAAAAGAAGATATGGATAGATAAGGAAGAATGGAAAACTCAAGGTGTCATTAAACCAGCTGGTTCAAGTGCTTGGTATTTTGTTCCCACTTTTCAAGACAGCAAGTGGCGGTTCTACTTTTTCCAAATTCAGTTGGTGCTGGAAGTGCTTAGGAAAGCTATGCTCTTTGAAATCCTTGCATATTTTTAAAGAAACATTGAACTTTTGTCAAAGAAAAAGGCAGTGGGGGACTCTATCCCTTTTAAATTTATCTGGATAAGGAATTTCAATTTATTGAAATTCTTTCTGTAGTATGTTATGGTGTGCTGAAAACATGGATTGATCATTGGCATGCCAAGCTCATTCCATGTGATAACATGTTGATGTTAGCTGTTTATGACCTCAGCACAGGCTCAGTACACCATGTGTAGTCATCTTGTATCACAGAGTAGAGCGACTCTCTTGACCTTGCTGTCCTTGGAATCATGGCACTTTGTGGAATTTTGCTGGAGCATTCTGGAGCTGCATGGAAAATTCCCGCCATCACCTAAACACATACATCAGTTATATAAATGGGTACAGGGTATATTTTAGATATCAGGGGTTTTTTTGGTTAGAATATTGGTCATTTAATTCACATAGCATAACCCATATCTCAAACCTCAGCCAACCCTGTGTGGCCATAATGCACAGATGGTATCTTTAGAATCAGAACAAAGAATTCTATGCAGAGCAGAGTTTTGTAGTGTTCCTCTAACCATATCCTTTAATGAGTGGGCAAATGGCCCATGTTTGACCATATCTGTGAGTAGACATGGGCACGAACCACATTACGAACCAAAAAAACCCCACGAACCGCCTGATCGTCTGTGAACCGGCGGTTTGTGAGGGTCCATGGCCAATGAATCAGCGTTCGTTGGAAGCCCAGTTCGTTGCATTTGCTCGTGGTTCGTGAACCTAGACAGTCAGGCACCATCAATCAAGTCCCTTGGAAATGGAGCTGGGGGAATGCCTGAACTCTGTCTGCACTCCTTCTGTCGCCCTGGAAACCTGAATAGAAGCCCAGCTTACCTTGATCGGCAGGTCTTCCTTCCAACCATGAAGCTGCAAATTGGTTACAATTGGTTACATGGGAGAAGACACCCGGGGGGAGGGAGGGGGAAGGGGGGTGTTCTGTAGCCATGGGCACTTCAATCTCATCTCTGCAAACCCTGATAGGCAGTTCTGATGGCCAACTCCTTGTATACTGGGCCAACATCAACTGGTGGCTCTAATTGTATCGAATGGGAATTTCCTAGGGGACTCGGATTGGAGAGGGCATAACTCCCAGATCCCCATTGCAATCTTGACCAAACTTGGATGCTGGCTGGAGGAGAGCCTGCTAAACACTCCCTGGGAATATGGGGTCTCTAAGTCCAATGGGGGCCATTCTGATGCCCACAAACCTCGAACCGGTTCGTCAGCGGGAAATGTTCATTTTGGTTCATTAGTTCGGGTTCGTCGGCGGCACCGAACCACGAACCACTGGTTTGTTACATTTTTTTGGTTCATGCCCATGTCTATCTGTAAGTCAACTATAGAAAGAAAAAGAAACAGCTCCAAGAAGACCTCTCACTATTAGGAATGTCCATTGACATAGATCCTTCTGATTTCCCTCAGCATCTTTTCAATATGTGAAAAGTATTTGGACACTTAAGTGGTGGCAGGCATTCTAAAAATCCTCTTGAATTCTTACTGGAAAATGAGCTTGATTAGCTAGAAAGCATGCACTCAACACTGATGTGATGGGAGTGGGCTGCGGTGTTGACATAAAGCTACCTGACTCTGCATTGCACATCAAATTAGGAGAACACACACAACGCACTATAATCCTTGCTCTCTATTCCTGTGCACTGATCAGTAATAATTACCCTTTGCAGTTGAAGGTGGACAGAGATAACCCAAGAACTTTCAGGTTAATTATTTTTCTTCAGCGCTCTGTAAGAACACTGATGTTTTAATAGCAGGTAACCTTTTTGTGTGTTGGGAATCTTGGAGATTTGAAATTGGCAAGAACAAAATACTATTTATCTCTTTGGACAATAAGTAATGGTGCTGCAAGACCTAAAGTGAGTAAAAGGGGTTCACTGGCAAGCCTAAGAATATTGGTTTTACTGCAACAATCGCCCACACTAAATAAATCCAACAGCAGTTACTGCTAGTTTTCACTGGGAGTTTCCGTCTCTTTCCGCCAGTAACCACAGTCTACAGAATGCTGAAACAGAGAGTACTTAATTGCCAGGGAGCCAGAATAATATCATTATCTGCCATTATTCAAATGTGTTTTTTCCCAGTATGCACTTTCTTTAATTACTTGCAGAAGTAATGTCATTATGCATACATGTCAATACAGTTCTGATCATTACTTTACATGGTGGTACTTTCTTATGATATCAATGCTAAACACTGCATATGACAATTGATCTGATCATATTGACATAAATTTAGTTTTCACTGTATTAATGTCAATGCAAAGAAGCATAAAGCAATCTGAGGAGTGGGGGGAAATATGTGGGGAAAGCCTCCACTGTAATATAAAGCATCAACAACAAACAGTACTTAGAAAACCCTCTTAAACAGTACTTAGAAAAACCTCTATAGATGTTCTGTATAAATATATATCTTATGATCAAGCAATTAAGCACACATCTTACTTTGACTACTGATAGGTATGTATACTCTGCAAACATGGATTTAAACCAGGGCAAGAACACAATGGAAGAAGGTAGAACAGAATGTGATAAGCATGGCTGCAAAACATCAGACAGCAGGCCATTTGCTATTTGTTTGTTTGCCAGTACACCTTTAGGAGTGACCCAAGCATCAAAGAACAGCTGAAACATGGCAGTTTTCCCTGAAGCACATTCAGCCACATAAAAAATGTTCAGGCTTTGTCCACATGCATAGTATGTTTGGTCTGGTCACCTACTCCATGATTACTTACTATAAAGAAAAATGGTGGTGGGGGGGGGTGTCCCCAGATTTCCTGAATGTTACATCTCAAACTCAGCCTCTTTCCTCATTGTCAGTCTTTGATCCATTCAAAACCTTGGGATACACCTTTCTGTGCATGCAAAGACCATGAATCTTCCACACTTTCCCCTCTATTTCCAACCACAGGAAAGTTGATTTCTGGAGTTGCAGGACCCACATGGAGTAAAAGCTACAGTGGGTCTGTGGGCTATAGTGAGGGGGGCACCAGCGAATTCTGGCATTAAAAGCCCTTACTTTTAATAAAATAAAATAAAAAGGCCTTATAGCACCTCCTAAAAACTACTAAAGATGAGGCCTCTTCAGTTCCTATGCAGCCTGTTCCACAAGGGGAAGTCACTATAGAAAAGCAATAACCTCTAGTAGATGCCAATGAGGCCATCAAAGAAGAGAAACAACTAGAAAGTGGCAACCAGAATGTAGTTGGTGCACAGGGACACATGGGGAGAAGAGCTCTTTCAGATATGTGGGTCTTAGGCCAAGAAGGGCTTTTAGCATTATAACTAGAGGTGGGCACAATCCAAAAAAAATTACCGATCAAGCTGATCGTGGATCCGTGCCAGTGACGAACCCAAATCACTGATCCACACCGATCAACTCCCGTTTCCGATCCGTGGATCGGGGAGGCCAAAGTGGAGGGGTGCCCAGCTGTTCCCAGCTATGTGGGAAGGTGGGTGGTGGCAGCTACCACCGGGCCCGGTGGGCACGGGGAGGGGACATTCACACACACACACACACACACACTTAGAGCAGAGGGGGGAAAAGTTTTTAACCTGGCGACGAGCCGCCTCCCCTTAGGGAGGGTATGTTCACACACACTTAGAGCAGAAGGGGAGGAAGTTTTTAACCCAGTGACGAGCCGCCTCCCCTCAGGGAGGGGACGTTCACACACACACACACACACACACACACACACACACACACACACACACACACACACACTTAGAGCAGGGGGGCAGTTTTTAACCCAGCGATGAGCCGCCTCCCCTCAGGGAGGGGACATTCACACACACACACACACACACACATTTAGAGCAGAGGGGGGGAGTTTTTAACCCATCCCTGCCTCTCCAAACAGAAAGAGAGAGACACCCCGCCAACATGTTTCAGCCAGCTTTTTAAAAAAAGCAGGGACAGAATCCTCCATTCCTCCCCACCCAATTTTAAAAGCAAGCAGCCAGTCTTCCAAAAGCATATTCTAAACACACACACAGAGCCATGAATGAGGTTTTCCCACAAAATACAGTGTTTTAAAAGCAGGTTAAGTGACAGACAGAAAAGCAGCCATTCCTCCTACAAAGCCCCGTTTTTTTAAAAAGCAAAAAACGTTTGGAGTGCCCATGGCTACAGAACACCCCCTTCCCCCTCCCTCCCCTGGCTGTCTTCTCCCAACTGGTGAGTGTGTTGCTGCTCCATTGTTGGAAGGAAGCCCTGCTGATCAAGGAAAGCTGGGCTTCCATTCAGGTTTCCAGGGCGACGGAAGGAGGGGAAACACAGCTCAGGCATTCCCCTGGCTCCGTTGCCAGGGCAATAGATTGCTGGTGCCAGAGTGTCTGGATCACGATCAGATACGGATCGACCCGATCAAGCCCCGAACAAGCACCCCCCCGACCGCTGGATCTGTTGCCGTGGACGGCACCGATCAGCTGGGTCCCGATCGCACAAACGCCATTATCGGGGGTATTTTCCTATCGTAATGCCGATCGTGCCCATCTCTAATTATAACTAGCACCTTGAACTGAACTTGGAAATACTGGCAGCTGATTTAGAAGTCTGATGAAAATGCTTTCTATACAAACAAGGAGCTAGGGCTTAGATCCCGTGGTGCCATTCTGTTGGCACAAAAGCAGCTACTTTGATAGGATACCTTTTCCTTCTTCAGAGGAATTAGCATTGCCAGGCTGTGCTCAGGAACATATGGGAAGTTTAGGGGCAGGGACATGGGGGGACAATGATATTATGTGTACTCCTACATAGCTTCCAGGCAAAACCAGGAAGTGATGTAGAGTAGCTCTAGGGATTGCTGGAAACTCTTAAGGTTTTGCCACAGAGCCTCCAGCATTTTCTAAAGCTATTCTGTCTCTTCTGGGTTTTCCCTGGAAGTGATGTAGCGGCACACATGATGCCAACTTAAAAAAAAATCTTCCGCCACTGCTTGCAGTGGTGGTGGGCAAGGACAGCTGCCTCTCACCATAGATAGACACCTGACAGCTCTAAGAAAGAGGGAGGGAGATTTTTGCCCATTCCCCCCTCCTGCTATAGACTCACAATTTACTTTCCACACTGTTCCTTTCAGTCCAGCAAGATGACCAAGTACAATCTGGGGGCAAAGAAGGCTGCAGTGAGAGGGGGGAGATGAAGAAGTTTCCTTTTGGTAGTATTGCTCTGCTCACTGAATTTAGGATTAAGTTTACCAACTTCCAGGTGGGGCCTGGAGTTCTCCCAGAATTAAAATTGATTTCCAGATGTCAGAGATCAGTTCCTCTGGCAGAAAGGGCAGCTTCAGAGGACAGATACTATGGCATCACAGCGTTGCTGAGCTCACTTCTCTCCCCAAATATGACTGTCCTAAGGCACTGCCCCCAAATCACCCAGCATTTCTCAAGCTGGATTTAGCAACCTTACTTAGGATCCAAACACAAGTGTTTAGGACAGGAATACTGAATGTTGAACCAGTGTGATAATGAGGCTGGCAGATGCACTGAGGCAAATGTTAGAAGAGGAAGTTCAATACTGTCCCTTTCCTCAGGTTTCAAAGGAGGACAAACCAGAAAGTTAGAAAGATAGAGAGGTCAGGGCATCTGTTTACTTTTTACTATCCTAAACTATCCTTAGACTAGATAGATAGGAATCTATTGCTCCTTTTTCCTATTGGAGTATGGAGTTCCTACAATAAAAAACTCTCATTTCTTTTCTAAACCTAAGCTAAGTGTAAGTATGTTATTTTCTGTTTTATGTACACACCAGCCAGCAAGCTCATCCATCATGTTCTTCCCAGCAATTCCTGCTACTCTGTCTGTCTGTCTATATTGAATAGCAAATATTTAGTCTTGGTTCTGTTAAATTAACTCCAAGAATCCAGCCCTTCCTGGCCCACAGACCCGGCTGCTAGGGCTGGGGGCTGCCTTTGCCACTTGGAAGGGGAAAGCAGCAGGGCACACCTCCGGCCATCTGGGCACTCAAGAGGTGAGTGGAGCGGAATGCCTTAAAACCTGGCTCACTATGAACAATTTGCACAAAAAACAAACATTTTAAGATAGTGTATATTTTGAAAGCACATTCTTCATCAAAAATTCACAGGTCTCAAGATGTTTCGGTGGGTTTTCAATTCATGTAATGAAACCGTTATTGCACACGTTACTACCCTGAAATTATTTAAAATATATTACAGCTGTCAAAAATGTAGAGGTTAAAGATATTATTTTTTTTTTAAAAAAATGACTCATAATACAGCATCTTGACAAGGTATCATTTCCACCTGCTTCTACCACTAAAATATATGGAAGAAAATATTAAAAGCTATTAAAACTAAATTTGATCTTGCTGCATGTTTTAGCCTTTCCCCACATGGCTTTTCATCAACGGTCTCCTCTGAGTGACTGCACACTTTGCTTTCTATAGTGAGGAGATAATTATATCTTCTCAATTAGACCCTCAATCACTGAACTATAAACAGCTAGTGGTGCAGAACTGTATCATCCACTTTACAACTGCACAACCTTTTCCTCTGACTTTAATTTCCACAGAGGTATTGTACACTCATCTATTAAAAGACCTCATCTTCATGAAGGCTGCATTGGTGGGATGTCCCTACTGTTATTTTCACATCCACTCCAAAAGCTGTACTTGGTCACACTTTGCAGAAGAGGTGGATCTCATTCTTGCAAGAACATCCCTGCCACAATTCTATACTTAGCTCTTTGCACCTACTCTTGGAGTCTCCCTGAAGGAACTGGGCTAGAATGAGAAATTCTGACATTCTCCCAGAGAGATTTGACTATATGTAATGCTCAGCCCAGCATTTTCACTGTCAGTGAGTCTACACACCATAGGCAAAAGCATTTCCTTGCCTTGTTACCCGAAAGCATTTTTACTGGAGATACCAGAGACTAAACTTGGGACCTTCTGCATGCAAAACATATGTTTTGCTGCTTAGCTCATGACCCCTATGCAGCCAAGTAAGCAAGGAAAATTTGTTTGGATTTCCTGTTGATCCCTGAAAAAAATGTTTTGTGACATATACTGACTGTAATCCTCAACATGTTTAGGTTCCCTGGCTTTGAGTTGGGCCTTGTTTAGTTTACGGTGGTCACCTTTTCAAATGCCCACTGTAGGGGGCTGAAATAGCAGCTTGATGTAAAGACATTAGAAGGTGATATTTATCTCCATCCAGCAAAAAGCTTCTCCTGCTGAGTTCTGTCCCTCAAGCAGCAGTAAAAATCACAACAGCTGGCCAGAACTGGTTTCTTTTTTCTCCTGCATTAACTCATTGAAGCAAAGAAGCTTGTAGGGGATGGTTGCCTGTCTGACTCCTGTTCTGTTCACCTGGTTAGGGTTGCCAGCTCTGCTTTGGAAATTCCTGGAGGTTTGGAGGGCAGTGTTTGGGGAGGGCAGAGTTAGAGGAGGGAGCTCAGCAGGGATGTGACATGATCTCACACATTATGATATTACATCTTGGCTAAAGGCAGCTCCTCCAACTCATCCCCTTCTTCTGAGGTCACTTCTTCCCACTAAAATTCAGATCTTAATTTTCCTCCCTTATATCACTCGATGTAAAAAAAAAAACCCTCTCAAAATTGCCTTCAGGTTTTTCTCAGTGTAAAGGAGAAAGATCCATTATGAAGACCAATAGGAGGATGCCATCCAAGAGCAGTCCTCATCCTTTCTCAATTCTCAACTGCCCTTTAGTCTCTAATCTTTACAGACCACTATCAATCAGTTTCTCCTAGCCTCTATGGTACACATAGGAGAAATGGACACCCTAGATCATCCACTCTGTAGCAGCTAAGACTTTCATTTCTCCATGATTCTGTGGTTTCCTCCAGGGATCCTAATCTCTGCAGTCTAGGGATCAGTTGTAATTCTCAGGTAAATTCATGCCCCACTTGGAGGGTGAAGCTTAAGGCTCTTTGCTTTCTACACCTTTCTTGAAGAGACAGATAAACGGCCTGATATATAGGTATCTATCCTAAAAGAGCTGATTGCTAGAAAGGAAAATGGGGACCTCATCTGGTTGGTTGATGGTAATTCCTACTCACCATGGGTGACCAGGCAAACAGCTATTAGGAAGTGTGGCTTAAGTGATGGTTAAGAGCGCAGTATAGGTTTTGCATGCAGAAGGTCCCAATTTAAGGCACTAGCAATTTTGGTTAAAGGCTCTCAAGCCGTAGGTATTGGGGAAAACCTTTCTCTGCTTTAGCATCTGAAGAAAGGCTGTCACTCGGAGTAGTCAGTAGTGAGCTAGATGGGCCTGTGGTCTCACTAACTTGGTATACAGAAGTTTCATTTTTTTTCAAATGGTTTGTGGATTTTGCCCTGTTATTTGCTAGTTTATTTCCTTTGCTATTTGTGGTAATAAATAAGAACATTGATCACTTTGAATTCTTTTCCTGTACATTTCAGTGTCAGAATTCAATAGGAATTTCATTTGTCATTGAACAGTAATTAATCCTCAGTGCATTTTCTTCAGCCCATTCAGTTTAGTTGATGATTTACTAGATAATATACAATATTTTGTTCGGATCACAACATGTATTTAGAAGCTATATTTCTGGACAGAATCTGTAGTACAATAATCACTTTGAAAACATGCTGTGGGTGATTCTTAAATCACATGATTCTACAAGGGATTGTGGGTATAGTTTATGTATTGCCTGCTTCTTTATTCTGTAGATAAACCACTTTTTCCTATTGTTTACATATGTTAGAAACTCTTGCATTTAAATAGCTCATTATGCAAATATTTAGAAAATATGTGGATATTTATTTTTTCACTGTAAGATCTATTCAATCACTGAGCTGAGATTTTAATGTCTAAACATTGTCTGCAGTGTTGCATGTACCTAATGACTTATGAGCAATTATTATAGCCTGCATGCAAAATTCTAGACTGCACATAGATATTGCAAAGAGCTAGAAGAGCAGTACAGATGTGAGTGGCCTTTGACACCTCCATAACTCACTAAAAATATTTATAAATATTCCATCTTCATGGGAAATTACCCCTAAGAGCACAAGAGGTGCCTTTCTGGATCAGACCAGTGGTCCATTAATCCAGCAACCTGTATCACACAGGACAAAAATCATAGAGGCCTGATGTTGCCTCAGCTCTATTCGGCTGTATTCAGAAGTTTACGGATTATAGAGAGTTTTTTAGCAATTGTGGCTAATAGCCATTAATATACCTATTCTCCAGGGATACATATTATCATTTTAAAACACGTTTATGCTATATTTTAATTTAATTTATTCAATTTATACTCTGTCCTCCCCACACCAGCAGGCTCAGGGCGGGTTTCCTGCCCTAAGGTAAAATCACAGGATCATATACAGTAAAAGCCACACAATCTAATGTAAAATAGATTGACCCATAAGTAATATTATTATGTGCTCTCAGTTGACCTTTGACCTGGGAGTGACAGAACATGACATCACTTCCTTGCTAAGCGCTCCCCTCACATCTCCAGGTATTTCCCAAGCTAGCAATCATACTGTACATATGTCTTGTAAGAAGTTCTTTAGATGCTGTCTCTATTTATTTCCCAGATGTTGTTTCCAAATTAACTTTGCAATCCCTAACTAGGACTGTAGCAACTGTTCAGGAATGCAGTGGAAGGGCAACATGCAGAAACCAGCCTAGGTCCAGGAACAAAGCTCTTCACGGCCTTGGCCCGGCATGCTTACGGGACCGCCTCCCTCCCTTTGTCCCTTCACAGCAGCTTCACTCATCAGAACAGGGTCTCTTGCAGATGCCAGCCTACACATGGAAGAAATCAACAGCAGCCTATACATGGGCTTTCTCTGTGGTGGCTCCTACCCTGTGGAATGACCTGTGTGAGGAGGTCAGGACAGGAAAGCCTCCACTCTCCTAGTTTTCCGCAAATGATGCAAAACCAAATTATTCAAAAAAGCTTTTTACTCAAATGGGAGGGCTGTATTGTAGGGATGGGGTCCCAGATGCTTCGCTAATGAGTTAGAAACCATAGACTTCACCACTATGTTGCCTTACATATTATCTGTTACTTTAAATATGCACATTAATGATTTGGAGTTAGGAGTAAGCTGTGAAGCGACTAAGTTTGCTGATGACACTAAATTGTTTTGGGTGGTGAGATCCAGGGAGGGTTGTGAGGCACTCCAAAGGGATCTGTTGAGGCTGGGCAAGTGGGCGTCAATGTGGCAAATGAGGTTCAATGTGGCCAAGTGCAAAGTAATGCACATTGGGGCCCAAAGTCCCAAATATAAATACACAATGATGGGGTCCAAACTGGCAGAGACTGACCAAGAGAGAGATCTTGGAGTGGTGGTAGATAACTCACTGAAAATGTTGAGACAGTGTGCAACGGCAATAAAAAAGGCCAGCGCTATGCTGGGGATTATTAGGAAGGGAATTGAAAACAAATCAGCTAGTATCATAATGCCTCTGTATAAATCAGTGGTACAGCTTCATTTGGAATACTGTGTACAATTCTGGTCACCACACCTCAAAGAAGATATTATAGCACTGGAAAAAGTGCAGAAAAGGGCAACTAGAATGATTAAAGGGATGGAACATTTCCCCTATGAAGAAAGGTTAAAATGCTTGGGGTTCTTTAGCTTGGAGGAATGACGACTGAGGGGTGACATGACAGAGGTTTACAAGATTATGCATGGGATAGAGAAGGTAGAGAAAGAAGTATTTTTCTCCCTTTCTCACAATACAAGAACTCGTGGGCACTCAATGAAATTGCTGAGCAGTCGGGTTAGAACGGATAAAAGGAAGTACTTCTTCACCCAAAGGGTGATTAACACATGGAATTCCCTGCCTCAGGAGGTGTTGGCAGCTTTGAGCATAGCTTCAAGAGGGGATTGGATAACCATATGGAGCAGAGGTCCATCAGTGGCTATTAGCCACAAGGTATAGATGGAACTCTCTGTCTAGGGCAGTGATGCTCTGTATTCTTGGTGTTGGGGGGGGAAATCAGTGGGGGGGCTTCTAGAGTTCCTTCCCCACTGGCAGACCTCCTGTGGACACCTGGTTTGTGGCCACTGTGTGACACAGAGTGTTGGACTGGATGGGCCATTGGCCTGATCCAACATGGCTTCTCTTATGTTATGTTCTTACGTGCTCCTATGTACTACCTGTGCTTTATGTTTGCTCTATGTTGTCTGATGTCAGTCCTAGAAGTGATTATGTTCTGTTTCAATATTTTATTCTGTTTTATATTGGATTCTTGCTAATGCTCTGTCTTTTAAAACTTGTATCTATTTACCCTGGCCGTTTCCAGACGGCTTACCTGCACCCAGGACGTCGCGCCACGTTTCGGATCGTGCCAGGGAAAATGCGACGTTGCGCAAAACTCGCGCGAGAAAACGCGATATTTCACGTTTCCCCCGGCACGATCCGAAACATGGCACGACGTCCCGGGTGCAGGTAAGCCGTCTGGAAACGACCCCTGTGGTATTGTTTATGGAAATGTTCTTGATACTGTATGGAAATGTACTTGATATGGATTGTACTAATCTCATACTGTGTAATCCACCTTGAGTCTCAGTGAGAAAGGTGGACAATAAATAAATAAATAAATAAATAAATAAATAAATAAATACATACATACATACATACATACATACATACATACATTTCATGGCATATCAGCAAGGGCTCAAAGTCTGTTATCTGTGAAAATGGCTGGGTGGATTGATCAGGAGTTGGGACTATAGCCTACCTTGGATCTAGTTTGAAAACACAAAGGCAGCTCACCAAGGCATTTCCCTCAAGGCTCTCAGATGGGCCTGACTTCACAGTCAATTAATATTTCACAGGCACCTATTCTAGCTTAGTTAGAACAGAGGCTATTGCCTAACAGTAGTGGACCCCTCTTCTCAAGATCATTTAGGTAGCATTTTGCATTATAGGCAAGAAATGTGGATCAGGATTTGGGCTTTGAATTATTGCAGAGGATCATCTCGTTGTTCCCTGGCCCTCTTTTATTAACAGCCCTACCCCTTGCCACTGTGTGTTCTGCGTTCTCCACTTCTTTCTTAATGTCATCTCCCCATTTTATAGGTAGCATAAGTGGAAAGGGACTGCTTACATTAAAAGTGGAAAGGGACTGCTAGGATATACATGGCAGCCACAACGTCTGCTCCAGATCTATCCACTTATTTGAACTGTTTGCACTCCAGCTGTGATGATTTAGTAATAAGAGAAATTCTGCACATGCTCAGATAACACTCTCTTTTGTTATTAATTCACATGTTCCATGCAAAGCAATATATTCCAAAGCAAAACCCAACTAAGCCACAGTTCAAATGAAGCTATGATTAGTATATCTGCTCAAGAAGAGAGCTGCTTTACTGTCTATACTCTTTCAATTTTTTGCACTTACCATTAATTTTTGTTATGCTAAAATATAAGCCCTCTCCACAAACACATATACGCAAGATTTGGGACACCCTCTGCACACGTGCACACACACAAATACAAATATATACATTATAGAAAGACAAAAAGTCTCTGCGACTTGTAAATAGGAAATGAAGTTACAGTCCTCTGAAATTATAATGGCAGGCACACAAAGGCATAGTTGCTGGCACAGAATTCAATTAACAGATAGCAATCACCCTTGGGTGACTGTGTGAGGTAGAAATATACAGGCATGCTAATAAGTAATATCTTAAAGCCAAGGCGTTTATCAGCCAGCCGCCAGACTTTGGCACAAGAGCAGGCAAACAGTGCTGCTCTGGGATATTTAATAAATCTCGCTCTCTCCATTTAAGGATTTGTGTTTAATCGTTTGGTAACATTTTAGTAAACGTCTAGGCTGGCAAACGTCTCAAATGGAACTGCTTAGGTCAGAAAACCTATAGAGTTATTTACTGATATGAAAACAGCCAAAGGAATAGAGTGGATTCTAGGTTGAGGGATTTTTTTTAAAAAAAGAAAGAAAGCAAAATAATTCTTTGTTGCCATCTTTTTGACCTTTTGAGCTTCTGCAGTACATGTGCAGTATGAATCACAGCCTTATCTAGAAAAACATGCTGAAGGGGCTCCTTAATACTGGCTAAGCAAATGACTGGACAGCTCCCAATATAAAATCATACTTTAACTTCTGCTTTTGGCTTGGATGAATGTATGAAATTAAAATAGCTTCATTTCAAGCTTCTTCTGCCTTATTTTGCATTAAATCTTGGCATGACTTTAAGGGAAGATTGGTAAGGAGGATAACTCAGGCTTCACATAAATAAAAAGGGCTAGAAATGATCAGCTGGTGCCATGACTAGGGGGCAAGAGATCGCTTTGGTGGATTTTTTTTGTTTGTTTGTTTTAAGCAGGGGTCTTTTCGTAGAAAAAGAGCTGGAGGAACTCATTAGCATAACTCATTAGCATATGTCACACCCCTTTCCTGCACCAGAAGTATGTCATTAGCATAACTGATTTGCCTTTGGCCCTGACATCACCTATCCTGGCTGTTTTGGACCCAATCCTGGCCATTCAGGGCAGAAATTGGGACCAAAATGGCAAAAAGGGGCTGAAAATGGCCAAAAAGAAGCCCAAAATGGTCAGGATCAGGCTGCTGCTGAGTGAGAGAGTAATCCACCACCCATCAGAGGCCCGATCCGGGCCATTTTGGCCCCAATCCAGGCTGAAACGGGCCCAAAATGGCTGAGAGTCAGGTGGGTGGGGCCACCTGACATGTTACCTCTTTGGGCAACTGCTGAAACTGCGTTCCTGCGTGTTCCCCCTCAAAATTAGCCATAGTTTTAAGTTACTTAAATGCTTGTGTGCACACACGGTACAGTAAGAATGTGGTTAAATGAATATAATTAATTTAAGAATAAACAATACACGTAAACCTCAAAACATCATGAGAGGGGAGACATTCTGTTCATCACTTACAGATTCTTGTTGGTAAAAATGCCAAACTCAGTTATGACCCAGAGCTGGTGATCATGTATATTACAGCCAATGGAGTGCCCATTCTGCAGGCACTCCATTGGCTGCCCATCAGTTGCTTGGTACAGTTCAAAGTGCTGTCTATTCATCGTCTTGGATTCTCATATCTGCAAGATTGTCTATCCTTCTGTGCTTTGCCATGGCAGCTTTGTTCATCTGAGCAGAACCTTCTGTAGGTATCACCCAGCAAATGGGAAGGATCAACAACTGTCCATACATGTATATTCTCTATTGTGACTCCCTCATTGTGGAATGGACTGCTTGAGGAAGTCAGGAAGACTTCTACACTTTTGTCATTCCACAAACTATATAAAATAGGATTGGACATGAGGCCATGTAATAGTGCTATACAAGTGGGTACCCAAAAGGACTAGTGGGAGGGGGAATCTCATTTCCTCCTCCCCCACTATTTCCTCTTTCCCTTTCATGAAAGTTGCCATAGAGCCAAGCTACAAGTGACAAATTACACTTGCCTGGCAAGTGAACAGACTCATGTGTGGAGCACAATTGAATGACAAGTGAATAGGGAGGAATACACGCGAGTCTGTTCACTTGCCAGGCAAGTGTCATTTGTCACTTGTAGCTTGGCTCATAGCTTCTCCTCTTTTCCTGCTTCCTTTTCTCTGTCCATCTTATCAGCCAACTTTTGCAATCCTTTTGAAGTGGATTTTTTGTTCCACACATGGAAAATCAGTTTCATATGTTCACTAAAGAGTATTGAAAGTGGATTATCCAACGTGTGTGGAAGCAGCCCAAGTGTATTTCTCCCTGTTCACTTGCCCTCCACTTGTGCTCCACTCGATCCACTTGCCATTCAAATGTCATTCGTCACTTGTAGCTAAGTTTCATGGTACCAGTTTCCAAGCTGGGCCTAGTTGCACATTATTTCCTTTTTACATCTTCCTGGCAACCTCCATATGCTCACCCTTCTCTTTTTTCATTCTGTCCTTCTTACTCACCAACCAAGCTATCTGCCCTTCCCATCTTCAACTATGTATGTATGTATGTATGTATGTATGGATGGATGGATGGATGGATGGATGGATGGATGGATGGATGGATTTTACTTTTCTCTATAATGGGGACCCAAAGCAGTTTATATTTTTGTCCTCTCCACCATTTCATCCTCAGAAAAACTCTATGAGCAGGTGCGAAGGGGGAATGAAAAACCCTGGAAAAGGGACCCTCCCCACTCTCCTGCCAAGGAAGGGAGGGAAGAAGAGGCATTCTGCTTAACCAGTTTGCAGAGAGCCAGTTTCCTTGCCTCACATAGGATTGGGGTAGGTCAGGTGAATGGTTGCCAGGTCCCCTTACCCTCCTGGCAGTAGGGGGGACACAGCACTTACCTTTTCACTGTTCCCATTGTGCTCTTCATGCCTGTGCGATGACATCACTTCAGGTGATGTCATTGTGCAGGCATGGGAGCACTAGGGTTGCCAAGTTCCTTCACATGGGAGTTTGGGACTCTAGCTCTTACCTCTCCTCCATCTCCTCCTCTTCTTTTTGCACGTGCACTCCCAGCTGGCATGATGATGTCACTTCCAGGAAGTAACATCATCACACAGGTCAAAGCGTGGCTGGGAGCACTCCCATACTCACCAAAAGGCTGAAGCACCCCCTGCAGGTCCCGATTTGGCCCAAAACAGGCCCACAGCAGGGCGCGGGAGCATGCCGCTGCAGGGTGCAGTAGCACGCTATGCTGCTCGGGGGTGTGCTGCACTGTTGGGGGGAGTGCCCTGGGGGGCATGCCCCTGCTGGCCTGGTAAGTGGGGGCAGGGGGTGGGAGCAGGGGATCTCCCACCCTGGACAGAGGAATAGCAAGCCCTGGGGGGGGGTACACACTTTGCAGCGGGCCCAAATCAGCCTGCTGCAAAGCGCGGGAGTGCTCTAGGAGCATGCCCAGGAGGTTTGTTCCCACATCTTTAGCCCTCACTGGCCAGATAAGTGGTGGAGGGCAGCAGAGTGTGACAGTGGCGGATCCCCACACCCTCTAGGGTAATGGGATCCCTAGACAGGTGCCTCTCCCTATGCCTCAGGTTTGCCAAATGCCACTTCCCTGTTTTTGTGCAGAGCTCAGATGGGCTGGGAGCCACTTCCCTCACCTAATGACGGGCTCAGCCTAGTTTTTCACTCTACTTTCCCTTTCCCTTTAATGAAATCCTATGGTTTGAGTGCAGAGAAAATGTGTTACTTAGGAATAGAAGTGTTACATTAAGTGAAGACTTTCTGAGCGGAGATCTGGTTTGAAATAAAAGTTTCCTGATTCACAGCTCAGTCTTTTTTGCCATTTTCTCAACAAATACCTTATATAGAGTAAATTATAACTGAACGTTTATTGTGCCCCAACTCCCATTGTTTGGGAGTTGTTTGGAATCGCCTCATATCTGAAGAAGAATCTCTGAGGAAAGAACAGACAGTTTCTATATAAAAAAAGTCCCCTCTTTATCCTTATTGCTGAATCAACATGAAGGGAAAATGTTTACAAGGCTCAAAGTAGGCCAGAATACCTGAATCAGCCCCCCTCCTCTGCTCAATGATGAGATTTAGGGTGGTGGTGGTGGGGATAAGAATGGTATTGGTTTGGCTTTATTTTGCTGAGGACTGAATATTTTCATAAAGATAGTTACATTTTCACGGTTTCAGCAACTTTGGTTTTCTAAATTCATGAAATTCATGATAAAATGACATAGTCTAACAAATCTGAGCAGGCATTCCACCACTTGGAACTGAAGTACAACTGCCAAGTATATATGAGACACTCATACTGAACAGCCTTCCCATTACTATAATAGGGTCCTCTTACCTTTGTGGGGTATAACGTGGACTATTAGGAAGGTTAATTTGAAGTGTTCTTTCCTGAGATTGTATTTTTCAGTGAGGGCTGCAGTTTTGTAATCTCCTTCTATTTTTTTGCACCCTGACCTGGATGGCCCAGGCTAGACTGATCTTGTCAGGTCTTGGAAGCTGAATACAGTTGACTCTGGTTAGTACTTTGATGGGAAACTATCCAAATAGTCCAGGATCACTATACAGGCAATGACAAACCCCCTCTTTTTGTCTCTTGCCTTGAAAATCCTCAGGGTTCTCCCTAAATTGGCTGTGATTTGATGACAGTTTACACACACTCTTTTTAAAAAACTTGCAGTGAGGTGGCCAGAAAACAACCAAAATGCATATTTATAGCCAACTTTCAAGCCTAAGCATAGTGTTCTGTTCTCTGCTGAAGTATTCACTGAAAAATTGTTATAGGATTTTCTGTCCAATCCTCTCACTATACTGCATTTTATGGACACAGCAGATGTGGAGAAGTAACAGAGATGAGGGAGTCTTTCCCATTTCAATTCTCTTTACATTTGTTTATACTTTTGTCAATGGTTTTGGTTGTCCACTTTCCCCTGTTTCTATAGATTTATATGTATTTGTATTATGTATGCATGTTGTAACATTTTTAACAAGCAATGGGTATGGTATTTATACATACTTATAATTTACATCCATAATGGATGATGATGATTTATTGCAACACAAATAATATCAAAAATGTGTGCATTTTATGCTGAAAATTGGTGTGAGTAAACAGAAAATGACATGGGATTTTTTTTAAAAAAAATCACAGATCCAATTCACACAGAGGAGAAGCATGATCAGAACAGGGCTTTCATGTGGAAACAGCAGAGATGCGAACTTTGAAATCATCCCTAAGAATTAACATTTCTTTGAAAAAGGACTAGTTTACAAACTGGACTTGTAGACTAATCCTATCAGAATTTCTTATTTCTGCCTAGATAGGTCTTGCCTGTGGAAGGGGAGGCTGAGCATGATTCCTGATTCTGGCACATTAAAATTAAAAACAAAACATGAAAATGGGATATTCGGAGCAGTCACTGCTTCAAACCATTGCAGTTAGCCAGATTTGTTCTTTGTCTCTTTGTCATATGATTTTTTCCCCATTTCTTTCTCTTTTGGCAGCCCAATGCCATCTTCAAGACAAGAGACAGTCACAATGTCCTTGAGTAGTTGAAAGTGTCAGGTTCTCAAGGATACCTGTGATTTCATTGGGGGTGGTGGTGATTAGTCCTTTCCAAACAAACACATAGAAACAAATAGCAAATGCTTATCTGTTGTGCAGTGATTCACACTTCCTGTTGGACTGATTTCAGCTATCTGGTGAATTGCTTCAGCATATGCAAGCTCTCATTGTATTTATTTTAAAAAGATAAATGGGGAGGGAGCGAGGAACAGGCTAAATGTTCTATTTCTGGAGATCATAGGGGTGTTTTCCCTTTTCTCAAAGCAAAAGCATAATACTTTTTACAGCAAATGTCAGTGACATGCCCCTCCCTCAACTGCTCATTGGCATTTTCTCATATGCATGCCTCAGATCCCCCTCTATCAAATGCTAGCGGATGTACAATGCTTCCTTGGGAACATGTTGTAACTTCCCAGTTCCTGGGTTTGCAGTTCTCTACAGTGCATTTTTTTCGCCCTTTCTCTGAACAACCACAAATGAGTCTGTTGTGTGGACAGCTGGATATGTAAGATTCCAAGAAGGTCATTCTACAAAAAAGCCACTGTAGCAAGGAAATTAAAATGGCTAAGATGACATCTTTCCAAATTGCTATTGTATTATTTTATTTTCATTTGAGGAAGCCTGATTGCCATTGGAACCAAGTCCTCAAGGTCTTGCAGGACCATTCAACATTTACTTGATGACATTTTTTAATAAATAGTTGGAACTGAAATGTAAGTCCAAGTTGATGAAACTGATTCAGAGTCAAGGAAGAGCAGGCATAACCCACAGCCGTGATTACTGGAGAATGCTGTTTCATACTTGGCCAGAGCAGAATCTGAGAAATCATTTGATTTGGACAAGGTACAAATTAACAGTATCTGATTTGCAGATTAGCTGTAAAGGAGGAGGCAGGTAAACAATACAAGACCAATTTCAGCTATCATTTTCATCTTTCCACTTTCATAGCTAATCTTTTCAAGACTTAATAACATTTTCCAACAAGTGTCCAGCTTAGAGAACGCTCAGGGGAACCTGAGCCACACACCTAAGCTGGCACATATATAAGCAGTAGCTCACTATTTTAGCAGTTCTTTTGATTTTTGTGAAATGGAAGTTCTATCCTCTTTCTTGGCTTTCTGTGCTAGGTTTCTGTTTTTAAACAAAGAAAATGAACAACACTAACAATTTCTATGTTCTACCTGTTTTAGTGTGAAAGAGACTACAAGTTTGTTTTTAGCTATTTCTTCACAATTGATTGCATTACAAAGGCAGACTGATTTACTACTTCTGGGTAAAAAGTTTTAGGACTGTGGTCCTGGAATTTTCAGTTTTAAACAATATTATATAAATATTTTCTTAGTGCCTTTTTGCCCATTTAAAAGTAACTGGGTTAACAGTAATTGCTGAAGTAATTGCCCCAAACTTCTGTAACTCCATTGAGCAAAACCATGGCCTTCAACAATGTTGAACCAATTAGTACCAGTTACAAAATCTATCTTTCTATTTTTAGTAATGCCTATTTGTAGAAACTTCTGTTTCATTCCCTGAACTATGAAATATGGTAAATGTTGTAAAGTTTGAACATTGTCTGGGGAAAAATACACTCTGAGAAACCTCAGAGCCTGAAAATAAAATTGAATACCATCAAGCTCTGAGGTAGAAGATACTGATGAAGCAATTGTTGTGTATGAAGTTCCATTTCCCTCCCACTGGGGGCTCAAGCACTTTACAAAAATATAATTTAGTCAAATAAAGAAATACTACATACAGCACAACTCTAACTTCTGTATCAGTCCCAGATCCACTGGGCAGGCTCACTCTGGGCCACAAAATGCAACCCATAAGCTAAGAGCCATGGGTTAAAAGCCCTTTGGCTCTTGCCCTTTGACCTGTGTCAAAGGCTTATGTCTCTGCAGGAAGGGGTAAAAGCTGGAACAGGCCAGAATGGGCTGGAATGGACATTAAAGAAATAGTGTTACCACGAAAAACAGTAGGATGTGTTAAAGACACCAGAGAACAATATTTTAGAAATGAAAACATGACAATACTAGCAACAAAGCCCGTTGTGGAAAAAAATAAAACAGGCTCTAGAAAGGGGAGAGCAGGCAGGCGGGCATTTCCTCCTCCTCCATCACTGATCCGGCTGGATGAAGGACATGACCACCTCCTCTGTGCCTGATTCTGGCCAAGTGAAGGAGGTGGGCATTGCCACCTGCTCCGTGCCTGATCCTGGCCATTTGAAAGAGGGTGGGCAATGTCACCTGCTCCATTTCTGATACCGGCCAGGTGAAGGGTCGGGCATAGCCGCCTGCTCCATGTCTAGGTTGCCAGGTCCCTTTAGTCCCTCAGCGGGGGACTGGGAACCCAGCACTCACCCTCCACAGTGATTGGTATCCCTTCTTGCATGCACACTATGCGTACATGCGCTCCCAGCGTGTGTGACGACATCACTTCCGGGAAGTGATATCATCACACGGGTCAAAGGGTGGCCCGATGTGTGCTTCTGCACTCACTGAAGGGCTGAATCACTCCCCCGTGGGCCCAATTTGACCCGAAACGGGTCTGTTGCGGGGCATGGGGATGCACTGTGGTGGGGCATGGGGGTGTGTTGTGCAGCCTGGGGGCATGCCATGCCACAGGGGGGTGCCTTGGGGGCACACACCCCACTGGTCAGGTAAGTGGGTTTGGGGAGGAGTAGGTGGGAACAGGGGATCCCCCTCCCCAGGCGGGGGATTGGCAGCCCTATCCATGTATGATCCTGGCTGGGTGAAGTGGGGTGGGCACTGCCACCTGCTCGGCTCCTGATTCCAGCCAGGTGAAGGGGTGGGCATTGCCACCTGCTTTGTGCCTGATCCCAGCTGGGTGAAGAAGGGGTGGGCATTACCTTCTGCTCTGTACCTGATTCTGGCCGGGTGAAGTGGGGGGATCATTGTCTCCTGCTTCGCACCTGATCTCAGCTGGGTGAAGGCAGGGGGCAGGAATTGACACCTGCTCCACTCCTGATCCCTCTCGGGTGAAGTTGAAGGGTGGGCATTGTCACCTGCTCTACTCCTGATTCCAGCCAGGTGAAGGGGTGCACATTGCCACCTGCTCTGTGCCTGATTCTGGCTGGTGAAGTGGGGGAGGGGCATTGCCACCTGCTCCAAGTCTGATCCAGACTGAGTGAAGAGGGTGGACATTTCCTCTTGCTCCGTGGCTGATCCTGGCCAGGTGAAGGGGGGGTGGGCATTGCCGCCTGCTCCATGGCTAATCCCAGCTGGGTGCAGGGGGGAGTGGGCATTGCTGCCTGCTCCATTCTTGATCCAAGCTGGGTGATGGAGGGGTGGACATTTCCACCTGCTCTACTCCTGATCCCAGCTGGTTGGGAGGGGCAGGCATTGCCACCTGCTCCACGCCTATAGGAAGGCACGCTTGCCTATAGGAAATGATGAGGACAGTGATTGCCCAACAAGCCTGGTCTCCCTGATTTCCAATGAGCAAGCGTGCTTTCCAGTATTCCCTATGGGCAAGTGTCCATCATTCCCTATGGACTCTTTCCATTATTTCTTAAGAGCCAGCGTGCCTTCCATTATTCCCTATGGGCAATTACTGTATTATTATTCCCTATAGGAGAGCTTATTTTCCCTTATTCCCTCTGGGCAATCATGGGCAATCATGGTCTCCATCATTTCATATCGGCAATTGCTGTCCCTATTGTTGTCTAGTGGCAAATGTGCTTTCCATTATTCCCTGTGGGCCTAATGCATTTAGGATTTTTGTGAACAGAGATTTGAAACAGAAAGTGGAGGAGGAAAGATGGAGAACAAAAGAATGCAAATGCAGGCCTCCTTAATTGCTGCAGCTATCGCTCAACCTGGAGGAGGAGCGGGTCGATCTATAGCTAGATCCCCTGAAAACATGGTCTGGGTGCTCTCCAGAAAACTCTGCTCCCTCCTGTTCCAATTCAATTCTCCATTGTTCTCCCGTCCTGAAAATCTGGCAAACGATCCTTTCCAGAACTCACCCATAGCTCATCCCTACCTTTTTATGGAACTTGGCAACCCCCTGTTTCAGACAGTTTTTGTGCAATGTCTGAGCAAGTGAAAGAGTTGATGGCTAGTTTAGATGGATTGTAACTTCCATGTTTAGTTCAAGATTTTTCTGCGAACAAATGTACACCTGATATTTGCAGGAACATATATCCTGTCTTTAAGTGGCTCCTAGCCACTACATAGCATGAAAAACATCAACTGCCCATTTCCTCTATTAAGGGGACAAGACATTTTTCTCCAGAACTGTTGGTAACCATAGCTCTAAGTCACTTTGTTTTTAATGCTTCCCACATTTTTTGGTGGTACTAGCATTTCCTTAGTGCCCATTCCAGCCTGTTTTGTGCTGGTCTGGAAGCATTTTGGCAGGGATAGGGTTAATAAAACATTATAATTCAGCGTTTTCATTTCTAAAATATTGTTTTCTGGTTCCTTTAATGCTTCTCAGTGTTTTTTTGTGGTACTGGAATTTATTTAGTGTCTGTTCCTTAGTGTTCTGGGAGCATTTTGGCAGAGAAAGGGCTAATGAAAGCCTGATATTTCCATGTTTTCATGTATAGAATATTGTTCCCTTGTGTCTTTAATCCTTCCAACTGTTACTTGTGTGGTACTAGTATTTCTTTAGTGCCCGTTTCGGCCCCTTCCATGGTGTTCCTGGAGCATTTTGGCAGGGAAAGGGTTAATTAAAGCACGCTATTTCCATGTTTTCATTTCTCAGATTTGTTCTGCAGTGTCTTTAACAAATTCCACTGTTTTTTGTGGTACCACTATTTGTTTAATGCTCCTTCCAGCCTGTTCTGGCCTGTTCCGGCTTTTACCCCTTTCGTGTCTCTGCCCACACCCAGGCTGAATACCTGCAACTGAAGAGGAGCAGAAACTCAGCAGCCTAGATCTCAAGAAGCTGCCACAAAGTACCCAGCTTTGTTTCCCTTTTAAAAGTGGCCTATCTACAACTCAAGCATAACCCCCCTCAGCCACAGATCTTTACTTAAACCTCTTCAAGAATTGAAGAAGAGTAAGAACTAGATCCTGATTCAAGATCATTACTCAACAGCCAATATTTATAGATTTATGAAAAGGAGGCTCATGTGGTCTAGTTACATCAACTGTGCTTCATTTTACATAGGATTTTTTGAAAACCTCTTGGAAATATCACGGGGTAAGAAATGCTTCAGTAGGGTGTTATGAGAAATATGCACAGTGAGTATATTATGTACATTGGCTTTCACTGTGTTTCTAAATACAATACAAATGCTGGTCTTGACTCTTGAGCATTAAAACCTTTAATTATCCAGGACCAGGATATGTGAAAGCCAATCTATGAACTCCTGCCTGTTCACTGAGGTCATCTGAAGAGGTCATCTGTCTCTCTCCCAGCTGAGTTGGGTAATTATTAGTTACCAAAGAAAGAGTTTTTATAGTGGTACCATTGTTGTGGAATAACCTCCCTTGAGGGATTCACTTTGCTCTGTCCCTGTTGTTATTTAGATACTAGGCAAATGAACTTTTTTTTTTTAGCTGACATTTGATGAAATATTCGTTATTTTGTTCCTGTCTCTTGTCTTCTATTACTCTGATTTTAATGCCTTTTAAAAAAGTCTTTGCTGTGCATCTTGGTTGTTTTATTCTATTTTGGCAGTCATATTTGTGGGATGTGTCAGTCACATTCTGCTGACAGAAAGGCACTTTCACAAGTGTGTTTAGGGGTTGATATTTGCCAGTTCTTGAAATCTGCTGCACAACCCTACATTATTCCCTGTGCTATTCCAGAGGGTTGCCTGAATCTTAGAGGAGCACTTGGTGGTAGGGTGTGTTTGTGGGGGTGGACTGGAGGAGGGAGGCACAAGGATGGCTAATGCAGGAGTGGATGAGTAGAACTCTGCTTTTTGTTGACTAGATACATTGACTGAATGTATTTCTGCGTATAATTTAACTATACACTTTATTCTTTTATTATGAACTGTCTTGGACATTTTATGGAAAGGTGAAATATTGCAGTAGGTAAATAAAGTAGATGATCTAGAACAAATGAAAGCGAGAATTCTGTACAAAAGAAAATATTGCTAGTTTTCCCAAGAAGAATATAGTTTTACATTCTCATGTACTTACATACTTATGCATGTATCTTCACATCTATAGTCTCCCCAGCATCTATTTTCTGTCACTTTCACTGGTCTGTTTCCCTTAGCAAGCATTTTCCACCCTCAACAAGTGAAATCTCTATGCATTTTGTAACTGATAAATATTCCCCAAGAGCAAGCTTTACTATCTCTGAGTTTTATGTACTCTCAAAATAAATTATCTTCACATTGGAACTTGTCCTTTTAATTATTTGGATTTTAGAATCTTTGCACCAGACTGCGCAAGTAAACTTGTGTCTGAGAGTAAACGTCTAACTGTGTCCAGTTTGATGCCTGCCAACAGAGAAGTGGAGTGGAAAATTTTTCAGAGCTTTATTTATTTGTTTTTTGTTCTAAAGATTTATAACAATGAAACAATGCCATTTCCAATACAATAGTAGGCAAGTTTGGCAGTTTCAAATTTGTAATTACTGTATTTCAGGTGATCATCCATAGGAATTATATGAGAATATATATATGGTTTACTGATTTGTAACTGGGTGTATAAAAAGCATAAGCACATATAATTATCCACATTTTTAAAATTAAATTACATATTTACTTGATAGGCTGTGCAGATCAAATTCAGATCAAAGGTATTCTTATTTCATCTCCGACTACAAGCAAAAGTAAAAACAAGGCTTACTAAATTTTTGTTTTGCTTTCAGCAAACAAACAGACCAAGGGCCCATTTTGCACTTTGCATTTTGTCTTACAGCACAGTAAGTTCGTGTTTCACGTCGCATGTTCGACTGCCTTTTACATTTCCAAGGTGATCATGCGGTGCTGCTCTGGGCTTTTTTTCAGTTTCCCCTGTTGCTGCGGACACAGGGCTCATTTTGAGGGGGAACGCACAGGAACGCAGTTCCGGTAGTTCTCCAGAAAGGTCACATGCCAGGTGGCCCAACCCACCTGATTTTTGGCCGTTTTGGGCCCATTTCGGCCTGGATCGGGGTCAAAACGGCCCAATTCGGGCCCAAAATGGCCAGGATCAGACCCCAAACAGCCAGGACTGGTCCTGAAACAGCCAGGATCGGGCCTCTGATGGGTGGTGGATCACTCTCCCGCTCAGCAGCGGCCCAATCCTGATCATTTTGGGCACCTTTTTGGCCATTTTCAGCCCCCTTTTGCCATTTTTGGGCCCAATTTTGTCCCTGAATGGCCAGGATTGGGTCCAAAACAGCCAGGATAGGTGATGTCAGAGGGTGTGGCATATGCAAATCAGTTATGCTAATGACACACTTCTGGTGATGCCAAGGGGTGTGGCATATGCAAATGAGTTGTGCTAATAAGTTATGCTAATGAGTTCCTGCAGCTCTTTTTCTACGAAATGACCCTTTTGCGGACATATGACAATTTTTTTGTGGCCTCAGCTGCCAAATCATGCTGGGTGCAGTGTAGGCCTGTGTGAATGGTTTTGCCTCTCTTAAGTCCCCTCTTTCAGGCCTTTCATAAGTTGATTGGCCAGAGCAGATTTAACCACACCCACTCTCATCGGCTCCCATAATGCTTCTTTCACCATGTTTTTTCTAAAGTACGTTCATTGGCAGTGTGGTGCAGCATCCTCTGTCTGGCCTGGCTTGGCCTGAGTGGAGAAAGAAGGGCACAGAGTGCAAGGGAGGTGGGAAGCACTGGAGTCCCAGGGCATCCATCCTCTACTCCCATGGAACTGGGGCTTAGATAAGCAGGCAGCCCCAGAGGGAGGCTCTGGCTGTGTGCTGCACATGGTGCCCAGCGAACGGAGCCAGGGAAGGCAGCAGTGAGTGGCAGCGCAGCCGTGCCCATTGCTCACCTCCTTCACTTCCCTCCCGGGCAAGTGGAGCTGGGACGGGCTCTGCCCCCTCCCTCCTCAGCTCCCTGTCTGATTTTATGGAGTTTTTTATTTCTGAAGGGCAGTAGCATTGCAGTGAGCAGCAGCTCAGCTGTACTCATCTCAGGCGAGTGGTGCCAGGGTGGGCAACAGCCAGCGGCAGCTCAGCTGTGCTCATCCCAGGTGCATGGAGCCAGCGTGGGCAGCAGTGAGAGGCAGCTCAGCTGTGCTCATCACTGGCCTCCTCCACTTCCCTCCTGGGTGAGTGGAGCCAGGGCAGGCAGCAGCGAGTGGCATTTCAGCTGTACCCATCTTAGTTGAGGGGTGCCAGGGTGGGCAGCAGCAAGCAGCAGCTCAGCTGTCCCATTGCTTGCCTCCTTCACTTTCCTCCCAGGCAAGCAGAGCTGGGGTGGGCTCTGGCCCCTCCCTCCTCAGATCCCCATTTGATTTTTTTTAGTATTTCTGAAGGGCAGTAATGCTGCAGTGTTTTGAATTTATGCAAAAAATTCATTAAGCACTTTAAAACAGAATTGTGGGCATTTAACAGTCCCTTGTGATGAGTAGTTGAGCGAGTACACAGAGCAAGAAGAACAGTGGCTTTGTGGAGAAGGGAGCTTTCCCTACCACAAACCAAGATTATTTTCTTGCAAGTGTTCTGTTGGGACCTGGCTAAATGGAGTGGTCCCCCCAACACACACACACACCTGTTTCCATCCTGTAGACTTCACTGTGTAGAACTCGCTTTCTTTTTTTGCTCTACTCTGATTTCAGAGAACAGTAAAATAAACCGGGGGGAGAGGAAGTCAGAGATCATTCTATAAATCGTGTGTGTGTGTGTGTGTGTGTGTGTGTGTGTGTGTGTGTGTGTGTGAAAGCATGGGTTGATGTTAATTTCACTGTAGCCAGTCTTGTGTTATCTTTCTTGCACATAAAAAGGCTCAAGCTGTAATCATTTCACAATAACACTCGGCACTACTTTCAAAAGTTTGGGTTCAAAATGGCAACACAATGTTACCACACATGCTCAAACTTAAAAACAACAACAGCATGACATGTATTTAGTAGCTCACAAACCTCGCAGCCAAACAAGTGCTTGATATCAAGTATAAAATTCAGCAAAGAACATGAGACCAAATCAGAAGTGGACAGTGTAAAACGGCGTGATGCAAAGCCTCTCCCAGGCTGATAGGGACGAATGCTCAAATTCATTAGTTTTAAACGTGAATGTGAAAAAGACCAATGTTTCCTGTCTTTTCTTGAACTAGAGATGTTAGAGTGTTTGCTCAAGACACCTGTGAATGGAACTGGAATGCCCTCTGCTTATTCAAGACAGAAAAAAAGCAGAATGAACTGACAAATAACTGAGAGAGAGAAAGAGAAGGATGCAAAGGGCAGGAGCCACTGTTAAGGCCTGTGACCCACTTTCAGAGGCTTTGCAACCCACTTTTGTGTCCTCCTGACCCACAGGTTGGGAAACACTGATGTACAGGATACTTCCCTTGTGTTTATATAATCTTTCAGAAATGGGAAGTAAAATGTATGTTTCTGCATTCAAAGCTCTGCTGCAAGTATCTCAAGGTTGCAATGCCTGATAAGAGAAATTCTAAAGGTTCCTGTCTATCTAGTGCATTTTGCCCTACCCTTCCTTCAAGAATTTCTCTGAGTAGCTTTGGGCTCATATAAATTAGGATAAAACTAAAAGATCTACATTTGCATAAAAATACATTTTCAAAATTATTAGAACTACTTTATGAAATATGCATGAGAAGATGAGTTATTTTTCCAGATGTCATTTGGAAATCAGAAAAAACAAGCCAAAGTAGAGCTGATTCTTAGATCCAGCAATTTGATATGAGCACAGAAGCTCCAATGTGCATAGGGAGCTCCCTTGTTTGCAATGATGTCCTCATCCATTTCAGGGGAAGCAGACATTATATTTATGTGAACATGGCTCCTTTGCTCTCAGTGATCACTTCCTGTTTTGCGCAGCCTGTACAAAAGTTCTGTGTACCCACTGGAGCAGTCATGAGGCTCTGGAGTACAGCATAACAGTATATGTGTAGTGGTTAAGAGCGCGGGACTCTAATCTGGAGAGCCGGGTTTGATTTTCCACTCCTCCACTTTGAAGCCAGCTGGGTGACCTTGGGCTAGTCAGGGTTCTCTGGAGCTCTCTCAGCCCCACCCACCTCACAGGGTGTTTTGTTGTGGGGATAATAATGACATACTTTGTAAACCACTCTGAGTGGGCATTAAGTTGTCCTGAAGGGCGGTATATAAATCGAATGTTGTTGTTGTTGTTATTATATGAGTATATATCTGAAAATATGGTCTTGGGTAAGATATAGCTGGAAGAAGAGGAGCAAGAATGTAGCTTCTTCTGCTCTGTGAACAAATTTTCAAATGGCGTGAGTAAAACTAAGCTAGGGGTTCTACATAGTAATAACAACAATGGAATTCATGCTCCTTATGAGTTTATACAAAACATTGACCTTGATCTGAGGACAGACTTCTTTAACATAATCAATACCGGTGCAATCAGCATTCTACTGTTTTATTAAAGTGTCTCTAATTCAGTACTCTATAACTGCTGCAAGCCCTTAATCAGAGAAGAACACCCTGGGAGGCATTTAGGTGAGTGATCTTATAACATTTGCTCTATTCTTGCTAAAGTGGCATTTAACACCTAAACATTCCTGTTTGCTTCTGTTTACCATTTCTGCCATAATTCTGTCTCTTTATCTGCATGTCTTATTTAACTGCAATGCTTTTATCAAGCCTTTTGTTTAATACAGTAAAATGTCAGCTTGCTGTTTAACAAGATTATGAAAAGAGTTGCCATTGCTAGCCCATTCCTCCATTCATGTCTTAAACTCTTTTCAAAGGCCACTAAGCTAGTGGCCATAGCGAAATCTGATAGTACACTAACAGTGTGATTCATTTCTAAGCAGAGCTACACCCTTCTAAAACATTTGGCTTCAGTGGACTTAGAAAGATGAAGCTCTGCTTAGGACTGCAGGGTAAATCATGATATATGGCATCATGTGCTTCACAACTTTGTTCTCATTCTTATCCCTTCCCTCCCCTCAGTACTATTAGAGGCAGGCAAGTCCCTGAAACCTCTGGATATACTTAAGCATTGAGATATTACATGGCCTAATGACCCTGAGGTTCTGACCTGGATAGCCCAGGCAAACTTGATCTTGTCAAATCTCAAAAGCTAAGCAGGGTTGGCTTTAGTTAGTAACTGAATGGTAGACTACCAACAAGATCAGGGTTGCTATGCAGAGGCAAGCAATGGCAAGCCACCTCTTTTAGTTTCTTGCAGTGAAAACTCAAGCAGGGGACACTGTAAGTCAGCTATGACTCAAGGCCACTTTCCCAATGACCCAGGGGCAAGCACCAATGTTTTTGTGTGTGGTGTCAGCAGTTGGGCACCCTGTTTCTCTCATGAATGAAATTTGTCCTCTGTTTTCTTTGAATGATCCGTTAAAACACTGTCCCAAGCAGGAACTGCTCTGACAGTTCTAACTAGTTGCAGAAGCATCAGTGGCAGGTGCAAAGTTATTATTCCCAAGGTTCCAATTCCCTTGTGGCTTGCCAGGTATCACAAATACACAAGCAGATTTTTGAAGTCCAAAGCAGGCAACAAAAACAGAAGGGTCATGAACTTTTGGTGAGTTGTCATATGTGGCAGAAAGATGCTGCATGGCTTCGTGGATCACTCATGTTGGGGAGGTCTGAACCACTGAGCATGTGCTTATTCAGTAAAGATGCAATCCGCCTTTTCACCAGGTAGAACCTGCATCTCCTGTTTCTGTGTTTCTCCCCCGCCCTTAGTTTTGATAACCTATGTTGGAAAATGCTTCATTTGTATCTTCTGTTTTAGTCTAAAGAGTAAACCAATTTCTGAATGGAAAACACAATTTGTACAAGCCAGCCTAAGGCCTGATCAGTTGAGGGTAACTCAGGGTATCAAAGGGAATCCTGTACACAGTTAGGCTGCTTAAATTAAGTTAATGGATTGTAGCATGGGCACCTAGTATTCCCACGTCCAACAGAACAAGAAGGAATTTTGCTGAAACAACAAATGTGTATGTCTGACTCCTCCATATCATTGTGAGCAGTAATATCTTAAAAACATCTTCATATTTATGTCATTTATGTCATTTATTTCCTGGGTCTGTTGGAAAGTTGGTTCCATACGTTATCAATTCAGCAGAGATACGTGCAAATCTTTGTGGGCACATGAACTGCTCATGACGTCTTCTTACAGCTATAAAACATGACTTGAGAAATAGCCTGGAGTTCCTCTGTCCCTCCTAATTCAACAACTATGGCTTTTTGAAATATGAAGCCTTTTAAAATGTCTGAGATGGGATTTCAAACCATAGTGGCCTTTTTCAAAAGAAACATAAGATGTGGTGAGAAAAAGATGCATCTGTGCTGGGCTGAAATGCAGAAATGAAAATATGTTTAAAGGACAAATGGGAAGAGGCATTTTGCTGTCAGAACAAATAGCAAGTCAGAAATCTGCTACTTGGCTACTGAAGATGAAATTCTGTCTCAGGCCTATATGGACAGCTATGTGAAAATAACAGCATTTGGGGTTGAGGCATTAGCAATTTATAGTTGCTTTCTTATCCCCCCTCCCTCCACAGAACTCTACAAACAGTAAATGGAAGAAATAATAATAACATTCAATTTATATACATTCGCTTTATATACATTTGATTTACATACAGTAAATGGAAGTAATAATAATAATTAAAAATTAATTATTAAAAATAATAACAACATTTGATTTATTTAAATGGAAGAAATCTACAAAACAGATTTCCCTGCCCCCTGCACCTCATAAAAACCTGCTCTTGAGAGTCAGGGGAAATATAATTTTACCAACAGAGTTTCCCCCAAACCCTAGAGCTGTTATGCGGGTGATATGACATCACTTCCAGTATTTGCCATAAGTGTTGTAGCATCACCAGCATAACTCAATTTCCCCCTATTTCTGCTCCCCTCCCACTGCTTGCCAGCCATTGGCTGCCAACTCTAGGCATATAAAATATTTAATAAATTGGGTGGTTATACCAAAATTTGAAACTGCAAAGCCAGCCCACCCACAGAAAATGTCTGAGATTCTGCATACCTGCAAGACTCTCCAGTAAGGTAATCCAATAATAAATACAAAAGAATTCATGTCTCAATACTCTACAGCATATACAAATTCATCCAAGTGGTGGAAAAACCATTTAAGTTCATTCATAACGGTGCAACAGCACTCCTAATAACGAATAACAAAGAAGCTGCTGAAAATTGTGAAGCAGCAAAGCTGTGGGACTGCGATAGCCACACCGAAACTGTGAAGCTGTGAACATTCACTTCGCCACCTACGGGTTTCACTAGCATGTTGGTCTGGTCCCGTTTCACATTATTGCTTCATCACAGGCATATTTTTAGCATAAGCTTCAAAGAATCTCATACCACCATATCGGTATTTCAAAGATGGTCTGCCTCTCAATCTGTTTAGGTGAGTGGCCAAAAAAATTCTGCCTCTCAATCTGTTTAGGTGAGTGGCTCTTAAGATGACTCACAATCACAACATACAAACATGAAATGGGTTCCAAATCATTGATCTCTTATCCCATAATGTCTCATTTGCCCCCAGCCAGTATGATGTATTACTGATCTTTGGGTCCTCTCTACAGCTGTACTGATTCAACCTAATACAGAAATAAATATGGTTTGGTTTTCTGTAAAGCGAACACAATTCTAATTTCTGTGCATTTTTTAAAAAATCAAACCTTTCCTTACTGGGAATGAAAAAAGAACTCTCACCCTCCCTTTAAGGTGAAATAAGGTAGCATTTGTGGTGTGTAGACATGTTTGGCTAGTGTAGGGATAAGATAGCAGAGAATGCATATTCAGAACACAGTAGATTGAACAATTGTTGAGGGAGGGCAGAACCACATTCCAGTTGCATTATTTTGTGCACAGTGACATTCAACAGTTCTGCATTAATCTAATAAGGCCATGGTCTGTGAGCAAACACTGTGCTTATGCCTTGCTGGCTTGGCTCTAAATGATTCCCACACTCCCTGGAAAAGAAGGATACCGGAGATCTAATTAGGAGTGGGAGCTTGAGCGGCACAAGACTTTAAACTCTTCTGGCAGTTAATGGAATTTTCCGTGGTGCTAAAATAGCATTTTCTCCTTGTCATTTTGACATGGAAAATATTAGAGAATATTTGATTTTACTGTGGAACAAATTATGGTAATAATAAGTCTTTGAAACAGGAAGAAATGTGCACCGACTGGTTCAATCTCATTTATAATGTCCATGTTAAAAATAAAGTGTGTATGCGCAACATTCCCTGCTACTTAATCAACTTATTGTTATTTTATGAGAGGCATGCTCCATCTGTGTAAACTTCAACATACTTTCTTAGTGTTCATGCCCCACTTTTATGGCAAGCATCTGTAAATCAAGGATTAGGGATCTAGGAATACCTCATTGTCTGGCAAGATCTGGTAGTTCAAGAATTCAACAGACAGAACAAGATTTAAACTACATTCTGCAAGGTCTAAAGAGTCTTGGTAACAGGTGAACAGTTTAGGTTAGATGCCATATAGTGGCAAGAATTCTTTTTTAATTAAATAAAGAATAATATAGTTTGATAAGATTAGTTCATTTATAAAATACTAAATGGTGTCATCTCTAGCTGGAGACAAAATCTGCTCCTGGGATTTCACTTTGGTGGCAACCTGTGTTTATACGCCACCTGGTGTTTGGGGATGTTATCATAGCATCTTAAGCTGGCAGGCAATTGGCCCTTCAGTTTGGTGGCACTGGCAATAGGTTTGACATATCAACAGAGTTCAGAATAGTACAGCATTCTTATACTAACCTTCAATCAAACTGAAAAACATAATCTAATTATAAAAACTAGCACAGAGAAATGTGAATTATATTTGGAAAAATTAGAGATCCTTACTTTCCCCATTCTCTTTGCTCCAGAACAGTAAGGAGCTTCTACATAGGATTTATAGCAAGAGGACCAAAAATTGGATTTTAATTTACTTTCAGGTTTTTAGGATTACAGTCTCACAGGAGGGCCATTGGGCACGATTTCAATAAATCTTTTTTTTTTCTTCCAAATTTAATACAAGAAATGATAAAACCATACTGTACAAACAAGAAAGGGATTAAAACTAAGCCATAAAAGACATTTTCAAAACCACTCTTGGCAAATTGTTAAAAACCCAAGAATTACAATAAATGAGCATTTTAACTTTGTTGCGTGGGGGGAATTACTTCTTTGGCATTTAAAACATCTAAAAATTGGTTTCCAGATCTCATCGTACTCAAATAAAGGGACTGCCATATGCAAGTTCCCAAAAAACGGATTATGCATAATCCTACCTATCAGATATTGCTCCCAAATTTTCTGATACCATTTTTTTAGCAATGGGCCTTTGAGGGATTTCCAATTCCCAGCAATGACCAGACGAGCAGAGGCAACTAATATTGAGACAAGAGTTCTGGTATTCCTATCTAGATTTCAATAAATCTTCAAGAAACATCTGAATTCTGTCAAAACATTGAGAGCTAAAAGGAACCCTCTTTGCATTAAGGCAACGGACCTCTAAAAGCCAGCTACATGGATCAAAACAGGGCCACAAAGGTGAAGGTCTTCACTGCTGCTTGTCCCCAGCCTGTGTTGGAGGTTCCATTTAAAAGCCATGTTCACTAGCTCTGAGTTATTGTTGAGAGCAGAATTCTAGACTAGATGGCCCCTGATCCAATCCAAGACAGTGCTTTTGTTCATAATGTACATTTTGTTCATAAAGTGGAATACTTCATATTAAAGACAAAAGTTGCATCAAATTAAATGGGCTATATATTTAAACTATGGGAACTGTTTATCTTTGGTGTTGTTTACAGAACGGGAAATGGAGCTTTGCTAGGCAGTTTTGCTAACCAAGTGTGGTTACTTCTACCCACTAATTAAATCCAGTTCTTAAGCAGCCCGTACCAAAGCGAGAAAATGTTCTCACATCTAGTAGGGCTCACTTTGAGGGTGGGGATCTTTTAAAACCATAAAAAGATGCAGGTGTGTATATTGTCCTGGGATGCCTTTATATTAATTTGACTAATTAGGCACAAAAGTTTAGGCTGTGAACATCTGACATGAATTAACTCAGCAAAACAAGACCTTTCTTTCAAAACCCTATATGCAATCATTAAGACTAGCACAGCCAGCAGCCTTGTGTTTAAAAGATTTTGGTTTATAATGTGGGTCAGTGTGGGGTGGCCTTATGAGACACAGAAAAGAACACAATCAAAAGGGGGCTGTCAGGAAGGCTCAATAACTTTGCACATGTTTGAGATCATGAATAGATGGAAAATACCTCATCATCAAAGATCCCAGTGTCTCCATGGTTAGCAGATCTCCCAGCCAAAAAAAATGTATGACATATTTCATATAATCTCTTTCTATAATATAATGAGACTGTTTCAGGAGTATCTAATGCTATTTTGGTAGTCAACAATCAAGTGGTCAAGGACATTCAAATTGTTTTATTGCATATTACTTGACAAAGGCAAAGGAAAATGTATATGAATTTACTGGCTGACAGCTTTTTATTACTTCACCCAACACGTGATTTTTAAAATGTATTTCTTTTGCTTTTGTCTCAAATGCAAAACTGAAAGAGGCAGTTTAAAAATATTAGTGGAGGAGAGAGAGAGATCTGTAGTCTTGTGGTGTTTATGTGCTAATAAGACTTCCAAAAACTCAGGACGATCTTAATGCAGAATCTGATAGAACAGGCTGATAGGACAGGCTGGTATTTGGTCTAAACTGCCAATACAGTCAGAACAGGGTCAAATTTATTCCAATGCAAGTAATTCTGGTGTCAGAGAATAACACACATTCCATATTATGGCTATGGACTGAAATTCCATAGATATCCCCTGGGTTCCATTGCTGCTATGCCAAATGTATGGAGCACCTTGTAAACATTTTGTTGACTGACCTGCCTTATCCTTTGGCTGATTATGTGGATCTGCAGTACCAGCAATTCCATTGAGCTCAAGGGCAACTTGGTGAGAGCAGAGCTGCCTGAAGCAATTGTGATCAGATTAACAGGCTGTACAAGAAATCCACATTCAAATAAGCATCAGGGTTGGTACACCTGAGAATTAATAATCCACATATTCACAATCTGTTAGCAGCCAATTCTGTGGACAACCCTTGGTTGCAAAGCTGTCAAGTTTCTCCAGCCAAAGTATTCAGTGTCTAGTGGCTTTTTTATCACTATTTGGGGGGGGGGTGTTGCTCTTAATAATATTACCATGAATCTAATTAAGGTGCCATTAAAATTAAGCTTGTATGTTTGCATGTTTGCACTGATTTCTTCCTCTTCTAAAAATGAATGAAAATGGAAGTATAACTCAAGAGTTGTTTCCCATATTCAAGATTAAATGTATGCAAGTGCTCCAACAAGGCCAATCTAGTGTTGTCAAAGATACAAGAGAGGGTCAATATCTGTATTGATCCACAATCAATACAAGTATCAGAAATCTCACATCATTCACATATTTCTTTTGGGATATGTGGAGTGACAACCTTTCCCCAGGCATGTATCAAGTTCTTTCACTTGTGCAAAGCCTTTATAGGACTTGTCAGATTTTACCGGAAATGCTTGGAGTACACATAAATACTTGTTGATAAGGTGTATCACCAGACCTCCATGCCAAGGGATCTTTTGTCCATGCTGGGAAAAACTCCAGCCTGGACAATACCTCAGGGAAGGATTTGGAATAGCAAGCTGAGTGGTGTTCTGAGTGGAGGAAGAGAAGAGAGAAGAAAGGGGAGTGAGGAGGCAAGGACGGTGAAGAAAGAAGAAGCAGATGAAGGGAGCATAGCAGAATGGTTCATATGTTGCCTGATATGTTGTAGCAGTTTCAACACAGCTGAAGAAGTTCTGAAGTTGTGAGGTAGATGGGTACAGATGGAAGGAATGGATTGTCTGTCCTGTGATTTCAGCAGCTGAGGAACCATCTTGGGAACCAGATTAGACCCAATTTCTCCCTTGCTGGACTCCATTAGCGACATCTCTGGATCTTTTATGTCATTGTGTCAAAATTCAGGATTTGGGCCATGATTGGGAGATTTGGGGGTGCTGTGTGATTGGAGAAATAAGAGTTACTTGGGATTAAATGTTTACAGACCCCAGTTATTGCTTTGGGAAGCCATCAAGGTTAGGCAAGGGTTGAGTAGTTGTGCACATGCACATTGTTCTTTTCAAGGGTGGTTGAGGAAATGAGGCTCTGTGGCCATTGTTTTCAAACTTAACCGAAACCCACATTAACCATTAGTCCTCCTTCCTCTAAACCATCAATCCACCATTTTTTTCTTCAAGCACGATACACATGCACAACAATGGACCCCAAAGAAGGTACATGTCAGCAGGCAGACAGGGAAACTGGCTGGCAATGTGGTAGTGGGGTAGTGGCAGGCACCCAAGCTGGAGAGCGCTCTAGCCAGTACAATGCAGTGTTCACATTTTTCTTTTTCTAAATGATGATGATAGTGAATCTTGCTGTTGCCAGGATTGCGCGTGTTTTGCAGTTTTGTTCTCAAGATGGGCAAATCTGAATTCCTCCTGCTGACGCTCGGTGTTCCACTGCAAAATGGGGTGTTCTTGCCAATCTCTATCACCCAAGTTCAGGCAGGCAGGCACCATGATTGTCTGAATCCAGCCCTTTAGCCTATACAATCCTTTGCTTTTCCCATAAGTTTTCCTTTTGCTGTGGGCACTCTGGAGTGTTTTTGAAAAGGCTGGGGAGGCCAATGGCTCACTGTGGAGTTGACTTAAACTTAATGTGGAGAGTTTGTTTTTAAATAACGTTTTGGTGGAATGCTTGATGGAGGAAGCAAGTCTGAATAGGTCTACTCAGGTGTAAGTTCTATGTTATTCAACAGTGCTTACTCTCAGGGAAATGTCTTTAGGAGTACACCATATGATTGAAGTCTCCCAGGACTGGATTGATTGAACAACCATCCCAGTGGGATGGGAGTTGGGGAGACAGGCCAGTGCCTAGGTAGCATCACATACACACACCCCTTAAGATGCACATTCCGTCTACCTGAACATTTTCTAAACCAATAGAAGGAGAGGTATCTACCTGTTGTCCAGGTAGCACGAAAAAAATGCACCCATACACATTGCCTGCATTCCCCTTTTCCCTCCTTTTAAATGTGAAATTTCAAAGTTCAGTTTTATTACCTATTTTTTTTATAGAAATCTCACTTTTTTTCTGGAGAGCTCCAGTTTGCATAAGAACATAAGAACAAAAGGCTTAATTTAATGAATATAAACTCAAGGAACAAACGCTATTGGGTCAACATGAAAAGGGATCTGCTCAATATGATTGTTGCATATTACTTCTGAAAGTAATTTATTAAAATAACACTTGAAATGATCAACATGAACATTCAGTTAAAAAATTGTTTTTGTAACCACTAATTGCTAACAGAAATTTAATTTAAGGTTTTTAATTAGCTTTTTTTCCTATACTGTTATTAGCAAGATCTAGCCAGTAATTGTCGAAGGCTTTCACGGCCGGAGAATGATGGTTGTTGTGGGTTTTCCGGGCTGTATTGCCGTGGTCTTGGCATTGTAGTTCCTGACGTTTCGCCAGCAGCTGTGGCTGGCATCTTCAGAGGTGTAGCACCAAAAGACAGAGATCTCTCAGTGTCACAGTGTGGAAAAGATGTTGGCAGGTCATTTGTATCTACTCAGGAGGGGTGGGGTTGAGCTGAGTCATCCTGTAAGAGTTTCCCAGGGTGTGGAATGCTAATGGCGGGAGGCTTCACTGTATCCTGAGGAGGTTCTTTTGCATATGGATTTGTGCTTGATGTGCTAATCTTCTCTGCAGGGCTATTGTTGAGTATAGAGTGTTTTGTTAGCCTGGTGTTTTTCAGAACTGGAAACCATGCTCTGTTCATTCTTAAGGTTTCTTCTTTCCTGTTGAAGTTTTGCTTATGCTTGTGAATTTCAATGGCTTCCCTGTGCAGTCTGACAAAGTAGTTGGAAGTGTTGTCCAGTCTTTTGGTGTCCTGGAATAAGATACTGTGCCCTGTTTGAGTTAGGCTATGTTCAGCCACTGCTGATTTTTCAGGTTGTCCAAGTCTGCAGTGTCTTTCATCTTCTTTTATTCTTGTCTGGATGCTATGCTTTGTGGTCCCGATGTAAACTTGTCCACAGCTGCAGGGTATACGGTATACTCCTGCAGAGGTGAGGGGGTCTCTACTGTCTTTTGCTGATCGTAGCATCTGTTGTATTTTTCGGGTGGGTCTGAATACTGCTTGAAGGTTATGCTTTTTCATAAGCTTTCCCATCTGATCAGTAATTCCTTTGATATATGGCAAAAACACTTTTCCTGTAGGAGACTGTTTTTCCTTGGTTGTTTGATTCATCCTGGGTTTGATTGCTCTTCGGATTTCATTTCTGGAGTAGCCATTTGCCTGAAGTGCGTGGTTTAGATGATTAATTTCCTCATTGAGAAAGTGCGGCTCACATATCCGTCTTGCGCGATCCACTAATGTTTTCAATATGCCTCTTTTCTGTCGGGGGTGGTGGTTGGAGTTTTTGTGTAAGTACCGATCAGTGTGAGTTGGTTTCCTGTAGACCTTGTGACCTAACTGAAAGTTTGCTTTGCGGATGACCAAGGTATCCAGAAATGGGAGTTTCCCCTCGATTTCTTTCTCCATTGTGAATTGTATGTTCCGGTGGATGTTGTTGAGATGATTCAAAAACCCCATCAATTCTTCCTCCCCATGGCTCCAAATGATAAATGTATCATCCACAAACCGGAACCATACACTAGGTTTGTGGGGTGCTGATTCTAGAGCTGTTTTTTTCAAAATGTTCCATGTAGAAGTTTGCTATAACTGGGCTGGGAGGGCTCCCCATGGCCACCCCATCCATCTGTTCATAGAATTCGTTATCCCATTGGAAGTAACTGGTTGTCAGACAATGATGGAATAAGGCTGTTACATCCTCTGGGAAAATCTGATTAATAAGTGCAATAGTGTCTTTTACTGGAACCTTGGTAAACAGGGATACAACATCAAAACTGACAAAATACAACAGATGCTACGATCAGCAAAAGACAGTAGAGACCCCCTCACCTCTGCAGGAGTATACCGTATATCCTGCAGCTGTGGACAAGTTTACATCGGGACCACAAAGCGTAGCATCCAGACAAGAATAAAAGAAGATGAAAGACACTGCAGACTTGGACAACCTGAAAAATCAGCAGTGGCTGAACATAGCCTAACTCAAACAGGGCACAGTATCTTATTCCAGGACACCAAAATACTGGACAACACTTCCAACTACTTTGTCAGACTGCACAGGGAAGCCATTGAAATTCACAAGCATAAGCAAAACTTCAACAGGAAAGAAGAAACCTTAAGAATGAACAGAGCATGGTTTCCAGTTCTGAAAAACACCAGGCTAACAAAACACTCTATACTCGACAATAGCCCTGCAGAGAAGATTAGCACATCAAGCACAAATCCATATGCAAAAGAACCTCCTCAGGATACAGTGAAGCCTCCCGCCATTAGCATTCCACACCCTGGGAAACTCTTACAGGATGACTCAGCTCAACCCCACCCCTCCTGAGTAGATACAAATGACCTGCCAACATCTTTTCCACACTGTGACACTGAGAGATCTCTGTCTTTTGGTGCTACACCTCTGAAGATGCCAGCCACAGCTGCTGGCAAAACGTCAGGAACTACAATGCCAAGACCACGGCAATACAGCCTGGAAAACCCACAACAACCATCTAGCCAGTAAGTTTAACAGCAGATGACGTAGGGGGACCTCCCATGCCCTGCTGCAGGAGAGAGAAAGATTGTGAGGCTAAAACTGACACTGCAACACCACTTCCGGTTATGAAACTTCCAGTTATGTAGCTGTAAGTGATGTCATATGCCGCAGCAATGCTCTAGCAACACCCCCCCCCCCAATTCTATGCCCTGCCCTCAAAAGATCCTAGAGGCTGGCAACCTTAAGATGATCACTTTTCAGAAGTGATGATTGCATCTATTACAAGTGCAACGGCCTGGATTGAAGCTCTGCGGCATCTCAGCTCACTTAGGGCACTCAGGATTGTTTTTGAAAGGGCTGAGGATGCCAAGGACTTGCAGCAGAGTTGACTTAAACTTAATGTGGAGAGTTTGTTTTTAAATAATGTTTTGTTAGTCAACAACCATAACTTACACTCTTCTGACTTACTAATATTGCCACCTTCATCTCTTGGCCACGAAATGTCAGGACATTCACACAAACAGTCACCACCTGATAACAACATTTCTTTCTCTGTCATTAAAGCTGAAGCAGCATCCATGAGGTTCCCATGAGATCTCCTGTCCAAGCACTGACTGGACCCAGATCTGCTTAGATTCAACAAGAGTTTCTTCTGGAGGAAAGTATGCAGAAAACTCGCATGTGTGGAAGCTCCATCACCAATGTTCATGCCTCTGCATTGGAAATGAAAGAAATATGGAGAAACCTTGCCTTGTGGAAGCAGTTTTATTTCAAGTGGAAAAGTGGCTGCAAGATGTGACCCAGCCATAAACCTAGAGCACAAGTGGCTAGTGAAAAGTTGCAAGCTTCCTGGCAGGATAGACAAGCTAGATATCCAACAATGACATGTAAATGATTCTATGAGAGGCCACAGCTCAAATATAAAGGAACTGTTTGATCAAAGAATGTTTGGCTTGCAATCATGTTCACATCAGCATTTTTGTCATATTTGGTTTTGGTTCCCAAGTTCAAAAAGTATAGTAGCACCAATGTTGGTATCACAGTCTGATGTGCCTTAACAAATCATTCAATGAGCCTTTGGTTTGTTGAGAGATGGTGAAAACACTGAGGCTAAAAGTGTAAGATAATTTAGCAGGGAAGTTCCCAGTTTGAATCCCTCCTCAACTCTGGCAATTGACAACTTGCCATTATTCAGCCTAGCCCCTGGCTCCATCAGCAATACTAGGTTATAATGCTAACCTACCTTGCAGGGTGTGGTATGAATCACTTAAATGACATACGCAATGCACCCTGAGTACTCTAAAACAGTGTAAATCTTGTTATTGTTTTTGTGTACAGATTGATCTGCATGAGAGATTTTTATATCAACTCTTTACTATGATTTCACAGAGGCTGGTATAATGCTGGACCTAACAAAATAGGAAACACAACGGAGGCCAGGAAGAATTTCTTTTTTGATCAATCACAGAGAAGGGGAATGTAGGTGTACAGGCAGAATCAGATGTGAGAGCAAAGTGAATTAAAGCAGCTTAAATCTATGGCTTGCATGTGGATCAGATTCATTAATAATGTAACAGAAATATTGCAGTCACTTCAAGGAGATAAAAGCTTGTTGTTAAGGCATTATCTAACTGAAGTGATTGAAATATTTGCATCCTTAATTAATGTGATTGGTGCATAAGATCCTTTATGAGCTACAACTCACTACTAGAGGTGGGTGAGGTCTGGAAAATGAACCAAAATTGTGCACGGTCCAGCTCAGTTCGTGGTTTGTGAACATATAGTTCATGGGACTCACCTTTTTCACAAATTTTGGTCCATTTGGGCCAATCTGTTGTTCTGTGGTACATAAGTCCAGACATCCTGGCACCGATCTATCAATTCCCTAGGCAATGGAGAGGATGTCCACAGACCTTTTGCAGCCCTTAAAAACTTAATAGGCAGCTCTGCCTGCCAACCAGAGAGCTCTCATTCTGCTCTATGTCACAAGAAGCAAGAATGAATTCCCTAGGCAATGGAGGGGTGGATGTTCTGCAGCCAATCTTAGCCCTCACAACCTTGATAGGCGGCTCTGCCTGCCAATCAGAGAGCTCTCATTTTGCAAGGGAGGAGTGGACATTCTGCAGCCAATCTTAGCCCTCAAAACCTTGATAGGCAGCTCTGCCTGCCAAGTAGAGAGCTCCCATTCTGCAAGGGAGGGAGGGATGTTCTGCAGCTAATCTTAGCCCTCAAAACCTTGATAGGCAGCTCTGCCTGCCAACAAGAGAGTTCCCATTCTTCTCTATGCGAGCAAGGAGCAAGAATGAATTCCCTAGGCAATGGCTGGGAAGGTGTCTGTGTGGTGAGTGAGGGGGCTCTTCTCCCACCCTTTTCTGTTTGATTTTGCCTCATTGCAACTTTTTGGTGCTGCTAGCCAATGCAAGTCAATTGGATTTGTGACTCCAGTATCTACTGGAAGTTTCCTTGGGGGGGGGGGTGCTTTGGGGGTCTGTAACTCAGCCGTCTGAAATGCAATCTTGACCAAACTTGGAGGAGACTGCTGAAGATTCTCTGTGAATTTGGGCTCTCTGGGTGTGAAGGGGTGGAGACAGGGCTGCCGGAAGTGATAAACCATGGACTGAGAGACTGGTCCATGAATGGGGCTGGTCCATTAAAAGTTTGTGGTCCTTTATCCGTGAAAATCGATGGACCATGGGCTGGTGGTCCATGGGGTTTTTCCGGTCTGTGCCCACCTCTACTCACTACACTTTTTTTTCTGTCTGCCATTCCTGACTCTACATTGCTTTTTAAATAACTCTTTGTTACCACAGGATGCCCCTTTTCAAAGCCCCTCTAAGTCTGTGGCCAACATGACAAATTGAAGCAGTGAATTGTTCCACAAATGAATGAGTCATTGAGTGAAGCAGTACCTCCTGTATATCTTTCATATTCCTGCTACCTGAGATCTATTTGAGCTAGAGACATGGGACACTAAAGCTGGGCATTCTCTGTATGCAAAACATGGACTCTGCCACTGATTATATGCAACACCCTCCTTTATAGAACATGTACCTGGTGACACCTCACTCTCTTCCTTTGAATCTCAACTCAAACCTGACTTCCTTCTATGAAGCCTTTGATTTATCCCCTTACATTAATTCTTTTAAAAAATCCAAAGTTTAAGTAGACACCTTTTACACTTCCCTTCCTTTTCCTCCATTTTTGCCTCTCACTGTTAAAGGTGTAACTAATTCAAGACAAAGCTGCATTTTTATTCTTATATTAATCTTATATTACTCCCATTCTACAGCCTCTCCACTGGCTACCTATCAGTAGCAAGGCTCAATTCAAGATACTGGCTATCGCCGGACCAAGGTCTTGGCCTTGGTCCGGCATATCTACAGGACTGCCTCTTTCCTTATGTTCCACCACGGCAGCTTTGCTCATATGAACAGGATTTTCTGAAGGTGCTACCTTTGAGGGAGGATTCATCAGGGCCAGGCCAAGCAGCAACCACCACATGACTTGCTATCACCCAACTTACATGATTCACCCATGGCTGGAGACTTACTACCGGTCAGAAGCAGCCACCTTACCAAAGTCAGTGTGGTGTAGTGATTAGAGTTTCAGATGAGGATCTAGACAACCCAAGTCCAAATCCTCACTCTGCGATGGAAGTTCATTTGATAACCTTGGGCAAATCACACTTGCAGCCTAACCTACCTAATAGGGTTTTTGTGAGAATAAACTGGAGAAGATGAGAATAATGAAACCCACTTTTGGTCCCCATTGTGAAGAAAGGCATGGTGTAAATAAAGTATATAAAAAACAAATATAGCTGAATATGGAGGGGGGGGGCAGATAAAAATTAGTTGGTTTGTGGGTGAGCAGGAAGAAAAAAAAAGAAGCAGGGAAATGAGATGATATGGGAGCTACCAGGAGAAGAACAAAAGGAAATAGGGTGAGAAGGGGGATACGGGGAAAGTGAGGTGCCTTCCCAAGTCCTTGTGGGTTCCTCATTGCACAACAGGTCCTGGCCATGCCCAGCACCTGGAACCATGCAAAGTTTTCTCAGAGAGAGACAGCCAGGGGGAGGAAAGTGCAGAAGGCTGAAGTCTAGGGGCAGATAAAGGCAGATTGGCTGGTGAGTGGAAGGAGAGAAAGAAAAGAAAAAGGGAGAGGCTATGGAGGCTTTCAAAGAAGGGAATGAGGAAAGAGTGGGGGAGGGGATAAGGAGATGCCTTCTGCAAGTTCTTGTGGGTCCCCTACTTTCAATAAATATATATTACTAGTGATATTTAGTTCTGTCTATGAGTCCTCAATACTATCACCTGGATAGCCCAGGTAAGACCAATCTTGTCAGGTCTCAGGAGCTAACTTCTGAATGTATTTTTGGCTCATTTCTTTTGTTCTGCACGCCCACAATGTGCATGTTATGGCCATAAACTAAAGCCAGTTCAGATCAATAAGTACTGGTGGACGTCAGCCCAACAGAGGGAAGTGCATCTAAAGATTATTTCTGTGGGCCTTATTGGTTATATGAATTAAATCCCCAATGCAATCATACCTGCTTTACAACACAATAATATGCTTTGGAATTGGTTCAGATGGCACACAGAACTAGGAATGATTATTTGAAGGAACTGTTTGAAGTTGTAATCAAATTTGCAACTACATTATATTGCTTGCTTTAGGAAAACATTTAGAAGTTGATTTGCAAGTAAAATATTTTATTATACTAATATTAGGCACAGTTTATGTGACTAGTAAAATTCTTGCATTGTTTTAGAGACCACTCTTGGGTTGTAAAATTAACCATGTAAGTTGTAAATCAAGGGAGAGAAGAAACCACCATGGCTGGCAGAAATACTTGAAGCATACTGATTTTAATAATAGTGTTGTGTTCCTGTTTAAATTTTAATTTGCTTAACCACAGCATTTATTCTAATTTGAAGCAATAGCTTGCCTACAACATGCAAGAATATGAATCTTTCTTCCATGCAAGGATATGAATCTTTTCCACATAATACAGCTACTCTAATCTAGTTAGAGCCACCCAGTGCCCTATCAGACTGTGAGAAACGGAACAGGGAAGCTAGGGACTCTATTTGGTTGTCCCCTTTTCCTGAATTGACAATTATTGCTGATCATTTGCCTGGAAATGTGCATGCTAGGCACATGCTGTTCAATGTGATTTTTAGCTTTCCATGTGTGCATGAGCCCTTACTTAGATCTTTTGGCCTACCCATATATTCCACTTTCTTTATGGCAGTGGTTCCCAACCTTTTCAACCATAAAGACCTCATTTTAACATTTAAAAAAATGCCACTCCCACCTGAGAGTAGTTGTGCTACTAGTATCTGTTGACTGAGAAATAAAGACAAAAAGATTTTTAAAAACAGTACTTAGTACACATATGGGTTCATGGACCCCTTCCAGTAACTCTGTGCCCCCCTCCCCCAGGTTCCCCAGCCCCCAGAGTAGGAACCACTGCTCTTATACTATTTAGGCTGTAGTGGTAAAAACAAAAAAAAAATGCTGTGCAGAATTAGTTGCTCAAGAGGACTAATGAATATGTTAGAGCTTCTTTCCTATATATGCCCAAATGGAATAGTGAGAGCCATGATGGGAAAGTTGACATACAGATTTCCAGTGTGGGGAGAACTGTTGCAGAAAATTGAAATCCTGCAATGAATTGAAATTAACTTAGCTTTGGATTGAGGTTACCACTGGAATTTGGCACGTGTTGCAGGAGTGGGAGGTATGAACTTGAGTAAAATGATTCTGCTACTTCTTGAATGGAACAGCCTGGCAGCCATTCTGAAATGTCATGCTCTCAGGAAATCTGTTTATGAGTCATGCTTAGGTGGACAATAATTATAAATTACAAATAGAAAATACTGCTTCGAGATTTTGTAAAAGGAAGATATTTTACAAAATATATTTGAACAATATTTATTTATTTATTTATTACTTATTTTATTTAAAACATTTGCATGCCACCTTTTTATCAAAATTTACCCAAGGAGGCAAACATTAAAACATTAAAAATTTAAATTTAAAATGGTATAAAAACAATTCAATAAATACACACAGACACAACACAAAGAATGTGTCAGGCTATGGATGACAGGACACAGCAGACAGATCCCCGGACCATTGCAGCAAGTCACAGGTTCTTGGTCAAATGGCTTTTATTCAGAAATCAGATCATTTCCATATATATGTCCATAGGACTACTTAGAAGCAAGGTAGACATCTAAGCAGCAAGAGTAGAAGTTGATAGGAATGACATCATGTGAGAGAGACTTCTCTTTTAACATTCAAGTCTGCTCTCCCCCCCCAAAACCATAAACAAGATTTTGGTGCTCTCCTGGTGTGAGAACATTACACATATTTGTAATAAGAAGCAAGATACAGCAAAAGCTGAGAGTACAAGGTCATAAACACTGGAGGCTGTTACAGTCCGTCAGACACCTGTGGGAGCCTGTAAGAGAAATAGTTATAACACTGGTGAAATGACATTGAGTTACAGCAGGATACAGTGGTTCAGCTCAGAAGGATCATTCACATTGGCATGGATGGTGCTCAGACATGACAGAATGGGGAGAAGGGCCAGTAACAGTTATTGGAAGTATGCCAAAAAACAAAAACAAAGAAACAACAACAAAAAAGAAAACTTCATCCACTGGTGCAAGACTGTAATAGAGGAGGATAGAATTAGAAGCAGAAGATTTATAGCGCAATCCTATGCAGAGTTAATCTAGTCTAAATCCATTGACATCAAAGGCTAAAACTGGAATAAATCTGCATAGAAGAGCACTGTTAATCCTATAAGATTCTTTTGTTGTGACATCTTAATGGAGTCATTCTCTGAAATTACAATGATCAATAGTGAAGAGCAAAAGTCAAAATTGCCTGTTTCCCCTCAGAATGCTTTTGTTCAAGATTAGAGATGGGCATGAACAGGAAAAAAAACTAACATGATGTTCGTTGTTCATTGCCATCCATGAACAAGGACTCAAACAATCACGAACATGGCTCTGTTCACGAACATGTTCATGGTTGGCTTTTCATGGGGGCCAGCAGGCTCTCCTCCAACCATCATCCAAGTCAAGATCCCTACTGCACCACTCCCAGAAACTTGACCTGAGCAGGCACCAGGAAATGTACCAATAATAAATAATAGCTTGGCCCAGAGCCAGGCAGTAGCCCTGGAACTTGAAGGGGTAGATCCCTATCCCAACACACACAAAGAAAATTCAAGCTCCAATGCACTCTATCAAAATGCCAACAGCAACTGTCGCTCCACTGTCTGCAAAGTCAGAGCTTGGAGCCCCCCTCCCCCCTGCTCTTTGCTCTCTTGTTGTAACAAATTTGGAGCTCCACACTTGAAAGGAAGACCTGCCTATCAAGCTAAATTGGGCTTAGATTGGGGTTTCCAGGGCAACAGCAGGAGTTCAGACAGAGTTCAGATAATCCCTGCCTAAGTTGCCAAGGGGATTGATTGCAGGTGCCAGACTGTCTGGCTTGATGAACAGCAATGAACAGCAACGAACGAGGCTTGCAACGACCACCTGTTTGTTTAGAATGGGGCCTCACAAACAGCTTGTTTGCAAACAGCAGATTGGGCTGTTCATGGCTTTTTTTTTTGTTCGTATTGCTGTTCGTGCCCATCTCTATTCAAGATCAATAAAATGGATTAGACCTGTGGACCAGAGCCTTATTTTATTACCTGTTTTTTACAGTGGGTAAATCCACACATTCTGGCGTGTCCCGGTGTCACGGTAAACATTCACTAAACTTCTGGAAGTATAGCGTCTTTCTAGCATGCTTTCAGACCCATTTCACGAGGAGTCAGAAATCACGCTAGAAAGACACTATACCTCTGGAAGTTTAGCAAACGTTTACTGTGATGCCGGGACATGTGGATTCAGCCAGTGTTAAGAAAGACATTTCCAATTCCTGTAACTTTTGTTATTTGGTCATTTAGTTCATCTTACTGCCACAAGGCAGAAATATTTACTTGCATGCATGTCCCAGTTTTTCCCCCAACATGGAACTCAAGAGCTTCCAGGGGGTTTCCATCCAGGTACTAGCTAGATCCACTTCACCTAATCAGGGTTGCTGCATCATGTGCCTTTCAACCATACCCTGAGACCTCTCACAAGTCACAACCCACAGCAAATAATTGTATGAAACTCAGAACCACTATAGGCAAAGCAAAACCTAGGAATACATTTGCCAAAGTACATTCAAGTGTTCCCAAGGTTGAAGACTGTCCCATAACATCAATGCAAAGGACAAAAAGCTACTAGGCTTCATGCTGTGAACACTTATTGCCTTAAGAATAGTTTATTAACTTGGATATATTACTGGATCCCATAGCTAATACCTGGCATCCTTTAAGCCCCTTATTGAACAAATTGACACTGATAAAACATGTAATCTAAAGCTAACCATCTCATACTGATACAGCCAGTTATTGAAAGACATAAGCCCAGACATCTAGGGTAGAAATGAGAGTCAACGACCTCAATCCCCCTTCATAGATTACAGGATTATTCAGGCGCTTATAGGATAGACATCTGTCAATAGTGACTATACTTTCAACATCAATGGCTTTGTCACGGCTTGATTGATTCTTGTTTTCAGCATAATCCCTTTCTAAAGTGCAGCTCCCACATTTTCACCTAAAGAGTCTAGGTGTTATGCATTATTCCTATACTTATAACACTACCAAAAGAACAGGGGAATGAAGCTAATATTAATCAGATGTTTAGCTCCAGCTTTATAATAATCCTCCTGAGAAATTTTTCTAGTCTTATCAAAGCTCTTCTTCATAAAAAAAATTATGTATGTTTTGGGGAGGGACATTCATATACATTTTGATTTTCCACTATATATAAATTCTTCAATAATTTAGGAATATGCAGATCCTCCCTGATGAATTTCGCCATTCTTACCTTTTAGCTTGCCTTAAAATTCCTCTGCTGTTTGGTTACTTTTTTATAATTTTCCGTTAGGCAAATGTTGTGACAACACAAAGAGGCACAGATCTCCCTCGTGCATTTTGCTTCTTTTGAAATGTCTCTGATGTGTCTCCTGTGGATAAAATTCCAAACTTGCCCTAAGTGTACGCCATTACAGAAAAAAATTCTCAGATAAAATTTTATTAGCATTTCTGCTGTATTGTTCAGGGCAGAAACCTCGTAACCTTTCTCCTCGGGTCATTTTATTTTACTAAAGAGTGGGAGAAAGCAGTCTGGAGATGATTTTTAGTGGGAAACCATTAGAGATAAAAGAAACCATTCTCCTCTCCTTCAGCTCTAGTCTGCAGCTTTGAGCTGCATATCTCACTCCAATACAAACTGCATGTTACTGTCATTCCTAGAGTACTTGGAATGTGCAAAGTAGAATAATTCCATGTATCATTCATCTCTGCTTCTGTCTTGCAGAACAGTTCACTATTATTACCAATTTACTGCTCTAGATCAGAGACTATTGAATTACATATCTAATTTGCATAGAAATGCATAGAAACTAATAATATTAAAAGGAAGCAATAATGTCATTGTCTAAGCCAGTTCCTGATTGCCAGGATTACCTAATTAGGCATGTCTAGATCCCAGATATAGGAGGATTATCTGAATGGGAGCTTTTCAGTAGATCCTAGATTTGGGATGCAAGTTAAAACTGATGAGACTTAGCTTTAATTCATTATTGCTGCCTTCTCAGTGGACTTGCTTTTCTCAAGAAAAAAAAATATCTGCAACTTGATCTTTTAGCAAATGGATGGAAAAATGATAATTAGTTTTAGTAGTTATGGAAATGAACTTCCACCTTTCCTATGTTGCATCGCAGCTGTTATCTGACACAAGAGAACACTTAACAAAACATTGCTCTATCATCTTTTCTTTAAGAGATTAATCACATTGTGTCATGGGCTTCCAGATATACAAGTTTCTCATACCACAGTTAAATCACAAGTCATGAAAACATACTACACTACACACATCAAGGTTGACAATAGTCATCAAGATGCACACAGTACAAAATGCATACATTTCTGAATACACTTCACTACTGGTCCATAAACTTAGTAAGAAAAGATGAATGAAAATTCAGTGTGACCTGCTTTAAAAAAAGATAGAGAAAAGTGGAATTATGGTATCAAGTGTTATATGAGAAGCAACCATAAGAGGAGAAGCAGTCCCACTCCTCAGTGCTGACTTGTTCAAGGTCTGAAATTATATACTGCATGGCTTCCCTTCCCAGTATAAGAAAAAATAAGGGGAAAATACATTATTATTTTTTTAAAAATATCTTTTCATATGCCAAAAGTTCAAGATAGGTTACAACAGTGTAGAACTCAGAAATATGAAAAAAAAACTCTCTAGTAACAGAGCCAAAAACTGCACCTTAGCAGTGGCAGGTTAGAAGTTGGGTAAAATGAGCAGGCTGGTCACCACCCTTGGCATATCCCCTTTGGTGGGGAATTGGAGTCTGTCAGGTGTGGCTGGCTGCTGTATGGCCCAGTTGCGAGGTCAGATGCCCTGGTGGAGAACCCCTGGACAAGCCAGTCCTCCCCTGTAGCTTTACGGCCGGGTGGAGGAGCTTTAAGGGGCTGAACTACATAGCCAGGCTGGCCGGGGCCCAGCCATACCATGGATGGCTCGCACTCGGGGCAGCGGGTTGCTCACCCATACAGGTCAGGGCAAAGCCAAAAACTGCTACAATTTAAACAGGAAATAAATATATCCTTCTCCCCAATATCATATGGTATGGTAAATTGGGATCATAAAGGAAGGAAGGCAACTCCTTTAAATTAAAGAAAACATCTTAGTGTTTATGGAAGTGTCTCACTATTAAAAATGGGTTAAAATGCGGCACTTACCCAGCTTGCAGCCAGGCTGTGGAGCTGGGTGCCGTTATTGCCGCCCTGGAAGGAGGGAGGCAATACCTCCCCCGCCCTCCTTCCATGTTGGCCTTGGCTGGGAGGGGTGGAGCGTGAGCCTTAGAGGCTGCTCCGCCCTGACCCAGCCTCAGTCACAGTTTGTTGCTCGGAGAGGTTGGATGTACCTGCTCCGAGCAACCTGTGGACTGAGGCGGCGGCGGCTCGGTCTTTGTGGCGGCGGGCGAAGCGGCATGGGATGGAGCGGCGGCTGGCGGCGCGGGACGGAGAGGCGGCTAGCGTGCCGCCGTGGACGAGGCGGCAGTGCGGCCCCGGCGCGGCTGCATGGGGCGGCAGCGCGGCTTGTCTCGGAGCGGCGGCGCAGGGCGTTTTAGGCGGCTGGAGTGTCGGCGGCGGCGGCGGCCACAGCTGCGCCGCGGTTTGAGGCGCCGTTTAAGGCGCAGGGGAAGGGGCCTTTTCAAGTTGGCTTGGGCCTTCCCATTTCGGGAGACGGGCTTTGGGGGGGGAATTCGAGGGCTTCCTTCGCCCACTTTCCCTCCTCCCTGCTGAGTAGCGAGGCCTTGGGTCGGCACGGCAGTGGGAAACGGCCCGGGGTTGCCTGGGAGTAGTCTTGGGCGAGGGAGTGGTTGGGCACGGTGGTTAACCGCTCCCCCGCCTTATTGGTTTAGGCCCTAGCGCAGGCACATTAACCCCTATCCAGCTTTACCACTACGGCCTATGCGCAGGGGCTTGCAAGGGGAACAGGGCTGTGGTGAGCTGGGGGCTATACTGCCCCACAGGGCTCCAGTTGCTAACGGCTGGTTGAAATAGGGGCCTGGTGCCTTGGGAGGTGGTGCTGTGCACTAGCGGCCATTTTGTCTCTCCTTTTTTACGGACGGCCATTTTGGGGTGCATTTTCTGGCTGGTGGGTTGGTGGCTGCAAGGATGCCTCCAAAGAAAGGCAAGGCACCCTCTAAGGGGAAGCAGCCTGCGAAGAAAGCAGCTAAGCACCCCTTTACTGCAGTGTCATCTTCAGACGAGGAGGATTTAATTGACCAACAAGACATTGTGAAGCGGTTGGTGGCACTGGAGCAGGCTAAGGGGTCTGCTGGGGTATCAGCACAGAGGGCTGAGGCTGTGCGGCCTATCAGGCGGGCATCCAGGAATGTTATTAATAAGGATATTCTTCGCCGCTTGTCTCTTCTAGAGGGTGCAGTGGGAGGACCTACAGGCGAAGGCAGCGGTGAGACTGCTAAAGCTGACATGGAGCATACGGACCCGGGAGAGGTTTTGGTGCAGGAGCTGCCTGAGGACTCATCTCCTGTGGCAGTGGCTGTGGAGCCGGAGGAGGTTGGAGGTAAGGACACCACACCACGGATGGGCAATCACTGGCCTTGGGGGCCGTGGGGAAACCCTACTGCTAATTCAGTGCCAGCCCTAGCTCATGGGAATTACCCCCAGCTAGTGGGGGCAATGGCAGGGGGCAACCAGGCGCCATGGTCGGCAGCAGCGGTTGGAGTGCCCACCCAGCAGGTGCCAGTGCCTCCAGTGTCGTGAGGTGGTGGAGGTGTGCCTCCCTTCCCTAGTTTGCCTATGGGATGGTCTGGATATGCTGGCAGTCCATGGGGGTTCTTCCCCCACCCGGGATTAGCCTATGGCCAGGTCCCATTCAATGCCATGCCTTTTGGGGATACGGCCTTGCCATTAGGTGACCATTTGACCCAGGCTACTAAGGATAAAATTCTGAAAGGGGAATATGTAGACCTTTTCTCACTGCTCTTTTGGGAGCTCGAGAAGAAGAGCAAGGAGGAGATGGATGACAGGGACAAGGAGCAGCTTAAAAGGAGACAGGTCGACAGGACCTGGAATAATTGGCTACCCGGCTTTTTGATTTACGCTGGGGTTATTGCCAGGGCACAGCCCAGTTGGGTGGTGCAGTTGTTCCAATATTTGGATATCATTTTCAAGGGGTATACGGGCTTCTCGGGTGCTGCATGGATGCAGTACGACGAGGAGTTTCGTATGCGGGCGGCCATGAATCCTAATATTCCGTGGGATAGGGTTCACCAAGAGTTGTGGCTGCATGTCATGTCCCCCGCTAAGCCAAATGTGGTGGACAGGTCTGATAGTGGCCATGTGGTGTATCGCTCTTCGCAAACACAGAGTTCCCGCACTGTCGCGGGTCAGTCGGTTCAACCCCGACTCTTATGCTGGGAGTTTGCCTATAAGGGTTCGTGCATGCGGAAGCCATGCCGCTTCCGACATGAGTGTCCTTCCTGCGGGGGTTCCCACCCGTATAACTCCTGTCCCAGAGGGAAACAAGGATGGGGCGGCAAAAAGTCTGGGGGTGGTGGGACGGGGGGTCAGCACCCCCCTGGCAAAGGGTCCCAGCCCGGTAAAGTTGAAGGTCCTTAGGTGACTCTTGGACAGTTATCCAAGAAGGGACGACGCGCTTTATTTGTTTCAAGGGTTTAGGGACGGGTTTAGAATTCCGTTCCAGGGTACGCGGGCTCCGTATAGGGCCGCCAATTTACGTTCAGTTATTGGGAAGGAGGACATAGTTAAAAGGAAAATTGATAAGGAGTGCGCTGAGGGTCGTGTTTTGGGGCCGTTTTCGTCCCCTCCAACCCCTGGGTTTAGAGTTTCTCCTTTGGGCGTGGTGCCTAAAAAGGCACCGGGGGAGTTCCGCTTAATTCACCACCTGTCATTTCCCAAAGGGGAATCAGTGAATGACGCCATACCTGAGCACTTATGTTCGGTGCGGTACACCTCATTTGACCAGGCGGTCAGGGTGGTGCGCAGGTGTGGGGCCGGGGCGGAGATGGCAAAATGCGACATTAAGTCGGCCTTTCGCCTTCTTCCCGTTCACCCTGATGATTTTGAGTTGCTAGGTTTCACTTTTAATGGTCAATTTTATATGGATAGGGCTTTACCGATGGGTTGTTCAATTTCGTGCGCGGCCTTTGAGCACTTTAGTTCCTTCCTTGAGTGGGTGGTTCGGCGCAGGGCTACATGCCGCGATACGGCCCATTATTTGGATGATTTTTTGTTCGTTGGGCCAGTAGGGTCTGGGCAGTGCGCTAGGCTCATGGGCATATTTATGGCTTTGGCGGATGAACTGGGGGTCCCGTTGGCGCATGAGAAGACAGAAGGTCCTTCTCAGGTGTTAACTTTTCTGGGGATCGAGCTGGACACCGCCCAACAATCCTTTCGATTGCCATTGGACAAGGTGAAGGAACTGCAGGCTCGGGTGGAGAGAATTAAGCGTCAGCATAAGGTCACCCTAGTCAAGTTGCAGCAACTCGTAGGTTACCTTAATTTTGCCTGTAAGGCTGTGGCGCCGGGTAGGGCCTTTTTGCGTCGATTATGTGATGCGATGGCTGGTCTGCGAGCCCCTCATCATTGCCTGAAAGTTTCTAAGGGCATGCAGGCTGATCTAGGTGTTTGGGAAGCTTTCCTCGCTGATTTTAATGGAGTCTCTCTTTGGAGGGAGGTTCTTTTACTCGAGGCTGAGCTTCAGGTGATGTCTGACGCATCGGGATCCACTGGCTTCAGAGTTTACTTCCGGAGACATTGGTGTGCAGAGCAATGGCCACCTGATTGGCGGTCATCTGTGGTTGTCAGGGATCTCACCTTTTTGGAGTTTTTTCCAATATTGGTGGCAGTTCATTTGTGGGGGCAGGAGCTTGCCAATCACACGGTCCACTTCTGGTGCGATAACCAGGCAGCGGTTCAAGTTGTTAATTCGTTGTCCTCTAGGTCCCCCAGAGTGATGCTGTTAGTGAGGGAATTTACTTTGTTGTGCCTCCGGCGGAATGTCCTGTTTATGGCCAAGCATGTACCTGGGGTGGACAATGGTCTGGCAGACGCTTTGTCTCACCTACAGATGGAGCGTTTTTGGAGACTTGATCCGGAGGCCGATCGGCAACCAGCTCGGATGCCACCAGAACTGTGGCGGCTTGGGAGGCCGAAGTGTACCGGGCTATTCAAGTAACCATTGCACCCAGCACGTGACGAGCATACCGGAGAGCGGTAGGCCAGCTGGGAGTGTTTAGGAAAGTAGCGGGCTTGGCTGAGAGCTGGCCGGTGCCAGTGGAACATGTTCTACGATTCTGTATCTGGCAAAAAGGTAGGGGGTTAGCCGTTAGGTCCATTAGGGGACAGCTGGCGGCATTGGCCTTCATTAGTAAGGCCCAGGGATTTCCTGAGGCCACGGGCGATTTCCAGGTACGGAAAATGCTGGAAGGATGGGCCAGGGAGAGTGCCAGGAGTGTCGATGCTCGTGAACCCATCTCTCCTGCTGTACTTAAGGGATTGAAGGTGGCATGGAAGGAGGTTTGTAGTTCCGGGTATGAAGCAACACTCTTTCATGCGGCTGCTTTGACGGCCTTTTTTGGGGCCCTCCGGGTGAGTGAGCTTGTGGCTCGCTCGGGGAAGGACGACTCTGGTCGCGCTTTGATGGCTGGGGATTTGAAGTTTGAAGGGGATAGCGTCGCACTTACAATTAGGTGGTCTAAGACGGATCAGCAGCGAAAAGGGGCCGTTGTTAGGTTGGGCAGATGTGCTGACTTGGAGTTGTGCCCAGTGCGGGCTCTACATAGATATTGGAGGGTGCGAGGTAATAGAGACGGTTGTTTATTTTTGCACCAGGAAGGGGCTCCTCTCACCCGTTACCAGTTTTGGGCGGTGACTAAGCGTGCTTTGTCTCGGTTAGGTTTGGAGGGTGTGAATTTTGGTACCCACTCATTTCGTATTGGGGCTGCATCCACTGCAGCAGCTATGGGGTATCCTGTTCAGACAATTCAGCGGGTGGGCAGGTGGAGATCTGCTGCCTACCGTTCTTATGTACATCCTCTTTCCCATGTTGAACGTCCTCTTTCCCATGTTGAACGTTGTTAACCGGCTGTTTTCTTAGGTTCTGGAGCGCGTGGTGCCAAGCAACGGATTCTGATCTGCGGGCACAGTTATGTTTTTTGGGCGGCCCATGAAGCAAGACGGACGTCAGTGGGGTCGCAGCTCGGATTGAGTGAAAAGGTGGTGGTTGAGTGGCAAGGTCGCCGTGGCCTCAGATGGTCTGGCCTCTTGCCTCTGTTGTTTGGAATGGGGCGGCGTGGGCCCCCCCCATATCCTAGTTATACACTTGGGCGGCAATAATTTGGGGATGTTACAGGGCAAGGCCCTGTCTGCTCAGGCCCAGTCTGATCTGCGCCTTATTGCTAGTCGCTGGCCAGGGGTCTTGATAATATGGTCAGCGATGATTCCTCGTTTGGTATGGAGGGAAGCTGGGAGTCGTCAAGCCATTGAACGGGCACGGATGAAGGCCAATCGGGCTATTCAGAAAGCGCTGGAAGGAGGGTTGGGAGTGTATTTGCCACATCCTCGGATCAGGGCTTGGTTGCCTGGCCTCTACAGAGGCGATGGGGTGCACCTGTCGGAAGAAGGCAATCGGATCTTTTTAAAAGACCTGTGGCAAGGGCTACAGCTGGCCTTAGGTTACCAGTGGGGCGCCAAGGCCTAAGCAGAGGCTTGGCCTTGGCGGTGGCAGGTTTTGGGTTAGATAGGGTGCGGGCCGGTGAGCACCCTTGGCGCTTCCCCCTTTTAGTGGGAAGAGGGGCCTGCCTGAGGGGCTGGTACTGCTTTGATGGCTGCCAGTCCAGGAAAGGCTGCCTTTGGGAACCCCAGCTGGTGAGTCCTTCCCTCACTGCTATACGGCTGAGGTGTTAGGAGCTCAAGAGGGGGGTGACCACGTTGCCTGGCCGGCCGGGTCTGCACCATCCGGTGGATGGGTCGCACCCGGGGCTTCGGGGCTCGCCCAGACAGGTCGGTGCAGAGGTCCAGGATGGATCCCGTGTCCTGACCTGTACTGCTTTAGGCCCTTGCCGCTGTATGTTTTGTTGTTAATGTATATAGTTAATAAAGTGGCCCTTAGATCCAGCTTGGTGTCTGCCTCTTCATTCCGACTAGGATGGCAATGCGGCACTTACCCAGCTTGCAGCCAGGCTGTGGAGCTGGGTGCTGTTATTGCTGCCCTGGAAGGAGGGAGGCAACACCTCCCCCGCCCTCCTTCCATGTTGGCCTTGGCTGGGCGGGGCGGAGCGTGAGCCTTAGAGGCTGCTCCGCCCTGACCCAGCCTCAGTCGCAGTTTGTTGCTCGGCCCACCCTCCTCTCCCTATATTGATGCAGGATTAGCCGGCTGCTGTGATCAGAGTCAGGTAGGAATTTTTTCCCCCTTTCCCTAATTGGCACTTGTGGACAGGGTTTTTTTCGCCTACCTTGCACCAATGTTTGGGATTGAGAATTTGGCTTAGGGTGGTGCTAGTTAGGTGTGCCTGGCAGGTTTTGGGTTAGATAGGGTGCGGGCCGGTGAGCACCCTTGGCGCTTCCCCCTTTTAGTGGGAAGAGGGGCCTGCCTGAGGGGCTGGTACTGCTTTGACGGCTGCCAGTCCAGGGCAGGCTGCCTTTGGGAACGCCAGCTGGCGAGTCCTTCCCTCACTGCTATACGGCTGAGGTGTTAGGAGCTCAAGAGGGGGGTGACCACGTTGCCTGGCCGGCCGGGTCCGCACCATCCGGTGGATGGGTCGCACCTGGGGCTTCGGGGCTCGCCCAGACAGGTCAGGGCGGAGGTCCAGGATTGATCCCGTGTCCTGACCTGTACCGCTTTAGGCCCTTGCCACTGTATGTTTTGTTGTTAATGTATATAGTTAATAAAGTGGCCCTTAGATCCAACTTGGTGTCTGCCTCTTCATTCCGACTAGGGTGGCAATGCCTAAAACAATTAGAAACAAAAATAACAATGAAATTCGATGGGATTAAATGTTTAGACCTTTTGAAATAAGTTGGCTTCCAGTATAGTAATTGCTTTGGAAGTTTCAGTCATTTTACTGAAAAAAGATTGTGTTGGTTCAATAGAATTGTTTTGGAAGATGGAATGTGTGTCTCGGTGCCACTTCAGATTTCTCAGTGATTGCAAACGCATATCTAGAATTCTGTTTCTGAGTTGCTGCTTCTCCTAATCAGGCAAAAAGTATTTTCTGAACATGTCAAGCCAGTGATGTTCGGCAGGAGATCAGCTCAGTGAAAGCAAAAGCACTTAAAAGAGGATTTGAAGGAGATGGGGTGATGGCAGGTGGCAGACAGGAAGTGGAGATGTTTCAAATATAGAAGATGGTTTTGAGGAAAGAACAACAAAGCTGAGTCCAACAGATAGGGATAAAAAGATATGGAGAGGAGAAAGGACCAAGAAAGGCACAGTAATGGAGGAGAAAAGGAGAGCAGAACATCATGGAAGCAAACACTGTGAGGATACAAACAAGAAAACTACACCTGTGTAAAAAAGATGTGTACAATTTCTTAATTATAGTTCTTCAGCTGATTTGTACCAGAACTGAACGCTAAATCAATAAAATACCCATATCAAAATCCCACCCAATTAATGCTGTATTCCAAACTCTAATAGCTACCCAAATCTACCCAATCAGAAGACATATATTCTGGAAGATGGTTAATTTCTTATGTTTCAAAAGGGCAAGAAATTACTTCTGTGGACCAACTAAGTCCTCAAATAATGCTTGTATTTGTATCCTTGATATGTGTAGAAATGTTTGGAAAACCCTAGTCATGTTTCTATACTTCCAAATTTCTCTGCTGAATTTAATCTCTCAACACACAAAATGGACCTGACTCTGGCTTTGTTTGTTTGCTTGCTTGTCTCATTTCACTGCTCTTCAAATGATTCTTTAATGCCTATCTTTTTATATAAGGCTTTGATTCTCTTGATGCAAAGCAAGAACACATACAAGTTCATAAATGGTGGGGTTTGGAGAACTGAAGCTGATCTTTGAGACTAGTACTTCATGCCTTCTATCACTCCCATTCCAAATATGCCCCCACCTCTAATTTGGGGCCTAGTAAGGCAACAATTAGCCCCCTAACTTACTAAAAATGATCCTGGTAATGGTCAGGAATGCTTCTAGTACTGGGACAGAGTTGTCCAGAAGGGAGCTTTCATATTGGTTTTGGGAGTGGATACTGCATTGCCTTGTAGCTCGGTAATACTACATTCTGCATTGCTTGCATTATGCCAGCCTGGGCAGTTTGTTGTTCACATTATAATTTATATATTCCTAGTCCTAGAGCATTGATACTGGCATTCAGTTTTGTATCCATTTGCATTTTTCATTGTACATCCTATACTGTATGTTCACATTGTTACTTGCACTGACATTGAGTTTTGTACTCCTACTTCATTGTTTATTTGATATCCTATACTGCATGATTATACTTTTTTCTCTTTCAGGACTCTGTAATCCACCTTGAGTTTCAGAGAGAAAGATGACCAATAAATAAGCTAAAAAATAAAAAATAAACTAAATAAATAAGTAAAATTTGAATTCAGATATGTATTCTCAGGCAACACATCTACAAAAAAACCCAGAGAGGAGTGGAAGGCCAGAAGAATGGAATGATTATATGCAGATAAGCAGAGAAATGGTGGCAAATTGGAGCCAAGCAAATACCTAATAAATTTTGTCCGAGTTTAGAATGGAAATTATAGTTCTTCAGATGAAGACCAACAAAAATCCTTGCTGATTGCTCAAATTAAGAACAGAATCAAGCAAAGAATAGTTTCATTTTCTACCAGCAGCACTTTTTAATTTCAAGTTCTTTCCATGGTTGAGAGTGTTTAAATTAGATTTTGAGCCACGAACATATTTATACACTTAGCTCCTTCTCTTAAGTGTTAATTTTTCCAAGCTTAATTTCTAATTAAAGCAGACCAGAATACACAGGTGGGTTTATTTCTGGTTTTGGATGGATTTAGCTTAGAAGCTTTTTAAACCCACAGGGTTGGGGTTGTTTGTTTCCCAGACATCATGAGATGAGATCTACATGGAACTAGATCCCATTAAGTTATATGACCACCTTTGCCCTTCAGAAAAATACTATGAGTTTGAGATTATATGAACAACATACCCTGAAAAAAATTATTATGCACGAAAACTTGATTGTCCTCCCCCACGCTCGGCCCTGACCAAGCGGCCTGGTGGAGCATAGAAGGAGCATATAATGCTGACTACTGCAGGGACCAATGTACTTGCACCACTGTGGTGGCCGAACTCATATGCCCACACCCAATCAGCTCCCCAGGTATCCTACATAATTTCTGGCTGGGGTGCCCATGATACTAGGTAAATAGGGAGGCAGCAGGGGGATTAAGAGTGGGAGGTCCAGGAGTGGGCTTGTGGTGGCAAGGCAAGACCATGCAGGGGCAACTTTATGAAATTTGTGGCATGCCTCACACTCACATATGGGAGGAGAGCCATGTCCAGAATGTCTGACTAACAACTACCACACAGGTACCCTTGCAGGTAGTCTATCTCCTGAGTCCTGGATCAAGGAGGGGTTAGGGCACCTGACAGGTAAGAAGGAGTTGGTGAGGCAGCTGCCCCGGCTCACCCATTATCACTGACCTCCCCTCCCCTCCCTTTCAGCAGGGCCCCCAAAATGCCGGCCTCTGCAGTGGAAGCTTGCCAGGGGGCTGCAGCCCCTGCCATGAGCCAACATGGCCCATGCCTGCCATAGAGGCAATCCCCCAGGGAGTTGCACTCAATCTAGCTGTTTCAGGGGGGCTTTCAGTGACCTTGGCTGGGCTGCTTCCTCAGGCAGAGGATCGGGCATTGCTGCAGGCTGTAGTGACAGGGTGGTTGCTCTTGTGACTCTACTGTGATGGTAGGCACATGACCCCTTGAATGCCTTCCCCTCTCCCTCTGTCCAAGCAGCAGTGGGACCAGAACAGCCAGATGCAGATGATGAGCACCTTCCTGCTGGAGGGGCATTCATCATCTGGTTGCCGGCAGATGACAGAGCTGCCACTACTGCTACTGGCCATGGACACCCTCCCAGGACATGGCAGACCTGGCTGTGGCTTGTTGCCAGGCCTGTTGCCACACATGTCTCCATTTCCCTTTCAGGCATGGCTATTTCAGCCCCTAGTAATCCTGCTCAACTGCTACTCAAGATAGCCCCAGGAATAGTTTCTCAGGCAGCCCGAAAGTCAATCCCACTCCTGAGAAGCCAGCATGAGGAATGTATCTCCTGGGCCTGACTGCCACACTTAGAGGCACAGCTCCCTACTTGGGCGAGGAAAGTTGGTAACGTGCATCCAGACATCCTCTTATCTTTTGGCAGTTCAATAAAGTCTGTGTCAAACAACAACTCCCTCCCTGTCTGTTTGCTTGCCAGTGAATGACAGGAGACTCCCCCTCCACTTCCTTGTAGGGCTGCTCCTTTCATACATCCCAGCACATGGTGTTTGATTCTGGGCTGGTATAAATGGAATGGCCCCAAAGGGGCTCCACGTGCCTCCGTACTTTTGTGAGGATCTGCTGCCAAAAGGAGCAAGTGTCCAATGGCACCTTGGAGGCACCAGCCTTGTCCAGCTTCCCTCCCTCCTTCCCCCCTCAAATTCACTGTAAGCAGTGGGGTGGGACTTAGAGTGTTGCCTGTGTGTGCCTGGCGGGGAGAGTGCCACAAAGGTCTCTCATTCTCCCACAGCACCGCTGGCATCTGATAAGGGGCCAGTACACCAGCATAGAACAAGCTAAGCAAGCCAAGGCTCAGATTAGGAAGAGTGTTTGCCTGAGAAAGTTCTCATTTCATGTACTTAAAGATCAGAACAGGAGAAGAGAGATTTGCAATAGTAGCCAGATCATGACATGGTATGGGGCTCTCCCTTCACGTCCTTTACATGAATGGTTAAAGGAGGATTTTCCACTGGTAGCCAGGAATAAATTTATGTTTCCAGAAGGCAAAGTGTATGTACTTGTATTAATAGTATTAGTATTGTATGAGCTGAGGGTTTTATTCTCCTTTTATATACACACATTAATTTAGTTATATACAGGTATTTTATAAATCTATTTTATTTCTCAAAAATTGTAGCAGCAAAGAGCTGACAAGCCTACTGAGGAATCCCAACAGATTTCTGAAGTAGTTTTTAGAGGTCTCAGTCTCCTGCTGTCTATTATTTCTTATATACTAGTAGCCAAATGGCCTTGATCAAAGGATGCTTAAATCTAGAGATTGGAGCCATGATCAGAGAAGACAGATCTTCCTACATACCTGAAAAATGCCCTAGGTTTGCAGGAAAATCTGTACCCTAAAAAAATAAATATAGATGATGATGGGAGGCAGATAAAGATATCTGCCTTGTTCAGTGGGTTTGAAGGAGAGAATAATGCAGGGAAAGGTGACCTTATGGAGGCTGCCAGGAAGAGGGAAAGAGGAAATAGTGGGGGAAGGGGATACAGGGAAAAGTGAAGTACCTCTACAAGTCCTTGCATATTCTCCACCATTCAACAGGGCCTGGCTCAGTCAGCATCACACAACTGAACCATGTGTGTGTGGGGCTGCCCAGGGGGTAAAGATGAAAATGGAGGGCAGACAAAGGTGGATGGGAAGGAGACAAGGAAGCAGGAAAAAGGGCAGGGAAAGGAAAGAGGACATGGTGGGGGAAGGAATATGAGATACCCTCCTCAAATCTTTTCTGGTCCCCCACCTATTCTATTCTATTCTATTCTATTCTATTCTATTCTATTCTATTCTATTCTATTCTATTCTATTCTATACAACAAGAAAAATATTTTGTTCCTTAGTATGATATGACCATCTCATTTTCTTCTACTCAGGCCATATATGGTTTCCTGAAACAGCAAGGGATTATTTTGTATATATACTATATACATTTCTAAACCATGTCCTATATAAACTGTGTTCCTCCAAAGGGCACTGATTTGAATTATCCTGTAACAGAGACCCATCCCAATGTTTTACACAAAAAGCAAATGCTGAAAGAGGTGCATTGTTAGTGATGTCATGTTGTTATTCATGGAAGGATTGGTTTGGTAAGTGATTGGATTAGATGGCTTTCAAATGTCAATCGTCAAGGCTACTTTAGATGAACTTGATATCCTCTTTAAGTCAAAATAGGTCTCTCAGAGTGCAGCAAGACCTAAAAAGGAGTCGAGATTAAGACGACCTTACATCCTTGGTGTACTGGAAAAGCTCCAAAGTATGAGATGATATTTCAGTCAGTCCTTTGCATTCATAAGGATGTTCCTTTGTCCCGTGTAAGGCTGACATCTTCCTGTGTCTTACAGAAAAGACAAGCTTATTAACTGATTTGTGTCTCCCCAGTGTAATCAGGGTTTCATGCCAAAAAAATGAAGGCACGCAAGAGACAGACTATGCATTTTCATCTTCAAACAGTCCCTTGTTGACTGACATGACCTTTTTGCCAGCCTCTAGTAGATTTGAACTTACAGATCTATGAAGTAAACTTATTTTGAAAAGCTAAGTAGACCAGACAAAAATATCTGAATAACTTTTTCCCATCAACTAATAGAACAGCAATACCTTTTTAAAGATTATAGGTTGGCCTGAAGGGTATTTCTTGTGTATATTTATACCAATATTAATGATTTAATTTGAACAAAATAATAAAATAAGTATAGTTAAAACCAGCTACTTCCAATGTGGTAATATTAACACTGATAACAGTATTTCCTCTCAGAATTTCTCATGGCTCCAATCGTTATCAAGGTTTAAATTAAATTAAGAAAGACAGCACAATGGCTTCTTCTAATTCTGTTATAAAGTCAGTAACAAAAGTATTAGGAGATATGAAACTGTATGTATAAATCAAATGTGAGAAAGGTATAATGCTTCAAATCAGTAAATGTTTACAGATAACATTGTAACAGCTGTTGCCATGTTAATGGAGATCAAAATTGGGTCCTCAGAATAATTTTAACTGTCAACAGGTACATAAGCACCCAGAAGCAGTTTAAGCCCACATTAGCTGTAAAACATTTCACCTTTCCTGTTCACACAGCCATGTCACTGGGGATGAAATTAGTGCTATACCTCTTAGTTTCATCTCCATTTGGACAAGAACAGTAGTAGGCATTTCATATTCTCTTGTACTGTCTAAGTGAGTATGTGACTTTTTAAAATGATGTCCTATCTATTCCACCACTGGACGACTGCAAACTATGCAACAATAGGAGCAGATCTAGGATCAGTTCTAAAGTTCTAAAGCACTAAAGTTCAAAAAACAACATTTCTATACTGTCTTTCCACCTACTTCAGCGTCCCCATTAAATCATTAAAATAATTCAGACATTAAAACATTAAACATTTCAGAAAATTAAAACAGTAAGCCAATGTTTAAAATACATACATACATACATACATACATACATAAAATAAATAAAACCTAGAAATGCATAAACACACAAACAAGGACTAATAACAGTGTGAAAACAACGTACAAAACAAAACAGTTGTGACAGATAAGAAGAAGACAATGATTGAAGGAGACAGACAAATTTTCCTGGGCAGGCAGTTCTGAAGTGTTGGTGCCATTACTGAGTAGGGCCAACTTGCCACTGATCAGATAGCAAGGACATTTGAAAGAGGGCCTCTGGAAATGACCAGAGTGAATGGGTAGATGCATATGGGAGTAAGTAGTTCTTAAATTATGCTGGCCCAGGGCATGCATCACTGAGGTGAGATCTTTTCTGCCCAGCAAGGGTCACAGCTAGATTACCAGCTGAAGCTGGTAAAAGGTGTCCATGGCTACTGCTGCCCCCTGTTTATCCAACTATGGTTGCCAGGTCTCCTGGTGGTCAACCCAGGGGATGAGTGGTGGCTGATTTCTAGAGAATCAAGCCCTGTGTTTCTGCATCACTCCAGAAATGATGTTATTTTCTGGCAACATTTTGAGTGTGCATGCACTCATTTCAGCTGCATGCCTGTCAGGCAGAGTACATGTGGTTAGGCAGTTCCCCATACCTTCTCCACTACTAGCCAGGTGAGTGGGGGGGGCATCCCCCATTCCCAACTGGGGGACTGGCAACCCTATATCCAACAGAAGGTCCAAGACCTTAAGCTGCACTTTTTTAGTGGGAGTGCAACTTAATCTAGAACAGGAGATACCCTATTTCCTGGGTCAATCCTTCGTCTCACCTGGAGCACATGCATTTTCTCAGGAGCACATGCATCTTCCCCCCTGAAGCATATGCATCTTCTCAGTTTGTTAGTTCTCATCCATCCCCAAACTGCCATCAAGCACCAGTTCACAGTTTCCACAGCCTCCCATGGATCTGCTGAAAGTAAGAGATAGAGCCAAGTGTAATCTATATATTGGTGGCAACTCAGTCCAGACCTCAAGATGATCTCTCCCAGCAGCATCATGTAGATATTAAAAAAGCATGAGGGACAAGATGGAACTGTGTGGGGTCCCCATAGGTAAGAAGCCAAGGAGCAGGGCAGCAGTCCCCCAGTACCACACTCTGAAACCTATATTCATGGAAGGATTGAAACTACTGCAAAACAGTGCCTATCAGTTCCAACTTCAAAAGACAGTTCAGAAGGATACCATGTTCAATGATATCAATTTCCACAGAGAGGTCCAGGAAAATCGGACTCCTCCTGTCCATCTCCTTTTGCATTTCATCCACCAGGTCTGTCTGTAATCACAGATCTATCACTTCATCTCCTAATTCTAAATACACAGTAGCACTGTACAGACATTCTTTCTGCCTGCATAGGTAGGGCTTATGGTGGAAGGCCATTAGTTGTTCTAATGTGCACACAAATTAGGATCCTATGTATGTAGCCTCCAACTGAGCGCTCCATATGCCCCCAATTTCCTAGCATAGTGTCCATAGCCATTATGCGTATATTCAATCAATTCATGGAGGCTGGGCTGGAGTGTGGGAAGCCTTAGCTTTTCTGTCTTACTCTGTTTGCTTTCCCTATCCACAAGTAAATATAAGCAAACTGTCTGACCCATATCTACCAGACATATAGAACTGTGAAAGCTCTCTTCAAGTCAGTGATTCACCAGTGTGGTTGGTGGAAATACTGTACACAGAAAAAACAAGGGAATTCTAACAGTGGGAAGATCTACTGACTCTTCTGGTTAGGAGTGTGCAGTTCTGGCCTGGTCTTCAGAAAAAAAACCCAAATTTTTGCTGATTCAGTAAAATTAGGCTTTTCCAGATCAAATAGAGAATACCGAGTCAGATTTGGTATTCCAAATGTAAGCCACCAAATTAATTCAGTTTAATTCAGTTCAATTTGGTAAACCAGGCTTGGATGTTCCTTTGCTATTTCCCTGTAAAGGAACAACAAAGAAGCAGCATTTCCTGCCTTTTTTTGCAAAATAGGAGGAGCAAGAATGGAGGGGGGAATAAGGCAGAGGCAAGAGGGAGAGGGGATGAGGCAGGGAGGGAAAATGAGTGGCCCATTCTTGCAAGACCCCTCCTTTTCTTGCCAACGGGATTCTTTAAGAAGAAGAGAACCTTATTTCAATCTGTTTGCAAGACTTAAACAGGAGGCTTGCTTCAGAGCAGCCTCGAATCTGTGTGGTGCCGTCTAGCCTTGAGACTGAAATGCTGCTGCTGCTGGTTGGCCGTTGGGTTTCTTGGTTCTAACTGCTCTGATTTTGGATTAGATTCCTTCTAGGTCTGCCTGCCCAGTGGATTTCTGCCTGCCCTCTCCCTCGCTACTGCTGCTGTACTGCTGAGGAAGAAGAGACTGCTGCACCTGGAGGACTTCTGTTTGGTGCCATCTGCCTAATTTCAGAGTGGTAGACTTACTGGGGTTTCCCTGTCTTTTATGGGAGGGGGTTGGCCTGGTAGGCATAGAGTTGTTGGGAGGGAAGGGACAAGTTTTTCCCTTCCTTTTGCCTTTTAAAAGTTTGCCTTTTAAAAACTGGTTTTGCTGTTTTGTATGGGGGTGTGCTTTGCTGTGACTTTTGAACTTGGTGTTACTTATATTTAGGTTTCATTTTACTGTTTCTTCTTCGGGGGGGGGGAGGTATCTTCTGTTTTCTCCTGTTGGGGTGCTTTGTTCATAGAAGTTTGGTGTTTCATAGCTGCTGCAATTTTTTTCTGGCTGTTTTTTGGTAGCGGGGGTGTGGTCTGTTTTCCTCTGTTGTGGCTTGGAATGCTTTGTTCATAAAAAATTGGTGTTTTCAGAGACAGATGTTAGGGAAAATAGAGAATAATACATCATGTGTCAAACAAACCAGCACTCACAAACACCCAAATGTTGTTGTGTAATATCATGTATGTAATGTGTTGTTCTAATGTTAATTTTCCTGCAGGGGTGGGAAGGATGGCAGTGATGAAGGGCTGTGTAGCCAGCATCTTGAGGCCCTGAGCCAGTGAGAGGATAGCTTGGGTTTCCCAAAAGTAGACCTCACTCTCACTTTCAGCCTGAGGCCAAGTGTGATCCATCTTTGCAACTGTGCTTGCTTGCTGTTGCCTTGTTCTCGTGGCTGGGTGCTGCTTGGCTCTGTTCTGTGGTGTTCCCCCATTGGCTGAACCCAGTGCCTGGCTGCTGTGGATGACACTGGTTCTGTGGGGTAAGTTGCAAGAGTGTCCCTTGCTTCAGTTTGATTTGGGTGAAATGGCTGTGATTCTCTGGTGTGAAGTTGGTTCCCTTGCTTCACTTTGGTTCTGGGAGGACTCCATTCCCTTGCTTCCATTTGGTTATGTTGGGCTTTCCTTGGGATGAGCTTGCATTTGGGAGTATGTGTTGGCCATGGCAGCCTTGCACGGGTGTGTTTGTGCCCTGACAACTGGCTTGGAAAATTTCCTGTCATTGGGAACAATAGAAAGTGGCAGGACAGCTTGCTCAGGGGGCACTTGGGGTTTGAGAGGTGCTTCAGTTTGGTTCTGTTGGAATTTCTGTGTGTGGAACTTGCTTTCGGAAGTGTGTCTTGGCCATGATAGACTTGCCCCACTGTGTTTCTGCTGTAGGCGTCAGCTTTGACTTTTCCCCTATAGGAATAAATAGAGTGTTAGGGGCATCTTCTTTGGGGGCCCCTAGTATTGCCCCATGGGTCCAATCTTCCTGAAACTTGGAGGAAATTTGTTGGATAGTCAGGAGTAAGTCTTCAGAAAATTTGGTGTAGTGTTCTTGAAAAGTGCCACCCCCAGCCCCTTGTATATCCCCCAGATTGATTTCCTCATAGGGAATAATGAAACCAAATTTCTCTGATATAGCAGAATCTGTTCAGAATTCCCAGAATTCTAAATTGGAGGATCCAGAATACTGAATCCAGATGTCCCAAATTTTGGAGGGGTGCATACCCCCAACTTCTGGATGCATCCAGTCAGGCACATGTCCTCTCTCATTGTCCTTCCTGTTACCCATGGAACTGGAAGTAGACAGCAAGATGCCAGATCCAAACATTTCTTATTCGTACTGAATGGCATGAATTTTTGGCATGAAATGGGCTTCTTTAGGATTGGATTTTCATTAATTATCTGACTGCATATCCCTTAGTAGGATAACAGGTGAGATGGAATGGATGGTAACTAAGGAGAAACACTGATCTCATTCTTCCACTGAAGGGAGACATGCACTATGCAGACTCCGCATGCCTCTGCCAGCACCTCAAGTATTCCACAAATGGGGAGGGGACTCTCTTCCACTTTGGTCAATGATCAGTGGAGGGTTTTTTAATGAGCTGCCACCTGGAAGAGGTTTGGGGATTTCTATCTACCTAGCTGTCTGGCATGACTGTAAAGCAGAACTATTCCATAGAGTTTTGTGAGTGGTCTGAATATGGGCCAAAGTGCAAATGTGCATGGAATGTTTTTTAAGTGGTGTTTAATGTTGTTTCAATGTATTATTTATTAATGCCTTTAATTATGTGATTTTATACTCTTTTGTTGTCATGATTTGGGACTTGATGTGGTCAGGAGAAAGGAGGACATATAAAGATTTTAAATAAATAAGTACATCACCCCATTGTGGCAGAAAGGAGTGCACACACATATGGATTTTAAAGAGGTAGGGAAGGAAATCCCAATCAAGAAGAAAGGAATCAGCGTAAATCAAAATAGATCTTGAGCGGAGGAATACCACACAAGTGCATGATAGACAGAAAGAATTGGCAACAGAGGAATGCTTAAAGCCTACACCCACTTTTGATAAAGGCAAAATTCCAGCTCACTTTTGAAGTATGCAAAGGCCTCTTCTGCCAACATGTGTCAGTATGTTATAGTCACAGATGGTGTATCAAGGGAGCACCAGTGGCCACTTACAGCAATTCCTGCACTAATGCACTAATATGAAGAGAGCTTTTGATTTCATGGTTTGAAACAAAATGACCCAGATATAATTACTGAAGCTTATTAATTTATTTGTTATGGGTCGGTAACCCTTCACAGACTATAGTGCTTGTTACGTGCAGAACCAAGAGGATTAAAGCTTGGGTTTAGCACAGTTTGATTCCTGTATAGAAACTGGAAGAAATGAAGCACTAAATTGCATGTTTTATGATTGTATCTTATTAAGGAACAATTAATACACAACTTTGACTATGCCAATTTTGTGCTGAGCAGAAGTATCCAAACAGATGCTTTGCAAGGCTGTACATATTGTGAGGCTTCGGATCCACAAAATGGACTGTGACTAAACCTTGAGGAGATGGTTGTCAGGAATTTAAGGTTTTGGCATCTGTTTGCTGTTGCTGCTAGTAGGATACACTTTTAGTGGCTTAATACAGTTTTTTGCAAGCAAGAATACAGCCAGGTTTGCTCACCTCTGGATCCTCTTGAACTTGATTTTCTTTATGCAGTGTCCGGGGTCTGAGGCTCAGCCCCAAGACTTACTAGGAGAAGGGGACAGGAGGCAGTTGGGGGACAGCCACCCAGCCACCCCAATGGGTACCCAGGATCAGAGCAGACCAACAACAGAAGGAGGGAAGGAGGCATCCCTGCCACAGGAGGGCAAAAAAGCACCCAAGCATCAGAGAGTCAGGCGAGGCAGGTGGAAGCCAGCTACCCCACCCTCTGGTGGGAAGGCAGGGGGCTGGGCAGGGAGAGTGAGAGCCCCCAGGAGGGGAGTAGACCCACTGGAGGAGGCACAGGAAGCAAACACAGAGAGCCAGCAGCCTTACCAGACAGGGAGAAGAGGCAGCCAGAGCAGCACAGAGCCACGCCCCAGCCTGCAGTCCAGCTAGAAGGCAGTAGCCTGGTCCAGGAGAAGCTAGGAGCAAAACAATCCCCGGTGAAGGCACCTAAGGCAATCTGCAGGAAAAGCTTGGCAGCCAGCCAAGGAGGCACAGGTGTACCTGCCCCAATCAGCCAGCAGAGCAAGCCCAGGTGCAACTGCCTGAGTTGGCCAGGGCCGTGGATAGAGTGCAGGAGGGGGGCATGGCTGACAGGTGGAGCAGTGAAGAGATGAAAGGATAAAAGGGAAGTCCACCCACAGGGCGGGGTGGGTTGTGTAGGAGCATGGTGGAGTTTGGAGAGAGCGAGAGAAAGAAGCTGGAAGAAGTAGGAGTGAAAGAGATGAAGAACAGGAGGAAGAGCAAGCCCAGAGGAGGCAAGGAGAAGGGGGAGGCAGCCAGGACTCAGGTTGACCAGGCCTGTGAGTGGACTGAGAGAGAGCGAGGGTGATGTATACCCCCTGCCCATCCACAGAGCAAGGACCTGCACTGTCCGGGACGGCTTCCCAGAATCAAAGTCAGGCGTGCCAGCGCCCAGCATAGTAGTGCTCATGGTGGAAGCTGACATGCAGAAAGCAAGCTGTTAGCCAGTCTGTACCCAATCCAATGGTTTGCCACCCCAGATGGAAAGAAGAGACAGACACGTTGGGATCTAATGCGTCATATTTATTTGGCAACAACATATCACTGAACATATGTACATGGCAAGGGCCTAACTAGTGGTACAGTTCAGGTCCTGGGGTCACCCCTGGACCTCCGCCCTGATCTGTCTGGGCAAGCCCCACTGTCCTGAGTGCAAGCCATCCCAACGCATGGTTGGGACCCAGCCAGCCAGGCAAATGGTTCCCCCCCCTCCAAGCCTATAGCACTTTGCTGTGAAGCAGTAGGGCCTTACTTGTACAGGGGGAGCCACATGGCAGTCTGCCCTCTCAGCTGGCAGCCATCAAGTAGTACCACCGATCCTGGCAGACCCCAATTCCCCACCAAATGAGAATGTGCCAAAGGTGCTCATCTGCCTGCTCATTTCTTCCCCTCCTAATCCTGCCATCGCTAGGGCCAAGCCTCTGCTTAGGCCCTCACGCCCCACAGGTGGCCTATTGCCAACTGGAGCCCTTGGTGCAGGTCTTCTAAGAAAATGCCATTGCCCTTCACCGAAAGGTGGACCCCGTCCCCTCTGTAGAGGTCAGCAAATTCATCCCTTATTTGTGGTTGGGGCAGATAAATCCCTAGTCCACCCTCTGATGCCTTAAATAGGGTTCTATTGGCCTTACATCTAGCCCTTTGGATCAGGACACCAGGTCACCACTTGCCTATCACTGCAAGTCTGCATATGCCTGCAAAGACTGGAACCAAGGTCATTACTGCCCAGGTGAATGACCACATGAGACAAGGGGCCGCACCTCCCCTCGAGCCATCAGGCTATTACTTGCCTGTGCATTGCCAGTTTGTGTGAGCCTGTTTTGGAAGGAGCCATGTCCTACGAGCCAAAGTTACTACCATGTGGTAAATGACCAATGTGAGGCATAGGACCACACGTCCCCTTGAGCCATCAGACCACTACTTGCCTGTGCATTGCCAGTCTATGTGAGCCTGTTATAGAAGGGGCCACACCCTACTAGCCAAGGTAATTACCATGTGGTAAATAACCAACGTGAGGCGGACCGCACCTCCCCTTGAGCTATCCTGCCACTACTTGCCTGTGCATTGCCAGTCTATGTGAGCCTGTTATGGAAGGGGTCACACCCTGTGAGCCAAGGTAATTACCACGTGGTAAATAATCAATGTGAGGTGGACCACACCTCCCCTTGAGCTATCCAGCCACTACTTGACTGTGCATTGCAAGTCTGTATGAGCCTGTTAAGTACGGGGCCATACCCTGTGAGCCAAGGTCCTTAACACATGGTAAATGATCAACATGAGGTGGGGAACCACACTTCTCCTCGAGCCATCAGACCACTACTCGCCTGTGCATTGCAGGTCTGTGTGACCCCATAACAAAAGGGCCATGCACTTGGGAAGCCAAGGTTATTACCACCCAGGTGAATGACCAGAGCATGAGGCAGAGGATCACACCTCCCCTCCGGCACACCAGCCTTGCCTATGCCTGCAAGTCTGTGAGAGCCTGGCATCTAGACACTTTCCATTGCCGAACCGGTTTGCAGTTCGCGGGGCGCAGAATGGCCCCTGTGGCACTTAGAGAGGCCATATTCCCAGGGAGTCTTTTGCAGGCTCTCCTACAGCCATCACCCAAGTTTGGACAAGATTGCAAAAGGAATCTTGGAGTTACACCCTCTCCAATCCAAGACCCCCAGGACACTCCCACTCGATACAATTAGAACCACCGGTTGATGTTGGCCCAGTGTACAGAAGGTGGGTTTTGACGGCAGCTGCCAGGCCTGGCGCACACAGGGAGGCGGTGGCAAGCCACCTCACCTCAGGGGGTGGGGGGGCAGCGGCTCCCCCCATGTGCCCGCCCACCAGTCCAAAAAGGAGTGCGCTGGTATTCCCAGCTATGCAGAAAGGTAGGTACCAGCGGCAGCTGCCGGTCCTGGCAGGCATGGGGAGGTGGCAGTGAGCCTCCTCCCCTCAGGGGGCAGGGGGTCTGGCTGCTTGCCGGCGGCACCCCCCATGTGCCTGCCCGCCAGACCAAAAAGGAGTGCACTGGTATTCCCAGCTATGTAGAAAGGTAGGTACTGGCGGCGGCTGCCAGGCCTGGCGGACATGGGGAGGCAGCAGCGAGCTGCCTCCCCTCAGGGGGCAGGAGGTCTGGCTGCTTGCCGGCGGCACCCCCATGTGCCCGCCTGCCAAGCCAAAAAGGAGTGTGCTGGAATTCCTGGCATGGGTGGGAGAGGAAATGACATTCGGATGGGGGCCTGATACCCCAGCAACTGTGGGTCCTCACCTCAGGGTCCCACTAAGGAAAATTTCAACAGCAGCTGACAGTAGCCACCTTCCTGCCTTGCTGGAAAGGATGGGAGGGAGAGGACATGTCATCATGAGGAGGGGGAGGGGAAGATCCCCCAGCATCTGAGGGTCCTCACCCGAGGGTCCCACTGAGGAATAGTGTGGCGGCAGCAGCCAACAGTACACACCTTCCTGCTTTGCCGGAAAGGATGGGAGGGAGAGGACCTGTCATGTGGGGGGTAAGTGGGAAGATCCCCCCCAACCTCCAGGCTAAAGAGGAGCACGCTGGAATTCCAGGCATGGGAGGGAGACGACGTGTCATTTGGACTGGGGGCCTGATCCCCCAGACACCACAGGTCCTCACCCGAGGGTCCCACTGAGGAATAGTGTGGCAGCAGGCACCTCCTGAGCCATCAGCCTCGAGGTTCTAAGTGGCGCTGTCCCAGACCTCGAGGGGACAACCTCCATGAGCACAGCCTGCCGGAGCGCTCTGCTCTCACTAGCGTCACCCTCAGGGCAAAATGACCCTCCCACTGACCCCCGCTCAGAAGAGCTGGTGGCCCCCTTTCTCCCCCAATGGATGTTTCACTGGGCGAGGAGGGAGACAGGCTCGGGTGGTGCCTCTTCAGGTGCTGAGTCAGGGCCATCGAAGACAGGTGCTTCGGGTTTTTGCGCTGCGCACCAGGACATCACAGGCACGGTACTGCACCACACAGGGGTCATCAGGAAGGGCCCGAAAGTGCCTCCATATGGAGGCGTTGAAACGTCGACCGCTCACTGCCCCAGGGGAAGGAGGATGAGCGGTTACAGGATGCGCTGCGGGGCTGGACATGGATGATAGGGTGAGGGGTGGACTGCAGGTGGGTATACCACCGAGAATTTGGGATGGGGACAGAAGGGATCTTTCATAACACACATACCATTCCTCCAGGGATCCATCGCCCACCCACCCCTCCTCAAAATGTTAGTGAGATTCTCTCCCCCCTGCGCAAAGACCTCTTTGGCCTCCTCCACAGCTCACACATGTGAATTGGGCTGAGCAGGAGGACTCTCTGCGGCCCCCGAGCCACACCCAATACTGCTTTCCACAAATGAACCAGGAGGACTGCCATCGCACTTCACCCCACAACCACCCTTGGTGGCCAACACAAGAGGAAGACTCATTGTGCCACCGAACTAGAATTAAGGAGGACAAGAAAGGAGATGACTCTGTGTGCCCTCCACCATGGTGCCCACTGAGCTTGGCCCCAGGGCCTGGCAGCAGCCCTGGAACCAGAGGCTGAGGCTAGAGCTCTAGCCTAGCACACCAAGATGCCTGACCACCAGATCAGGCACTGGAAATAATACTGTGAGCCCTCAGCCCAGGTGCCCACTGAGCTTGGCCCCAGGGCCTGGCAGCAGCCCTGGCACCAGAGGGCGGGCGGGAGGGACTAGAGCCCTAGCCCACCACTCCCACAGACCTTAACAGGTCAGGCACTTATGTGAGCCCTCAGCCAAGGTGCCCACCAAGCTTGGCCCCAGGGCCTGGAAGCCGCCCTGGCATCAGAGGGAAGGAGGGACTAGAGCCCTAGCCCACCACTCCCACAGACCTGACCCGATCAGGCACTAATGTGAGCCCTCAGCCGAGGTCCCCTCCGAGCTTGGCCCCAGGGCCTGGCAGCAGCCCTGGCACCAGAGGAAAGGAGGGAGGGACTAGAGCCCTAGCCCACCACTCCCACAGACCTGACCCGATCAGGCACAGATCAATAATCAATGTGAACCCTCCTCCGAGGTGCCCACTGAGCTTGGCCCCAGAGCCAGGCAGCAGCCCTGAAACCAGAGAAGATAGATCCCTATCCCCCAAATCCAAGCTGAATTAATCTCTCTTCCCCAAAGGCTGGCAAGTGGCAAGCAAGATCTCTGTCCCACTCCACTGCTCGCTGAAAGTGAGCCCACGGCTATTTATAAGCACAGGTCCCATTGAGCAACACAGGAGGTCTGTGTTTGGCCATCAGTGCTGCCTATCAGGGTTTGCATGGATGAAATTGGAGTGCCCATGGCTACAGAACACCCCCTTCCCCCTCCCTCCCCTGGGTGTCTTCTCTCAACTTGTAACCGTTTTGTGGCTCTGTTGTTGGAAGGAAGACCTGCCGATCAAGGTAAGCTGGACTTCCATTTGGGTTTCCAGGGCAACCGAAGGAGTGCAGACAGAGTTCAAGCATTCCCCTGGCTCCATTGCCAGGGGAATTGATTGCTGGCGCCTGAGTGTCTGGCTTCCCAAACCGTGGCTGAATGCATCGAACCAGGCCTCTCCCGAATGCCAGTTCCTTTGCCGTGGACAATAACGAACTGCCGGATCGTGATCGCGCGATCACCAGTTTCATGGGTTTTTGAAGTTCGTAATGCGGGTCATGCCCATCTCTAGTCCTGGCCCCAACCTGGTGGAACTCTCTGTTGGAGGACACCCAGGTCCTTCAAGATCTTATATCTTTTTGGTGGGCCTGTAAGACAGATGTTCCGCCAGGCATATGGTTTGAGGCCAGTCTAAGGTTTCCTTGGAAATGCCTCCTGATCAGTCACCTGCTGGGGGGGGGGGGGCGCTAAAAACCCCTGCCTCCTCATATGCGAAGTTGTAGTGGAAACCATCAGTTGTACCCCCTCTACCCCCTTTCTGTTTATGTTATGCTGGGAAACATGAACGAGGCTGCCTTCTTGGAGTGGATAGTCCATATTTTTGGTTTTGATTTTAATGAATTTTAAATGTATTTATACATTTTATCTTTGTATGATTATATTGTTGTAACCCACCCTGAGCCCACTTGCAGAATAGGTGGGCTATAACAACAACAACAACAACAACAATAGCCCTCCTATCTGAGTAAAAAAAACATTTTTAATAAGTCAGTTTTTCATTGTTTGCAGAAAGCCAGGAGAGTGGGGGCTCTCCTGACCTCCTCAGGCAGGCCATTCCACAAGGTAGGGGACATCACAGAGAAAGCCTATGTACAGGATGCTGTTGATTTCGTTGATGTGCATGGTGGCACCTGCAGGAGACCCTTTTCAGAAGAGCAAAGCTGTTGCAGAGGAGTATAGGGAGGGATGGAGTCCCATAGGTATGCTGGACCAGAGTGAAGAGCTTTGTAAGTGATAAATAATACTTTGGACTGAGCACGGTAACTGATAAGTAGCCAATAAAGTGACTGCAGAATGGGGGTGATGCTCATGCTCCTGTTCGCTGCTGATAACAGCCGCACCACAGCATTTTGCACCAATTGGAGTCTCCTAGTTAACTTAGATTATGTATAGTGCATTATAATAGTCAAGTGTTGATGTTACCATAACATGGATCCAGGTGGCCAGGTCAGCTATGTTGAGGTAAGAAACCATCTTCCAGGCTAGAGTGAGGTTGTAGAAAGTGGGTTTTTTGGCTGCCTTAACTTGTTTTTCTAGTAGTAGCACTGGATCCAGTATAACCCCTAGGCTCTTAACTGAGTCTGCAAGAGTCAGACAAACTCTATCGAAAGTGGGGAGTACATATGCATTGGGAGACCTATGTATAGTGCAGTACAATAGTCAAGTCTTGATGTTACCATAGCTGAAGGACTGTAGTGTATATCTAGGTGGCCAGGTTGGCCATGTCAAAGTAAGAAGTCATTTTCCAGGCTAAGGAGAGGCTGTAGAGATTTTTTGTGGCAAAATAGATGGGAGTCAGCCTTATATGTATTCATATATCAACGTCTTGATTTGCTAGTTAGCTTCAGAACTTTGTTCATCAAGTTTTGTTAAAAATATGTCTACATTTAGTGATTTCAGTGGTAATAATAACTATTTGTTTAATGAAGCCTTAATCACAAACATATTAAGGACTGCAATTGTATGCTTAGTGTTGCTTTGCTTGTTCTGTATAAATGAATTGCACTTCCTCTTGATATACTGCCCTTCAGGACAACTTAACACTCACTCAGAGCAGTTTACAAAATAACTAACCTGGAAAATGGCTTCTTACCTCGACATGGCCAACCTGGCCACTTGGATACATGCTATGGTAACATCAAGACTTTTGATGGAGTTCATGTGACCCTTGCAGACCCTTGCTCTCAGTCGAGGTATTGTGTGCACATGCAGCAGCAGAAAGAGGAAAACTCTCCCACCCCCCAATGTTTTTGCACCAGGGAGGGGGGGGGAAGCTTGGGAGAAAGGCAGGAGCTCTTCCTCCTCTGACAACAGCCTGACAAGCCCATTTACACTCTTACTTTTTAATAGAAGCTAGTCCTCAATCTGGTGTGTTTCTGTGCAGAGCACAGGTTGGCTCTGTGGAGAACTCATGGAGAACTGGTAAAAGAAGTAACATGTAGAGAGACTGTTAGGTGTGCATAGCTGAGCAGGATTACAGTTTTTCACCTTGATTCCTTTCTGTGGGTCAAGCTGTCTCTTCCTTACTGTGAATGAGGATGTCTGTATGTTCATTAGAGGGCTCTTGATTAGGGTGTTTATGTTTAAATTTCAAAGCAAATCCTTGGAGAGAGATTGTGCTTACAAGCCTTATTGAAGAGCTAACATATAATTTCTCTAAATTGTATAAATGTAATGTTGGGAGGACGGTAACCTTCTGTCTATATGTGGATACAAATTCCTTTTTGAATATTTTTGCTGTATGATATGCTGTAGTTGACAAAGATCTGGGCAATGCTGATGCCTAATATAAGACTTTGATACAGAAAAGTCTTTCTGTTAAATGAAATGACTGCTCCATTTTTACAGGATCTGGGCTATTACACACCACTGTAATGCTTCTTCCAAACTGGAATAAAGATGATGTATTTGTCTAGGGCAATAGAATTGAACCTTGCAGGTGATTATTTCACTGAAATGAATAAAGGCTTATTATAGGATTGTACCTAAGGATGGGCAAGCTAAATTCAGGAGAAAGAAGAAACAAATTAATCTCAACCTTTGCCTGCCTCCTCAAACAGAACTCCAGAATTATACACAGAAAAGTCTTCTTTTTTCCTCTTTACCTCTAAATGCTGACATTTTTGTATCTCCCAGCCTTCATGACTTCCTTACCTTTTCGTGGGTGGTATGGGCTGGGAAGATGATGAGTTTGACCTACAAATATTACTTCCTTTCATGCTGCAAGTGGCCAGGAAGAAGGCAGAACTACTGGTGTTTGTTGCCTCCCAAGTGGTCTAATTTCCTAAAGGCCTAATTTCTGATTCATGCGTTTAGAAACAGGTTTAGAACTTCCTTTTTCTTCTTTGGGAAAAGGGTTGCTGGTTTCTCCTTCTCCAGGCTTGTAGAACCTCTTCTAGGATTACTCCAATATGATTGTGAGATTTCTTTAATGCGTTGAGATTTGTTACCTCCCTTGTAATGTACCAAAAGGAGAGGCAGGATCACTCTCTTTAATTAAAGCAGTTATGCCCGTAGGACAAGGCATATACTTTTCATTGTAATAGATCAAGATGGGTAGCCGTGTTAGTCTGTCTGTAGCAGTAGAAAAGAGCAAGAGTCCAGTAGCACCTATAAGACTAACAAAATTTGTGGTAGGGTATCAGCTTTCATGAGTCACAGCTCACTTCTTCAGATTCAGCTAGAATGTTCTGAATAAGTGAACTGTGCCTCATGAAAGCTCATACTCTACCAGAAATGTTGTTAGTCTTATAGGTACTACTGGACTCTTGCTCTTTTCATTGTAAGAATTGGCTTAAGGCCCATGGTGTTAACAAACTGCACTGACAAAAAGGGAGGGGGAGCAAGTGATCCATTGCTTTATGTCATGAGATATTGTGCCAAGGTAGGTCAGTGCTATCAAATAGTTTTGTGGTACAACTAACCATTTATATAGCTTTTTTCATTTGCCTCCTTTGTGCTTTGCTCCAAGAGAGCCAGTTTGATGTAGCAGTTAGGAGCGTGGGACTCTAATCTGGAGAACCGGGTTTGATTCCCCACTCCTCCACTTGAAGCCAGCAGGGTGACCTTGGGTCAGTCACAGCTTCAAGCTCTCTCAGTCCCACCCACCTCACAGGGTGTTTTGTTGTGGGGATAATAATAACATACTTTGTAAACTGCTCTGAGTGGGTGTTAAGTCATCCTGAAGGACAGTATATAAATCAAATGTTGTTATTATTATTGTTGTTATTATATTATTATTTTTGTTTTTGATTTTGATTACACTTGCCCTCCCAGGTCTATTTGCATGTTCTTCCATGTAAAAAATGGTCACCCTGCACATCAAAAAGTCACACATCAGGAGGAAGCCTAGGCTAGAACTCCATGATTCCTTTATTTGGGCTGGACATATTTGACAAAGAACATTTAATTACACAGCCAGCTCTCATCTGCATTCACAAGTGATACAGTACTAGAAATCCTTGGAGGACTGTAGTGTATATTTTTCTGAGCATGTAGATCAGCTCTTACAGTGGTGATGTGTACATCTATAGTGTAGCACAAACATGGGTGGAGAAAGAGCATCATGAGATGTGAGATCAGAAATTATTTTTGTAGCATCTGAGAAGTACTGTGGCCACCACAAAAACATGTGCATTTGCCAGAAGGAACCTGCTTCATGTTGGATAAGAATACTGTTGAAATGGTATGGAAGGTTTCCCAAATAAGCAGGAAGGATATGCCTCACAAATAATGTTTTTTTTTACTTAAATAAAATAAAAGAATTAATTCCTTTTCAGCTCCAATGAAATTCTTCTAATGGGAGGGTGGGAGAGAAAAGAAATATCTTCTGAGACAAGCTTTTATTCCCCTCTCTCTCTTACCAGAGACATTTAAGGGAGGAGAACTGAAAAGAGGATGCTGATAGCTATGAAGGATGATAAAGAGCAGCACAAGTCCTGTGGACTCCTATGGGATGTGCAAATGCCTCTGCTAGGGCTGTGTCATCCTCCCTGGAAGCTGTTTGAACATGAGCAACATAATGAATGGTTGGTTGTGTGACTAAGGCTCAGTTGGACGTTTGCAGTGGTGGAGAAGGTCAGATGCTTGAAAGTAATTACCAGCTGGGTTCAGGGTATTTGTCAGCTATTTTTGTGTGCTTTGCTCCAAAATGCCTTACTTCTCTGTCATCCTGGAGGAGTGGCATTTGACTTTCCCTGCTGCTTCTGTTCTACTGTAATTTGGGGGCTTGTCTTTCCGCTCGTGCCTCACTGCTTCACATCTGCCAGACCTTGTCTAATATGCCATTGCCAGATCTCTCTTTCCTTCTCTAGCAATTTACTCATGCCTTGATTCCTTTTTTAAAAATTAATGTTACATTCAAGAAGCAACACTTCTAAACACATGCAATATTTTCAAAGCAACGGGATAAACAAAGAGAACATAACATAAAATGCAAAGGAAAATCAACTTTGTGAAAGCTGTGACTTCTCAGGCTTAGAGTTAAAACAGATCAGATGCTAGGAGATCCAGGATCAGTTCCTCTCTACATTTTAAAAATGCCAATAAAAGGCTGTGTGGGTATGGATGTATGTCTGAGGGAATGATTTGGATTGAGGCTATGGGGGAGGGAAGACAGTGTTTAACCCCACTGTCAAGTTTTACACATAGTTAAATTTGAGTATTTTATATCTGTTGGTTAATGTGGGTTTTAAAATATATGTTACTGTACGTAACACACCTCTGAAGTAAGAGGGAGGGGGCTGGATGGGTGAATGGAATGTGTTCAGATTGGACTGTAGCTGTACCCTAGGGAGTGGAGAGAACTGCAGTTTTTAGTCAGCGAGCTGAGGGGAGAGGTTTTCATCAGTCTTTGGGTATCTCAGAGAAATGGTTCTGGCTAAATCAGGCAAGCTATGTAGAAGCCTGAGAGCCTATTTCTGTCGTAGGTCTTTTCTGCATGTGGCTTTTTATTAGATTCTGGCCCCATGTGACATCAATTTCTCCCCAGACTTCTGTACGCATGGTCAACATACCCTGATTTAGTCTCCAAATGGCTTCCCAGACTTTTTTTGTGTTCTTCTTGGATAAAGGCTGCATCTGCTGCAGAACTGATCTTTAAAGCTGTGATTCCCCAGATCATGCCAAACATTGTTCCAGAGGGATCCCCAGTATTCTTGGGATAGTGTTTAATTTATTTATTTAAGCATTTGTCTCTTGCCTTATCTCCTTAGACTCAGGGCAGTTGAGGCGCATAATGTGCTGCAGTTTGAGGGGGGTAGAGAAAAGTCCAATGCTGTAAGTACGAACTTGCAGTCCTTTGATTACAACCTGTAGTTCATTGGTTACAATGATCTGAAACTGGTCTGGACTGGAGTACTGAAACTGCATACAACTGAACTGGCTGTGTCCTTGGACTATCATGCTGGATCTCCTAATGATTCCTTAGTGAACTTCAAGGCAATGCTGTAAAGGCATCATTTTGTCATGAGTCATTTCCTTCAAGGTTGACTAAACTATTAGGAAGCCTAAACTAATAGTGCTGACTTTTAAGATCTGGCTATAGGAGAATTCCCCATTTCCCTTCTTTCTCTACTATGATGGTGTTACTTAGTGCCTCTTGCTTGGCTTGATTAAATTCTTGACCTGGTTAAAAGGCAATGATAATTATGTTAATATCTAAGGTGGGTGTATTTTATTGCTCTGAGCTTATATAAACATCAGTGTACTGCACACTCTACAAGTGGAAACCACTTTTGCTTCATTTTAGCTTGAATACACAAAAAGAGAGCCTACCTTGTGCAGCTGACTATTTTTGAACCAATTAATCCCATTTTTTTGGCCATATTTATTATCTCTTGGGCATGTATCCCTAAATTGAATTTAATTGCTCATGTAAGCAAATTACATGACTTATTTTTATAGTTTTTGCTGCTAGTTAGACTCTTGCAACCCAGGTAGACTCACAAGGGAATTGCTATTTTTCCTCAGGCCCACTCAAATGTATTGCATGTGCACCAATGAGACACATAGAAAGGGCAGTTCTGGTCCTCAGATTTATGCACATATTCATGCACTTAGGAGTAGGAATGGAATAGTTAGTGCATGAGGGTGATCTATGTAAACCTTCTTCATTCCTCAGCTTATCTATACAAACACTTAAAGGTAATAATATGGGCCAGGATCAAAAGCATCATGAAATTATTGCAACTGAGAATTAGGAATGTACATTCAGAATGGAGTTAATTAAAATCCAGTCTGAATGCACATTGCTTGCTAAGCTTGGAAGGGATTCAGTGTCTGGATGGTATGGTTGAGTAACTAAGTAAGAATATGTCAAAGCTTCATTCTGATGAGATTATGGTGCTGCTGGTTAGGAAGACTGAGATTTTAGAGGAAGTTAGGCTACCCACGTTGGATGGTATGGTTCTATCATTAATAGACTCAGTTAGAAGCATATGGGAGGTCTATTACATCCAGCTCTTTTGCTGGAGAAGCAGATAAACCAGGCAGCAAAAACTGTTTTTTTCCAACTTCATATGGTACAGAAAGAGTCACTTTTCATATATTCATAAGAGCTGCTTTCACATGTTCCATTTTTTTTTTTTTTTGCTTTTCCCTGTCCCAAAGCCACATCTTCCTGGTCTACTTTGTGAACTCACTTTTCACATGCATCATCCTCATGTGTGTTTTGTGGGTGTTTGTCACGAAACAAAAAGATCCCCAAACAGAAAATGTGTTCTTTATCTGCGCCTTATCACAAATGAAGTTGGTGCATTCCTGCCCAACTTTCCTTTTCTTTTTCTTTTTGAGCACATGCAGGATTGTGCTATAGCATTGTCCTGTCTTTCAGCTTCTGTAGAAACTGAGCATTGCGTAGAATTCTGTTCTCTGCCATTGATTGCCCATTCAGTTTTAAATGCAAAAGTGTTTAATAAATTTGCAAACAGTAAAGTAGCATGAGCATGTGATTCCATATTTAAAATAATGTTTTCAATGTTGTTCCTAGACTAATGATCCAATTTCTGAGCGATCCAACGTAGCAAGCACTGCAGTATGATTCCCTTTGTATACCTAGATATCATAATAGTGCAAGGACCATTACAAAATTTAAAAAGGGTGAATTATATGATCGTTCATGCGAGCCAGACACATGTATGATGTTTAAAGGAGGGGTAATGGTGAAAGGAGGAGTTGGAGATTTGTGAGAGGGCTCTTTTGAAGCACAAAAAAGCCTCTGTATGAACTGAAACAGTAGATTAATCACGTGGAAAACCTGCATCAAAAATAAATACGGATCAAAATAGTTCTCACAAAAAATGCTTAAAAACCAGGATCATCATGACCCGCTCACACATGGGAAATGATGATGTGTGTAACAAGTGAGATAACTTGCCAGAGTTCCATTGGCAGGCCATCCCATTAAGGATGTGTGGAAGCGGCCCTAATCATGCTAGTCCATGTTATGGTAAACTTGAGACTGGAGTACTGTAATGTGCTGTATGTTGGGTTTCTCTTAAAAGACAATACAGAACCTGCAATTAGTGCAGAAGGCAACAGCTAGCCTCTTCTGAACATACTACACTCAGTTTAAGACCATTGCATTGGCTGTTCATTTGCTTCCATGCTAAATTCAAGGTGCTAGCATTAAAGCTCTTTCTGACCTGAGACCTTCATATATGTGGGGCAACCTCCAGCCATATATGTCCACAAAGCAACTGATTAGGCTTGCCAGGCACAAACCTGGTAATCTCAGGAAGAAGGGGAGTAGGACATGGGGAGGAGAAGCTTTGCCGAGATTGATGGTATCACTTCTGGGTGAAGACTCTGAAATGATGTCACCATGGCAAGTGATGCTCCAGGAATTCTTTCAATTTACCATAGAGATTGAGGGAATTCCTACAGCATTATTTGATGCAGTGATATAACTTCTGGTTCTTCATCAGAAGTGTATGTAGAGCCAGTTTGGTGTAGTGGTTAAGAGCGCGGGACTCTAATCTGGAGAACTGGCTTTGATTTATTTATGTTGATGTGTGTTTGTATTTCTTTTAAATTTGGTTTAAATTGATTTGGTTACCATTGATCAAGAGATAAGAGAGAAAATTTTTAAAACTTTTAATTTAATTTTCCAAGAGAGAGATTTAAATAAACTGAATGTTTCTACAGTTTTTGATAAAGAAAGACCACATAAAAATGTAATTATCAGCAGTGTTGCAGTGTTTGTAAAATCAGTTTTTGATAAGACCACATAAAAATCAGTTTTTACTTTCCTCTGCTTTCTTAACTTTCCATGTCACTGTGGTGGCAAGTGTGCTCAGAAGGGAACTCAAACCAGAGGGTGAATCAGCAGAACCTCATCCAACCAGATGGCTCTGATCATTTTCCTGCCTTGAAGAGGTCCTATCTGCTTGTAACTTGACCAGGCAATGGTAGGTCTCTGACAAAGTAGTGGTAGAAGTTTTCTCTACTGCTGTACCATTTAGTTTTTGATCAGTACAGAAAACTAGACTGAAGATATGGCTGACTAAGATGTTTTTGGGACCCCCTCACAGTTGTCATTATGGATAAAAATCCAGAGCTGCACCCACAAAAGAGACCTTGGTATGGGTGTTGAATTTGTTAAGGACAAAATATCTCAGGGAATGTAACATGTTCAGAGACCATATCCAGCAGCAGGGACAGTATAAGGCAGTAGGCTTAACCAACAAAATCCCTAGTCTGCCACATGTGATACAGATTTTGAAGATGGATTTCTGATTGACAAAGTACTTGGAGAATGTAATGGAAACTTGAAACTACTCCCCCCTCCCCCCCACACACCTTCAAGCATAAGCTGATGCTGCATTCAGAACCTTGGTGGACACAGCCAGAAAAATATTAATTTCCTCTGCTTCATCCAACTAGGCCTCAGTGATATGTGTCAGATCAGATCTTTCATCCAGGATTAAATCCTAGATGATTTGCAATAACTTTGACTTTGAGCAGCAGCACTTCTTAAACTGGATGGTATGTTGACATGACTATCAGAGCATTGCTAGCTGAGAGAGGGACCAGAATAAGAGACTGGCTGTATGTGCTTGAACTCTTTCCTCTTCCCTGAGTCCACATGCCCATGGCTGAATAAACAGGGCCATTTCTCCCCTCCACTCTTGGTAAAATTCAGGTTTATGTACTCCCTGAGTTTATTCTCCACAGGTTCTTTAGAGAACATCTTATTTAAGGAGGTATATAAACTATTTATTAAAACTTTTATATTAAAAAGATTATCTCAAATGGTTTTCCATCAATTAAATAATGTTATCAATCCATAAATTAACTAACAAAACTTCCAATAATAAGGTTCAAATAGTTTGTATTGTGCCTGGAAAGCAATTGGGAGAAAAGTAATTTCTTGCTGTCTAAAAGCTGCCTCACCACACTGTTTCCAAATTTTCCAGAAAATGTTTCATAGCAAAATGGATAGATGGATGGATGGATGGATGGATAGATGGGAAAGAGGAAATTAAATTTGTTAATTACACCCCCTCCACACATACACACAAAACAGTAATAAGAATTCTAGCCTGTCATGATGCTTTGTATGAAAGTGCTCTTATGTTGGGAAGCATTCAAACTTTTGATTCCATGATCTGTGGTAAGAAATGGTATGGATCAGTGTTTCCAAACCTTTTTCCCATGGAGGAACCCCTAAATTAATTTTTAAAATCCAGAGGAACCCATACCTGTGAAAACATTCACAGGCCAGAACAAGTAGATGGTGGGGAGTTAGTTCAATTACTGCTGAATTCTATAGTATTTTAAGTAATGAATGGTCGATATAGGAAGATAACTTACTTGGAGAGCCTATGCTTGTGTGCCTCTGGGAAAATTGATAGTTTGGACCACTGCTTATTGGAATATCCCTTTTTGCAAATATGAAAGATTGGTGGATTACTCCATCCCTGTGTGGGATGTCAGGTACGTCATTGGGAGAAAAATTAGGGAGACTTTTGGCTGGGTGGGCCTGGATGTTACTCTGGCTGTTGCAATTTTTTTTCCCCATAGGTCATAGCAAGCAGAAAATGATGACTTTTCCTCCTTTCTCCTTACCCTGGTTTATGCAGATTCTAGTATGGCATGACTCATACCCTAAAGGTTAAATAAGTAGTATCATTTAAGTAAGATACAACACATGAGACTTACGTACATATATTTTATGTGGCCAGCTATAGGAGGAAGAAAGAAGTAAGAGATATGAGTTAACCAGAGTCTCTTTCCCATGCTGTTAATTCACTTTGATCACAGATTAATTTTATATATTCTAGTAATTTAAGGGGAAGTTATCTTACTACAACATCAGCCATGAAAGCAACTCTGAAGTGATATGAAAGACCTAAATGGGAGATTTTCAAGTGGGAAAAAAATCAAATCCTGAGAGAGTGTGCAGTTCTTTTTCTGCTAACTAAAGAAGAGCACTGCTAGATCAGACCAGTGACTAGACATGGGCACAAACCACATTATGAACTTCAAAAATCCACAAAACTGGCGATAGCGCGATTGCGATCCGGCAGTTCATGATTGTCCTCGGCAAACGAACCAGCATTCAGAAGAAGCTTGGTTCGGTGCATTTGGCCGCAGTTCAGGAAGCCAGACAGTCAGGCGCCATCAATCAATTCCCCTGGAAACAGAACCGGGGGAATGCCTGAACTCTGTCTGCGCTCCTTTTGTCTCCCTGGAAACCCGAATGGAAGCCCAGCTTACCTTGATCAGCAGGTCTTCCTTCCAACCACAGAACTGAAAAGCGGTTACAAGTTGGGAGAAGACACCCAGGGGAGGGAGGGGGAAAGGAAGTGTTCTGTAGCCACGGGAACTCCAATCTCATCCCTGCAAACCCTGATAGGCAGCTCTGACAGCCAAACACAGACCTCCTGCATTGCTCTATGGGAACTCAGCTTATAAAAAGCACTGCGCTCCCAGTTCTGGTTTCACTTTCAGCGAGCAGTGGAGTGGAACGGATCTCTTGCTTCCTGCTTGCTAGCCTTTGGGGAGAGACAGAGAGAGTATAATTGAGATTAGATTTTTGGGATAGGCATCTATCTCCTCTAGTTCCAGGGCTGCTGACTGGCTCTTGGGCCAAGCTCAGTGGGCACCTCGGCTGAGGGCTCACATTAGTGCCTGATTGGGTCAGGTCTGTGGGAGTGGTGGGCTAGGGATCTAGTCCCTCCCTCCCTCTGGTGCCAGGGCTGTTGCCAGGCCCTGGGGCCAAACTCAGTGGGCACCTCAGCTGAGGGCTCACATTAGTTGTTGATCAGTGCCTGATTGGGTCAGGTCTGTAGGAGTGGTGAGCTAGGGCTCTAGTCCTTCCCTCCCTCTGGTGCCAGGGCTGCTGCCATGCCCTGGGGCCAAGCTCGGTGGACACCGCGGCTGAGGGCTCACATTAGTGCCTAATCGGATCAGGTCTGTGAGAGTGGTAGGCTAGGGCTCTAGTCCCTCCCTCCCTCTGGTGCCAGGGCTGCTGCCAGGCCCTGGGGCCAAGCTCAGTGGGCACCTCGGCTGAGGGCTCACATTGGTTATTATTGATCAGTGCCTGATCGAGTCAGGTCTGTGGGAGTGGTGGGCTAGGGCTCTAGTCCCTCCCTCCCTCTGATGCCAAGGCTGCTGCCAAGCCCTGGGGCCAAGCTCGGTGGACACCGCGGCTGAGGGTTCACAGTATCATCTCCTTTCCACTCCTGAATTGTTGTTTGCTGGCACTATGAGGCTTCAGGTGGGGGACAAGAGTGATCATGGGGGGAAGTGCAGAGATTGTCCCGGTTGCAGCACAGGAAGCAGTGCTGTGCAGGGCTCTGGAGCAGGAAAGACTCCTGCTCCCAAAAAATCACCTGTTGCGGCTGTCAAGGATGCCAAAGAGCTCTTGCCACTGGCGGAAGTGGAACTCATGAAAATTTTGGGGGAGGAGGAGGCCGAGGGATCCTTGGAGGAATGGTTGGGGTTCGAGGAAACATCCAGCCTGTCCCCATCCCAAACTACCGGTAATGCTGTCCCTGCCTGCAGTCCACCCATCCTTCCATCTTCCATTGCCAGCTCCATGGCACAGCCAGCAGTAACTCTTTGTCCTCCCTCCCGTAGAACTGTTAGTGGGCCATGGTTCAACGTCAATGTTTGGAGGCACTTTAGGGCTCTTCCTACTGACCCCTGCATAGTGCGGTGCTGTGTGTGTGATGGCCTGGTGCGCAGGGGCAATGACCCGAAGCACCTGTCATTGATGGCCCTGACTTGGCACCTGAAGAGGCACCACCTGAGCCTGTGGTCTCCATTCTCGGCCAGCGAAACATCCATCGGGGGGAGACCGAGGGCCACCAGCTCATCTGATCCGGGATCGGTGGGAGGGTCTCTGGAACACACCCCGAGCAAGAAGCCTTGCCCCGAGGGTGCTGCTTGTGGGAGTGGAAGGGTAAGGCAGGCTGCCCTGGGGGAAGTTGTTCCATCAGGGTCAGGGGTGGTGCTGCTGAAAAGGGTGAGGTCAAGGTCTCAGAAGGCGGGCTTTCATGTGGTGGCACAGATAATTACCCTGCAAGGCTTCCGCCTATCAGTCATGGAGGACGTGGGCTTCCAACTGCTTCTCCAGCACTTTCCCCCATGGTTCTCCATGCCGTCATGGCGCACCGTTGGGCGTCGAGTCATGCCTGCCCTGTACGAGTCAGTGTGACACATGGTGTGCAGAGAGCTGTTGGCCGCCCAAGGCAGAACAGTGCTCTTCATGGCTGACCTTTGGAGTGGCTACCATCATGGGTACCTTGCCATCACCGCCCACTGGTGGCAATCAGAGGACCTCCGCCACCCCAGGCCAAGATCTGGCAGCTGTAAAAAGGTGCCCAGCTTGACACCAGGCTACAGGGCAGTTCTTCTTCAGGCTTGGGGTATGGATGAGGTCCACACTGGGAAAAACATCACCACCACTGTAAAGGCAGCTCTGAGTGAGTGTGTCAGGATCTGCCATGCTGGGGAAATGTAGCCTGTGTAATGCCATATTAATTTCTGTAGTTGTTTAGTCTCTCTCCCCTTTAGGTTCCTTCAAGTACATTTCCATGGGAGAGGATGCTGCGCCTTATCTGTTTTCTTCTGAGTCGACCTTGATGAACCAGCATTCCCACAGAGAAGCTGCCTGCTGTGAACTCTGGGGGGAGGCTGAGATCTGAGACTTTGAAGTGCACCAACTTTCATTTTGTAACTCATTCCTAACAAAGCTTTGCTCAGCAAGGATCTGCTTGGTCCTGGAATGTGGACATCTGGGCCTGAATGCTGTCTTTCTAATAAAACCTTTTGAAATCAAAAGACCTTGTCTTCTTGCAGAAGGGAGGAAGGCAGACTCTAGCCAACTGGAATGCCATAGCCTTACAGAGAGGACGTCCAGGGTGGAAGGGTTTATCCATGGCTTCATGGTGATGGATGTGGGAGCCAATATGTTGGCAGCCCTGAAAGAGGCATCCCTCCCAGGCCTGTTGTGCATGGCACACAAGCTGCACCTCATGATGTGGGACGTGCTCGGGTTGGGGAGCAAGCCGATGGACAGCTGGGATGAGGGAACCCTGCAGATGCGCAATCTGCTGGACAGCTGTCATCGCATCACTTCCCACTTCTCACGCAGCATAAACTCTTCCCGTGAGCTGTTCCAGAGGCAGGGAGAGGTAGGGGCACCAACTCTTCCAGGACCTGCCCACCCACTGGAACTCCACCTACGACATGATATGTTGTCTGGTGGAGCAGAAGGGTGCGTTGCAAGACATCCTGTTCTCTTCGGATGTGCTGAGGAGGGGAGAGGAGTTGAGCCTCAGCTCCATGGACTGGAGAGTCCGTGCCCAGATGTCCCGGATACTGAAACCCTTCAAGGATGCCACTGAGCTCTTGTGCTCCTATGAGGCCAGGTTGAGTCAGGTCCTCCCTCTGATCCACTGGCTCGACCGGTTTCTGGCCCAGGAGCTCCAGCATGGGCAAGAGCTGCTCCCCAGGGTCCGGGACTTTGTCCGGAGGATCCAGGCCTGTGTTGCTGAACACTTGCATCCTCTACACCATGAGGCGCTATACCAACTGGCCTTCCTCTGTGACCCCTGCATCAAGGGCAGCATCGCCACGCAGGCAGGTCAGATGCAGCACTGGAAAAAGGAGTTCCGCAGAGCGGTGCTCCATTTCCTGAGACAGAAGGCAGGAGAGAAGGAACCGGGCAGGGGTGAGGGGCAGGCGGTGGAGGGGGGAGGGGGGAGGAGGGAGGGGGGAAGAGCCACCCCAACAGATACATTCAATCTCTGGGTCTCATCAGTGGGCAGCGTGGTTGGCCGCTGCATGGTGGGGGCATCCCACCCAGTGGAGGACTCTGCAGGAGCCATGGTGCGTAAGTACCTTTCAAAGCCCCCCGAGCCCCCCCATGCCAACCCGTTGGAGTATTGGGCAAGGAAATTGGACCGATGGCCGAACTGTCAATCATCGCCACCAACATCCTTTCCTGCCCTCCCACCAGCGTGCAGAGCGAGTCGGTGTTCTCCCACCTGGGAGACCTCCTCAGTCCCCGTCGCACACGTCTGCACCCGGAGCTGGTGAATATGTTGATGTTCATCAAGGTGAACCTCAACCTACTGGGGCACCCTCCTGTGGACTTGGACCTACCCGGGCTCTGAGCCACCCTGGGGTTGTAGGCCCAGCTCGTCCACAGCGGGCTCAAGCCTCCCTCAGTTCTTGGGGCTGCTTCCATGGCTGGTGACCCTTTGCCCTCCTCTCCCAGACAAGTTCCCATTCCCTCTTTCAACCTTTCACTCTCCGGATGGTGCCCAAACGACCCCTCCCCACAACTTGTCCTGCCTATCCCATCCTTCCTGTGAAAGCAGGAGGATGGGTGTTTTCTGATGCTCCGGTTTTGGGGCACGTACGGCAGCTCTGGAGCTGCAGCACATCTGGTTGCACAGCATGGAGCCCATTATCCTAGGCTCCTGCTGTCCGCTCTGAGTATGGTGGGAATGGGTCCCTTGACTCATCTCCTGTCCATGAAGGCAGGGAGGTGAGTTAAGTTGGCAACAGACTCCACTGCGACACAGGAGGGGTGGAAAAGCCTCTGCCACAGCAGCCTGTGCAATTCGACATGGTGGCTGTTTGTGGCCTCTTGGTCGTCCTCTCCCTGTCAAGTTCCCAGTCCCTCTTCACACCTCTCCGTCTCTGGATCTGCTCAGATGCATCCCAACCTCTCCTTTCTTTCCCATCACGTCCTTTCCGCGAAGGTAGGAAGGTGTGGTGCTGCCAGCTGATGCTGCTTTTGGCCATGAGGAACAGCTCTGCTGCTGTTGCCGATGTTAGAGTGGCACCGCAGAGTCCCCCTCCTTCCATGGCACCTGGTGTCCCCTCTGAGCAGGGGGGAATGTGTCCCTCCCACCCTTTCCATGAGGGTAGGAAGGTGGGTGTTGTCTGCTGCTGCCGCTTTGGACCACGAGGGGCAGCTCAGACGCATTTTCTGAGCTGCCAGGTTTGAGCTGCACGGTGCACCCCTATCCATGTGCACCTGCTTTCCTCCCTGTGCATGGGGGGAATGGGTCCCACGACCAGTCATGTGTCCTTTCCGTGAAGGCAGGAAGGTAAGTGATGCTGATGACAGCCTCCATTGTGACACAGGGGGAGCGGACAAGCCTCTGCCACAGCAGTCTGCGCACTCCTTCAGGGTTGATGTTGGGTCCCTCTGTCCCGGTCCTGCTGCACAATGCTGCCAGGAAGCTTTGGGCTCGGCCCTCCTCTCCCACACAAGTAGGCAGTCCCTCTTCTCACCTTGCCTTCTCCAGAACACTCAGTCTCCTCCCAACGACCTCTCCGGTCCTGTCCTATTCCATCCTTTCCACAAAGGCAAGAAGGTGGGTGCTGTTGGCTGCCACCACAGAGTTCCTCAGTGGAATCCTCAGAGGAGGCCTCATGGCTGTTGGGCTCTTCCGACTCCACAGACCCTCTTTTGACCTGTCCCTCTCTGGAGCACTCCGACCCCTCCAAACGACATCTCCTCTCCCTCCCGTCCTTTCCAGAAAGGCAGGAAGGTGGGTGCTGTTGGCTGCTGCCACAGAGTACCTCAGTGGGAGCTTCAGAGGAGGCCTCGCAGCTGTTGGTAGATCTTCCCACTTCCCCTCCAAATGTCATCTCCTCTCCCTCCCATCCTTTCCATGAAGGCAGGAAGGTGGGTGCTGTTGGCTGCCACAGTATTATGCCTCAGTGCGACCCTCGGGTGAGGCCCTGTGGTTGCTGGGGGATCTTGCCACTCCCCCTCCAAATGACATGCAAACGCTACCGATAGATTCAGAGTTGGACAGAACAAGATAGATAGATAGATGGAAAGAAACAAAATTGTTAGAAAAAGATCGACACACAAGCATACATATAGATGAGGATAGAGAAAGGTTTGTAGGAAACGATATAGTTATAGAAAGAGAGAAAAAGACAGCGAGAGGTAGAAAGAAATAGGAAAGGGCAGATAAACATAGAAAGATATAGATTCAGATAGATAGTGGCGGAAACACATAGAAAGAAACAGAGAGAGAAAGAAAGTGACAAATAGTGTCAGACAGGATGGAAGACAAGATACGTTGAAGCTGACTCTAAACCCTTGCAGCAAGAAATCCAGGCTCTTGAGTAAATGGGTTTTATTTAGATTTCTTGGCTTCGCCATACATATGTCCATAGGATACACAGAAGCACAATAAAGGTGACTGGGTGTACACAAGCTCCTTGTTAGGAATGATGCATTGAGTACATCATACATTATATCTATCCCTCAACATGTCCCCCCACCCTCATAATCCATCCAGCAGAACATAATCAGTAACGGGACAGAAGGAGCTGTCCCAAGGCTGCTGTGGCGAGCCATCCAAGATAAGGGCTCCGCTGTACTGGAATCTGGAAAGCAACAAGGGAACAGGTGCACGAGGCTATTGCAACATATATCTGATCTGGGTAACAATATGGAGGGACTTTGGGCAACGGACCTAAACTTTCGGCTCCCCCAAAGGACCCCTCACCCCCCGGGCCCCGGTTTGTCTGGGTACCATTTGTGGAAGTTGGTTACAAGTCGGGGGGCGTTGATGTGGGAGTGTTCGACCCACTCCCGGAATGCTTCGTCTAAGTCCCACCATCTGATTAAGTAGTAAAGTTTTTTGTTCTTTATTTTGGAGTCAAGGATCTCCTCCACTTCATAGTGGACCTGTCCATCTATTAGGATAGGATAAGGAACCCCCCTTTTTGGGTGCCATTCGTCCGCAGCGGGGGCTTTCTTCAAGAGGTTGAAGTGGAACGTTGAGTGGACTTGGTGTAGGTTCTTTGGGAGTTCTAGTTCCACAGTAACTTCGTTGATTACTCTCTTGACTGGGAAGGGGCCAAAGTATTTGAGTCCTAGTTTTTTGCATGGTTGTTCGCTTCTGAAGTTTTTTGTAGAGACGTACACCCGGTCCCCAGGTAGTAGTTGCCATTGCTCAGTGCGGTTCCAGTCCGTGAATCTTTTATAATCCTCTTTGGCTTTCTTTAAGGTCTCCTGTATTATTTCCCACTGGGATGTCAACGTAGGCCACCACTCCCCCAGATCTCCGGCTTTATGGGATTCGGGGTTGGTTGCAAATGGTAGGGCCATTCCTTCATATCCTTGTACTATTTTGAAGGGTGAGGCTCCGGTTGAGCTATGGGTTGCATTGTTGTATGCATATTTGGCGAAATGAATAAAGTCTGTCCAATTATCTTGTTGATAATTGATGTAGCAACGTAAGAATTGCTCCAGCACTTGGTTAGTGCGTTTGGTTTGTCTGTCAGTTTGAGGATGATGGACAGAGCTTAATCCTTGTTCAATGCCAGCAGATTGGAGGAGCTCCTGCCAGAAGTTGGCAATGAATTGCACGCCTCAGTCCGAAATTACCTTGAGAGGAAAAGAATGTAGTCTTACTACATGTTTCATGAACAGATTAGCCAGTTTTTTGGCAGTGGGGATAGTAGTACAAGGTATAAAATGGGCTTGTTTGGAGAATAGGTCTACTACCACTAGGATACATGTGTACCCTTTTGAGGGTGTCAGGTCAGTGATAAAGTCCATTAAGATTACTGCCCATAGTCTGGGTGGGGTCTCTAGGGGTTGCAGCAGCCCTGGGGGCTTTCCCCTCCTGGGTTTCCCCATGATGCATACTGGGCAGGATGAAACATATTGAGAGACGTCTCATCTCATGTTGGGCCACCAGAATTGCCGTTGTACTAAGTGGAGGGTTTTTAAGTAGCCAAAATGGCCAGCTAGTTTGGAATCATGGCATTGCTGTAGGATTTCTTTCCGTAAGCTGTGTGGTACGTAGAGTTTGTTGCCTCTGTACCATTCGCCAGTCTCCATTTGTGTTAGCTCGCCTTTGGGTGTACTTCCCCCCTCCTTTTCCACCTTGGCTTTTACTTTCTCCCTCCACTCTGAGAGATCAGGTTTCTGGTTGATTTGCATTTGCGCTGCTTTGCTGTGTGTCATCACCATCCCTCCCAATTGGGTGGGCGAGAACACTGTGTCAATAACTTCCTCCCTTTGGCTGTCATGCTGGGGCATGTGCAAAAGTGCATCCGCCAGGAAATTTGCACGCCCTAGGAGGTACTTCAGTGTAAACTTGAATTTGGAAAAGAACTCCTCTCACCGCAATTGTTTTGCATTTAACTTTCAGGGGGCGCGTAGGGCTTCTAGGTTCTTATGGTCTGTCCAGACGTCAAACGGGTTTCTGGCCCCTTCCAACCGTTGCCTCCATGTAGTGAGGGCGAGTTTTACAGCAAGCACTTCCTTTTCCCATACACTCCAATTGCGCTCGGTGTCTGAAAATTTTTTGGACAGATAGGCGCAGGGGCGCAACTCCCCCTCCTCATCGGGCTGTAGTAAAACACCGCCCACTGCTGTATCACTCGCGTCCACTTGCACTATGAATTTACAGTTCTTGTCCGGGTGCTGTAACACTGGTTCCGAGACAAACATTTGTTTTAGTTTTTCAGACGCTTGTTGACATTCCTCTGTTCAGTTTAACTTAGTGCTAGGTTTCTTTTCTTGCAGTCCTTTGCCCTTGGTTTTCAACAAGTCTGTTAAGGGGAAGGCTATTTGCGCAAAGTTTTTTTTATAAATGGTCTTTAGAAATTGGTGAACCCCAGGAATGATTGTAACTGCCTCCTTGTTTAGGGTGCTGCCCACCCCATTATCCCCTGGATTTTGGCAGGGTCTATTTTAAGCCCCTGATGGGAAATTCGGTACCCTAAAAAGTCCAATTCCTCATTATGAAATTCACATTTTGACAATTTCACCGGCAATTTGTGTTTCATTAAAGCAGTTAATACTTTTCGGACTAATTCTATGTGTGCCTTTTTATCCGGTGAATAGATAAGCACGTCATCTAGGTAAACCACCACCCCCTTATACAAGTATTCGTGCAGTACTTCATTTATGAGGTTCATATACACACCTGGGGCCCCTTTCAAGCCAAATGGAATGACCAGGTATTCGAATTGTCCCAATGGGGTATTGAAAGTGGTTTTCCACTCATCTCCCCCCCCCCATATTCTCACCTGGAAGTAGGCGTCTTTCAAGTCCAACTTTGAAAAGATTTTGCCTTGGGCCACCAAGCTTAGTAGGTCCTGGATTAAGGGGAGTGGGTACGCATTGGACATGGATATGGCATTTATCCCCCTGAAATCAGTGCATAATCGCAGGACTCCATCTTTTTTCTTGATGAACAAGACTGGCGCTGCATGGGGGGAGCTGGCTGGGTGGATGAAGCCGCGTTCCAGGTTTTTGCCAATGAAATTCCTTAGCTCTTGTCTCTCAGCTGGGCTCATCAAGTACAGCTTGCCCTTAGGTAGCCTTTCCCCAGGGACTAGTTTGATAGCACAGTCCGTGCTTCAGTGTGGGGGGAGCTCATCTGCCTCCTTGTCATTGAAAGCTAACCGGAGGTCTCAATATTCAAGGGGGATGGACCCCTCCTCTTCCTTGGTGAGCATGATGACCTCTAACGGGGAGGGTGCCTCTCTGCCCTATACCTTTGCCCAAGCATGCGTCATGCATTTATCCCCTTTGAACACTATCATCCCCGTGTACCATTTAATATAGGGGTCATGATCCCAGAGCCAGCGACTCCCTAGTACTAAGGGGTATTTTGCTCCATTGCTGACTATAGATGATCTGGCTTCCCAGTGATCCCCCATTCCGGTTGGGACCGGTTCAGTTTTGTATGGGGCGGGGCTCATGCGGGACCCATCCATTTGCTCAAAGACTATTGGGTCTTTTAGTTCTTGGGTGTCCAGGCTGAGCCTGTTTACTAAGGCAGGTGACATGATATCGCATGAACACCCTGAGTCTATTAAGGCTTGCACCTGCACATGGGTTCCCCTTTTCAGGTTTACTAGTATTACGGGCATGAACAGTATGGCCCCTCTTTCCCTCACCTGGGGTGGGGTGGTTTCCTTTGCGATGTGCCGCTGGGGCTGTCTCATGGCAGATCTGTCCTGTTTCCCGGAGGTGGGTACATCTCCCCCTCATTGGCTAGATCCTCTGCATCGCCTGGGCTGTCTTCCGCGTCTAAGCCAGTCTCTGGCCTTCCCTGCTTGGGTGGCAGCTTGCGTTCAGCCTTTGGGGGCTGAGGGGCCAGTGGGGGTTTGGAGCCTCTCCCGTTGAAGAGTGGTCTGAGGGGGCATTGTGCAGCAAAATGCCCGGTGCCTCCACACTGTAGGCACAGGCCTTGCCTCCAGCCAGCATCCTGCATCTCTGAGCTGGGTCCAGGGCCACCAGGTGAAGGTGCTCGGCTGTGGGTATATACAGGTGGCAGCCTCCGTGCCCCCGTAAGCTGGTGTTGTTTTACTAGTTTGACTACTTGTGTTCTATTTTCGACCTCGCATGCCATTTGGATCCAACCCATTAGGGTTGACGGGTCATCTTGCATTAAGGACCAGTCTAGGAGGTCCATATTCTATCTTGACTTCCTCATGATAGTCTGGGCACTTGGTGGCTAATTGGCGGAACTCAGCGGCGTAGTCCCTCACTGGTTGGGACCCCTGCCTAATGGCTCTGAGTTTGGTATGGGCCCACTCCCCTTCCATCGGGTCTTCATATTGGGCTCTCAGCTCATAAACGAATGCTTGTAAGTCGAATAGCTTGGGGGCTCCCATGTTGTGGAGTGTCACATACCATTCCGTGGCTGCTCCCCCCAGTCTGGACCCCAGATGGGTGACTCGGCTTTGTTTGGATGAGAACAAGTGACCCAAGTCATTGAAGAACTCCAACGCTTGTACAATGAAGAATCCTAGCTTCCTTGGGTCTCCATCAAAGGTGGCCTCTAGTTTAATCCAGCACAATGGCAGTTCTGCTCCCCTTGCTCTCATGTCGTGGTACTCTCCCAACAAGTAAGGGAGGGGCATAGGCTGTCCCAGTTCCTGCCTTAGTGGTGGTAGCACCACAGCTGCGTGGCTTCTTGTCCCATATGGTGGCACTCCCCCCTGGCCGGGGGAGTTGAGTCCCTCGTGGTTGCCCTCTTGGGGCTTGGGGTGGGGCTACAAGCAGTGAACCCCAGTGGGCGGGGGAGCAGGGTGCTGTCCTGGCCCCCCCTTGCAGGGCTTGGCACGTTTGGGGGAACCGCCCCCGCCAGTTGGGTTCCCGAAAGCACAGGATAGGAAGCCAGCCCAGGTTTAGGTATGGGGGTGGTCCTTGCCTGCCCCCCATCCCCCCCATGTCTGCTGCTGCCAGAGCTTGCAGGTATCAGTCAGTTCAGGAGCTGCTCACAACCTGGGGAGCTGTTATAGGGGGCAGCAGCAGCTGCTCTTCTCCCAGTGGTTGCTGCGGGGGGAGTTCAGGGTGGGTTGTCACGGGGGGCCCCACCAGCTGGGCCATCATGATTCCCATCAGGTGTGCTGCTTGCACCAATTCTTCCCTCATAGTGGCAACCTTTGCCTCCAACACTGCATATCAAGGGCAAGGTGGACCATGCAAGGTGGGTGGCCCCGCTCCATGGAATCATCCCCGGGCCTGTAGAAGTCCACCTGGTCATAGGTCCTGATTCCAGGGGCAAGACCCGTTGGATGGAAAGGTCCTCCACATCCATCCCTCCCAAGTCAAGCGGCTCAGTCGACAAAAAGCCAGTAGCCATGTCTCTGGGGTACAAGTTCGGAGGTAAAGGTGATTCCTAACAATATGTCAGTCTATGGAAGACAGGATATGCTGAAGCTGACTCCCCACCCTTGCAGCAAGAAATCCAGGCTCTTGAGTAAGTGGGTTTTATTTAGATATCTTGGCTTCGCCATACATATGTCCATAGGATACACAGAAGCACAATAAAGGCATCTGGCTGTACACAGGCTCCATGTTAGGAATGACGCATTGAGTACATGATACAGTTAGTGATTCCACACACTTCTAGTCCTCTTTATAGATCATTTGGAATGGATTTTTTCATGAGCGGAACAAAAAATCCACCTCAAACAATTTATAAAGTGCATTGAAAGTTCATTATCCAATGTGTGCAGAATCAGCCATTATATCTATCCCTCTACATGTCCCCCCCACCCTCATAGTTCCCCCACCCTCATAACAGAACATAATCAGTAGTGGGATGGAAAGAGTTGTCCCAAGGCCACTGTGGCGAGCCATCCGAGATAAGGGCTCCGCTGTACTGGAATCCGGAAAGCAACAAGGGAACAGGGGCACAAGGCTATTGCAACATATGTCTGAGCTGGGTAACAATATGGAGGGACTTTGGGCAACGGACCTGACAGTAAGAGAGAGATAGAGAGAAAAATATAGAAAAGGGTACATACATATCGACTGTTCTAGATCTAGAAACAGAATACGAATGCAGCAAAGAGATACTGAATCAAACAGAATATGATGCATGCATAGATAAAAGGATTGAAAATCAAAAATAGAGAAAGAGACAAACATTTGAGAATGTATAAGTATAATGAACGTACACTAAAATGTACATACATTAGAGAATGTATGTTTACGGTTAGAGAATGTTACATAGTTAGAGAATTGTATGTAGAAAACGGTAGAGATAAAAAAAAGAGAGGGGACATCACCTGTCTTCTGGCCTGCGTCAGGAATAAAGGCATGCTCCTCTGAGGCCTGGCAGGCAGGCACATGGGGGGTGCCACCAGCAAGTGGCCATACCCACCGCCCCCTAGAGGGGAGGCAGCCTGCCTTCAATTACACCCCTTGTCCACTGGGCCAACATCAACTGGTGGCTCTAACTGTATCGAGTGGGGGTTTCCTGGGAGCCTCAGATTGGAGAGGGTATAACTCCAAGATCCCTATTGCAATCTTGACCAAACATGGCTGCTGGCTGGAGGAGAGTCTGCTACACACTCCCTGTGAATATGGGCTCTGTAAGTGCAATGGTGGGGGGGGGGGCGTTCTGGCGCCCACAAACCGCAAACCATTATGGCAATGGAAAATGTTTGTTGCGGTTCGCGACTTCAGGATCGTCGTCAGCACTGAACCATGAACTGCTGATTCATTAATTTTTTTTGGTTCATGCTCATGTCTACCAGTGACCCATAGACCAGAAACCTGTTTCACACAGTTGCCCTGGAGTGCCAATAGGGCATAGGTCTACTGCCTCAGAATGTGATGGTTCCTTTTAGTCACCACAGCTAGTAGCCATTGATAGATCTCTCCTTCATGTATCTGTGTAAGTACAGGCAGGATGTACAGGCAAGCGTTCATTGTAAGATGTGAACAGGACTGTTGCTATTGGGTATTGTAGAGGAAAGCATTGTGTAATGCATTTATTTTGAGCTGCAATACAGGCCAGTATATCCATTAGTTTGCATTTAATAACTTTGAGATCAACAGCATATAATGTTGCATAATATTGCTGTGTTAACAATGTGGCATCCAGATGGGCTCAGCTAGAGCTGCTAACACTTACTAGCCTGAATAGTGAGCATTTCATGGAAAAGGCAGGGGAAAAAATTAGGGTTATTCTGAGCCAGGGGTGGGGTGGGGGGAGGCTAGCAATCATGTTTGAAAGTGCCATTGTATCATTTATATGAGGTAAGGAGGTTGTAATGAATACTCCCTTCACTTCCTCATTGGCAGGGTCCAACTTGTGTTACACAGTGACTTCTTAACACACACCACAGATGCATCAAGAAGACGGTCAGTCCTGAGACTGTCTGTGTCACCCAGTTAAGAACATCAGCTAGTTCATGCTGTTGAGGGATGACTGACAACCCTCCCAGCCTTTATTATTGATAATTCTGTTGCTTTAATCAGCAGTGTTAAAAGTTATTCAAGACCAAATGAAGAGGCTTCAAATGGCTTCCTTAAACTATAATTGATTATATTTCCCATCCCGCAGCTCTGTTGTCTCTGAAAATACTTTATTCTGCTTCTTCTGTGGACCTTCAGATGTGCAGAGTGAAAAAGGATTACACATTTGTGTTTCAAAAAACCCCTTCCATTTCCCCTAAATTCCTGCTGCCAGTTCCATTCCTCATGCTTTGCTCAGCTCCCATGCCAACAAGCTGTGCCAAGCTCGTTTTCTCTTCTTTTAGGATTTCTTTTCCCCCCTTAGCTTTCCCTCTTTTTGAGAAAAACATAAAAAGAAAAGAAACAAGTGTGTTGCCATGGTAATAATATGAAAACGAGCCATTGGTGTTGATTTGAGTCCATCTAAACTTTTTTTTTAAATGGCCTTTAAAGAACAGGAAGTGAACACCGAGCAGGAGATAGAGGAGGGAGAGAGTTAAAGGAATGAAAAGTAGGACAAAATTGCTGGAAATGCATTTGGGCTGACATAATTCCCCTTTCCCACAGTGGTCATTCACTTGGGAGGCTCCAGTGTCCATTCACTGTCTTGAAGCTAGCTTTTCAGTGCCTGTGGAGGCCATCTTTCCCTGCCTGAATGCCTTTTTTGTTGCAAAACAGTGAACTGTTTCTGAAGCCCAGCATAAAAGAGGTGAGTAATTCATTTTAGTTGCCAGGAAGTCTGAGCCACTTGTGAGCTAACAATAGTAAACTTTATCTCCCACCCTGAGCTGAAAGTTCCAGCTGTAGGTCCCGAATTCTAATAAGGGCCTTTTACTCATGCTTCTGAGGTTAGGGTAATATTTTAGACATCTTTTTTCATTAGGAAACCACCATAGCGGCAACTATGGCTGTCAAGGCAAGTACTGTGTGGCTTGAAATGTATGTGAGGCGGATTAAAAGCAGGGGAAGAAAATAACTTTTTTCTTTTAGTCAGATGAATTTGCCATTTAGTGGTAGTTGGTGGGAAACAGAAAAAGCATGTTGAACTGAATGCGTGATAAAACCTCTGAAATGACTGAGATCTTTTTTTCTAGTGTTTGCAAAATAGCATCTCATTATAGAATTTGCCTCCTCTTTCCCTGGTCTGCTTTTGCATAGGAAGGAGGATGAGAAATAAATTGCAGAGCGCATCATTAGGTACTGCAGTGAATATGTTTGGGTTTCCCTTTATTGACAGAAGAATCTTGCATACTGACTGCCCATCTGAATGTGTGTAGGGCTGACACACAGTGGTGACTCTTGCATCAGACCACCAAAGCCAGAAGCTATGGATGCTTTTAAAGAAAACAAAGAATAATTTTCTAGCTTATTTGAAGCACCTCCCCTCCAAATAAGACTACATTGAAGCACAATAAGTTTCATTGGTCCTCTTATTACACATGTTAAAACTACCTTCTTATTTCTTGTTTTTAATTTTAATATGCAATTCCTTTCTAGCATGCTTGCTTAAATTTTCTTGCTGGTTCTGAAAGACAGCCCCATTCAAATAGCTGATCTGTGTCTAGTACTCCGTCCCCGTAATGCCTTGAGAGAAAGCTTTAGAAATGCCTGTATGGAAACAAAGGCTGGCATCTCCGTACCTTCTATTTAGCATGCTATTAATTAGGGGGGAATTGGATTAAAATATGAATACAAATACAAATGAGTTTTGATTTGAAAACAGAGACAAAGACATATGGTATGCCTTGATCTATAGAAGGTTTCCACTAATGCCAGTGATGTTAATCAAATTGCTGAGCAACCTGCCCAAGAACATTTAAGTATTGCAGGGTGTGTGCATGCGTGCATGCGTGCATCATTTCAGTTGTTTTTGGCATGGGAAACTGACCAGTTCATCTCCTTGATGGGAAAGACTGCCCCAGGTTTTGTAAAGGATGCTGCACTTTCCAGTTCCATATGATCACATTATCCCTTGTTGAGCTAATGTACGTATGCTGATTACTATTGGAAAGCCTGTGAATCCATCCCACCTGGGGCGGGGGAGTGGCTGGGCACCTTGTCCAGGGGATGCTGGGTTGGGGGGCTTCAGTTTGGGGGGACTTTGGTTCTTTTGAGCTTTCCCTGGTTGAGGTTGCATTTGGGAGTGCCTTTGGCCAACAGCAGTCTTGCCTTATGTGTTTCTGCTTGATAGTGTCCTTGGAAATGTTTTCCCCTAAGAAACAATGGAGAGTGGCTGTAGGCACCTTTTCAGGGGCCCACAGAATTGGACCCCAGGGTCCAATCTTTCTGAAACTTGGGTGGTCTTTAGGGCATAGTCAGAAGTAGGTTCCCTGAAAATTTGGTGGAATTTCATTGAAAAAGGCTACCCCAGCACCCTAGATAGTGCCAGATAGTTTCCCCAATTCTCTGATCTGTCATAAGAGGATCAGAGAATCTTTCCTGGATTTCAAGAATACTGGATTTTTTTTGGAATCCTTGAAACCCACTTCTGGATTTCCCAGACTTTTTTGGTGTACACACCAAAACATATAAAAGCACAAACACTCAACAACAAAATCAGGAAGCAGGGCCAATAACAGTTATTGGGGATATATCAAACCAAACAAAAAAGTCTTCACTTGCTGGCAGAAGACAATGATAGAGAGAAACAGATGAATATCCTTGTGAAAGGAGTTCCAAAGTTTTGACACCAAAAGGCCTTTTTTCAAGTTGTCACTCATCTAGCTTCAGATTGTGGGGTCACCTGAAGCATGTCCTCCAAAGATGATTGGAAAGGACAGGTAGGTTCATCGATGGAACACAGTGCAAAAAAAAAAAATCACTCTGGTGGAATCTGCCAGGTCTTAAATAATTTTTTTCAAAGTCAGCTGCGTGAGCTCACTGGTGGAGAGGAACTTTGCAATTCTGCCCAGAGTGGGGGGCGGGGAGGGGACTAAAGGCATGTGCCCATAAACTACACTAGAAAAATGCTTCTAACCTAATTTTGCTTCTGTTTTCAACCTTCTTCTCCACAGCGATCCCAAGTGACTCTTTTAAAACTTATTTTCCCAGAAAACATTGCATCACCCTACAGATGAAGAACACATGCCAGATGTCTTGTGTAGAGAGACTCACATAGTTCCGAAGGCTGCTAAAAGATCTAACAAAATCAATGTAGATGTTAATATTTTCCCCATCTGCAATAGGAAACCAGTGCAATTAGTGATGTCTCTTTCTTATAGCCAAACCTAAAGCCTGACCAAAAGCTGTCAAGGGCAGAATCCTCATTCTCACATATCTGTGTAATTCAGGCAACTTCCTTCAGAGAAGTATATCCATACTTGCATAAAGGTAAAGGTGCAAGTACTGAGACATTACTGACCCATGGGGGGATGTCGCATCATGATGTTTTCTTGGCAGACTTTTTGTTACGGGGTGGTTTGTCATTGCCTTCCCCAGTCATCTACACTTTACCCCTATGGAACTGGTTACTCATTTTACCAACCTGGGAAGGATGGAAGGCTAAGTCAACCTTGAGCCAGCTACCTGAACCCAGCTTCCACCAGGATCAAACTCAGGTCATGGGCAGAGCTTGGGCTGCAATACTGCAGCTTACCACTCTGTACCACAGGGCTCCATACTTGCATAGAGACTGATTTTTCTCTAGCTTAGTGCTTGGCATTTTAAAATATACTTTACAGCTTAAGCCTGGCCAATGCTCCTACAAAGTATTCCACCTACAGCATAGGCATGGTGAGAATTCCGCAGCTTTATGCCTGATGCCAGGCATCCCTCTATAAGTGGTGGCAGGCTCCCATTTATTCAGTATTTTCTGTCTGCAATGAACATGTAAATTAGTGGGTGCTGGTTGTCTGCAATATCCAATCACCTGGTGCGTAGAATTTTATACACATTTCCAATTGAGAAATGAATAGACAAAATATTGTTGCTTTGAGAGCTCAAATGAAAGAGCAAGTTCAAAAATTGGACCAGTCTATGAAACAAGTTTCTGTAGAAGTGAACCAAATCAATGAGAAAGCTGGGATAATAGAGAACAAAGTAGATTCTCATGATATACAGATCAAAAAACAATTGGATAGCTTGGCACTGTTAGAAATGCAAGAAAAAGAATTTGCTTTGAGGTTTAGATCCATACTGGAAGAAGATGGTGAGGACATCATAGACAAAATGACTGTTGCCTTGGTGGAGTTTATGGATTGGGACCAGGAAGCAATGCAAATGGAAATTGATTGAATATATAGAATTAACTGTGAATTTGCCAAAACGAGGAAGCTACCAAGGGATGTACTGGTCCACTTTGTAAGAAGAAGGGTGAAGGAGCAAATTTTACAACAGCACTATATCACAAAATTAACAATTGGGGGTGCCCAGATTACCATTTTGAAAGAAATTCCCATCTGATTTTTTCATAAACGCAAGGACTATAGCTTCCTGGTGGAAAAGCTAAAACAAAAAAAAATGCTTTTTGATGGGATACTCCAGAAGGTTTGATTTTCACACTTCAAGGACAAAGATTTAGGCTGAATTTGGTACATAAAGCCAGAGACTTTCTGGAAAAATGCAGAAATTTTGATGACATTCTGACAAAAAGTTCAACTGAAGCATCAACAAGGCAACAATTGGAACAGAGGAAGGAAGAGGAGAAGTGGGGGCTCATATTTAACTCTGTTCTTTACCTTCCCTAAAACACAATAAAATTTGTTTAGAAGAAACCCATATTAGAAAAAAATATATAAAATGTTTGACTTATAAAGTACTAGGTGAAGAATTTATAGCAGGAGATACCAAAAAGAAGAATGGAATTGCTTTGTACATCAAACCACACTTAAAGCCTAAACTGATATTGAGTCATGAGCATGGAAGATACGTGGTGGTAGAAATTGACTTACAGGGGACAAAAATGTTAACGGTGGGTCTCTACACTCCAAATTAGTTAACCCCTAACTGTGGACCAAAAACAGGGACATTAGCTTAGGAATGGATTTTGCACTAATCCTTAAAGTGGCCTTGGCCCCACTACCTGGTAGAGTGACAAGGGGGAAAACAAACTCTCTGGAACTTACAGCTATGGTTCTGCTGGGCAGAGCCGGATCTAGGGTTGCCAGCACCCAAGGTATCTCAAGTCTGGAGGTGCCCTTGCTTCTACGTGCACGCTCCCAAGAGTGCGTGATGATGTCACTTCTGTGATGTCATAACGTAGGGCACCCCCCAGGAGCGTGCCGCCTGCACTGTCACTGGAGGGCCGGGAGTGCGCGGCAAGCCAGCCACCCCGTCAGTGCTGCAGGCACATGATGCGGGGGGGGGGGAGCTTCCCAGCCCTCCCACACCTCCACCTGCACAGCTGCTGGAGGGCCAGGAGCCCGTGGCAAGGCAGCCACCCCATCAGCGCTGCAGGTGCACAGCGCAGGCAGCTTCCTAGCCCTCCTGTGCTGCCGCCTGCATGCTTGCTGGGGTGCTGGGAGCCTGCGGCAAGCCGGCCACCCTGTCAACACTGCAGGCACACGGCACGGAGGGTAGCTTCCCACTCCTCCCATGCCGCTGCCTGCACAGCTGCTGGAGGGCCAGGAGCATGCGGCAAGCCAGCTGCCCCATCAGCACTGCAGGCTCACGGTGCAGGGAGGTGGCTTCCCAGCCCTCCCACACCACCACCCACGCTGCAGCCAGTGGGCCGGGAGCTTGTGTTCCCAGCCAGCTGCCGCTTGGCACCCTCTGTTCGGCAGCACTGGGGGCAGGCAACCCCCCTGCCCACCCCCCGTAGATCTGTCTCTGGTGCTGGGGCAGGGGAAAGAGGGTCAGGAACCAAACTGAGCTACTTGGTCCAAATTCAAATGCCAAATTTATGGAAGGGAGGGGTGTTACAAACTCATGTCCAACTCAGACTTAGGCTGACTTTCCCCTACCCTGAGGTAAAATTTCTCCTCTTTAAGCCTAAGAAGCTGTATACTGGGCTGGGAAGCCTCTGGTAGTGTGCTTGGTGTTAAGCTTCAACTTTCCTTCTTGTCCCACCCTTAAGAAATATTAAAAATGGTTACCCAGCCAAGTCTTAGTAGGGGACAGATCAGGGGTTTGCGCTTCCCTTTAGCAGAAACTGGCACACAAGGCTTGGGGAGGTTCAAAATGCAACTGAAGGTTTATTTAAAGTCAGAAAGCAGGTAGGCAGGTGTTTGAACTTAAGTAACATAAAGGTTTTTATACAGTAACTTCACTGGTGTGAGGCACAAAACACTTGGTTTAACACTAGGTTGCTGGCTTCTTTCAGAGGTTGACACTGCTTCACAAATGTTTCCCTTTCAAAGCACAGACACAGCACGACTTGCCCTCCTCTCCAGACTTAAGGGTGCTCCACTGAGGGCCAAGCTACAAGTGACGAATGACACTTGAATGGCAAGTGTATTTCTCCCTGTTCACTTGCCCTCCACTTGATCCACTTGCCGTTCAAGTGTCATTCGTCACTTGTAGCTTGGCCCTGAGACAAACCCTTCCTAGATACTGGGCAGGTGTTATGCTATCACCCTGTCCCGGGCACTGAAGGGGAGACTCCTCTCTACCTACTTCCTTGGTCCTCTATAATTCCCAGATCTCTTGAGTCTAAGTAGGAGTAAGTGCTGGTTTTCCCCACTTTAGCCCTAGGACGAAAAGTGTTTCACAAACATTATTTCCTCTCACAGAGGATTCTCTGGCTGACCCTCTCTGGTCAAAAGTCAGGCTCCATCTCCCTTTCACTCTCTTGTTTACTCTCCAACTCCAACTGACAGCTTCCCCAACATTCCATCCCCAACTGCCACAATGGGGGGGACGACGACGACATGTCAATCATACTTTCACTTCTGGAAATCTCAGCATCTGAAGCTGAGTCCATCACAAGAGCTGCCTTGCTCCACAGGCCAGGAAGATTGCTAAACCCTAACAAGTCTTTCACCATGGTGGATACACAGAGCCAAGGGTGCGAACCTTGGGAACTAAGGTTACAGTATTAGGAACTCCCTCCTGCTACCAAGAGTGAAATGGCAACTTGCAGCTGATTCTAAGGGACTCCTACCCTAGCTTCCAACCAAACCTGATCAACCTAAGTTGGGGAAAAGTTTGGGAAGAACTATGTGTCACCCCCTTGTGTTCTAAAGAATCTCATGCCATTAGCACAGACTTGTGGGCCAATAGGTGCAGCCCAAGAGATGAAAAGGGAGAAAGATTCCAACCCTGATAGCATTATAGCATCTCATACACACAGATCTACACACACACACTCACACACTCTCCTGTAAGACTCTCTCTGGGGAAGTACACTAAAGAGATGTACAAATTCTGCTATGAAAGTAAGCATTTTACTAAAATAGACACTTAGATCATACTATGTTAGCTAAAATATTCTAAACATTAGCTTGGAAAAGTATCTTTCCAATACAGAGTATCTTTAGGATACTCTGCATTCCACTCCTAAATAGTTGAGATTGCCCCACAGAAGAATTAATCGTACAATCCCCCCTTTGTTTGTCCCTATTCAACACAAACTTTGAGGGTAGAATCATGAATTATTAAACAGCTCCAAAGCTTTTCCATATGTTTCATGAATCCTACTGATTGGATCTGACTAGCCATCCATGATCTGGATTGGTATTGCACTTGATCTGGAACAGATGAGCTGAAGCCGAATGTACAAGATGAATACAAGGACTTATTTCCAGCTAACAATTCCCAGTGGGGAAAAAACACCAGAACAGTTATTATATCTGCCTGTGACAAATACATAGAAATGGCTTCCACAATTAGGAGGCAATTTCATGATTCCCTTCCAATTATCATATTACTATATAAACTTGAGACCAAAGTGGTTTACTATACTATAAATATTGAAATGTGTTTTTAATAGACACAAAACAAAGTTCGTATGTATGAATAGCATACATAATTTGAAAGCATGGAACAATCAGTTGATTTTTGCAGATTTTCATTCCCTTTCCATGAAGCAAGGTGAATAGTCTGACCCATTTCTTATACATCTCCAGACAGCCTAAGTGAAAGAGTGCCTAGAAACTTCCAAATTACAGCTTCACTTCTTTCTCTTATAGAAAACTCAATTTATCCAATTAATAATAGATAAGAATCAGAGGCAAATTTTTGAATGTATTTTTTGAATGTACACGTATTTTGTATATTGGTTTCTATACTCAATTACAAAGCACCTCATAAACTAAGGTTTAAAATGGTGATGCAATGGTGGGTTGAAGGCTTGTATGACCTTAGAACCCAGTACTGATTTGGCCTAAATAATAATTAGGAGGAAAAGATCTAGTGAGAAATGATCCATCTTCTACCTCAGGCTGCAGCAGGAAAAATCTGGAACTCTTCTGAAGTCAATAGCTAGAACCTTCCTTTGCAATTTTGCCTGCTAGCAGGGGGCAATTCAAACCTCACATCAATTTGAGGCTACTGTAAATCTCTTCAAGTCACGCTTTCCAAGCAAGAAGCTGGGAAACAGTAAAATGATTCTTTCAGTTGAATATCCAAGCAAACGGATTGCCGGGGGAGGGGGGGATCATTAGAAAAGCTGCTGGCAGGCGAAAAGAATAAAAAAGAAAGATGTGATTTCTCAAAAGAACTTTGAAAACACTGCCGGAAATCTGACGGATATAGCCAAGTGCTGGAAGAAAAAAATATATTGGCTGAAGTGGGTGCAAGGCAATTAGGACAAGGAGCCTGAGAACAGACCTCTCTAGTTGAATGATTTGGGGAGTTGATATGGCTGTGAAGCACAGCAGGCAATTGCTGTTTTATATGCATTTATAAAAATTGGCTGTCGATATAGCATAAGCAGAAGTCTTCATTTTGACCCTGGGAAATGTCATTTAGAATCAAGCTATTTGTCCTTCATTTGCAAACTTTTTTTTTTTTGCTTTCTGTTCCCTAGTTGTCTGTGGCAGCAGAGTCTAATTTTAATGTGCTCTCTCTCTCTCTCTGTGTGTGTGTGTGTGTGTGTTTATACCTTCTGAAGCAGGAAATATGAAATGCTGACTCTGATTGGTCTCACTGCTTACCCCAGGGCAGCTTTTTTAGGCTTATAAAAACTGGCTTCAGTTGACTTTGTCATCCCTGTCATCAAGTGAGGAAGAGCGAAAGCCTGGCTATTTCTATTCTGACAGGACAATAAGGCAGAGGAACTGATAACTGCTGAGGTAGGGCAGATTTTGATGGAGAGGTTTTAGAGAATAAAGAGTTTTCCCCCTCCACTGTAGTTTCATGGTTTGCTGTGTCGCTGCTAATGCTACTAACTACATCAGGGTATTTTTGGTTTCATTAAGAGATCCCTTTAAAATAAATGAATAAAAAAATTGTACATCCTCTTTGGTCAAACAATTATTGAAGAAGTAAAGATTATGTATATCCTCCTTGGACCACTCTGCTTTTTTTGTCAATTGCCACTTGTATTGTAGAACTGTTGTTTGGCTGAGACCTCCAAGAAACAAAATCATTGGCCATTTACCTCCTAGGTAAAGTCAAGCTCCTGTTGGTCTATCTTTCATTGGAACTTAGCTCACTTACCTGAGCTGCCTGCTTTCATATTGTGCCCAATGATCTGAGTTGGATAAGTTGACCTGTAGAAGGTTTAGTGAATGAATAGTCCTGTTTCTCCTAGGCTGGGGCTAGACTAAGTTTCCCAGCCTAAGGCTTTTAAAAGTTCTTTCAGAGGGCCAAGCTGCAAATGACAGCTTCCCTGGGTTTTAAATCCTTGTCTGCTGGCACCAATTTGATTGATTTGTAGTTTTTTAACACAGAGCTGTGAGGCCCCTCTCAAGAACAGGGACACAGCAGGACAGCCCTAGTCAAGTGGGCTTGCTGACCAGCCAGCTAATTCAAGGAAGAAGTAGGAGGAAGATGGTGATCTGGCTGTGTCTCCCCACAGCTCTCTGATCATAAGGTAGATGAGCACTGTCTGTCTTGCTTCCTCTTGCCCAGCCTAGTGCTGAGTCTGTGAGCCAAGCTGCAAGTGATGCCTGACACAGGTTGGACACTTGTCAGCTTCCCTCAAGTTTTTATGGGAAATGTAGGCGTCTTGGTCTTGCAGCTTGGCTCTCCATTTAATTGAAGTTTACAGAGCAGCAGTCTATGGGAGGGAGAACATGCGGTTGGGAGGGGATTACAGGCATCCGGCTCTCATTGGGCACCCCCCTTCCCCTCCGCTGGGTGTCTGTGGGGGTGGGTGGGGGGGTTCTTAAACTTCAATTAAATGGAGAGCCAAGCTGTAAGACCAGGATGCCTAAAATTCCCATAAAAACTTGAGGGAAGCTGACAAGTGTCCAACCTGTGTCAGGCATTACTTGTAGCTTGGCTCTCAGTGTGGGGAGGGGAAGGTAGACTCGGCTTCAGCAGTGCTTCTTTGCAAAGGGCCAGGGAAAGGAAGGGCAGGGCAGGCACTCTGGGCTTCAGTGGATACAAGGAAATGGAGGCATCTAGTTCTTCCCCCATCCTGGCTCATTCCAGTTTGGAAAATTCTCTGAATCCATTGCTTTTTTTTTTTGCCTTATAGAAATTTTATGCTTATACAAACTTTAGTATCATCTATTTTGATTAGTCATTTCCCTGTTTTATCCTCTTATCTTTGTACTGAGTTACCTTAATTAATCTTAGTTCTGGCCTAAATAGTCAAGGAAATCCTTCCTTTCCCCCCCAAATTCAGATATTGGTCTGTTATGTAATTAAGTAGTTAATTTAGCCATTGATGCATAGTCATAGACCTTGTCTGTTCACTTTGACACCTCAGGGCACACATCTGCTTTCCATTTCACTGCTACAGCACTCTTGCTGCTGTAGCCATGTAACAAAAAAGGTCTCCCTGTTCTTTTCTGACATTAATTGGTAGGATGTTTAATAACATGTTTTTTGGATTCAACTCAAATCTGAGTTTAAAAATCTTCATGTATCTTTATCTAGCGTTTTTGCATTTTCTTACAAGTCTACCACATATGGTAAAATGTTGCACTCATGCATTGACATTTCCAACACTGTCCACTACTACCCTTAGTGATTCTTGCAATGTCTTTTGGGGTAATATACCATCTGAAAAAAAAAATTATACCAATTCTCTCTTAGTAACTGACAGCATGTAAATTTGATATCCTTAGTCCATAGATCTTTCCATAAGTTCATTGGAATAGTTTCTCCAAAATTTTCCATCCATTTATCATGCAGGTTTTACTTGTTCCATTTCTGTGTGGTGTTGCAATAACATTTTGTAAATTTTCCATGAGAGATGTTTCAGATCTCCAGATATTAATAGTCCAAATACTGTTTTTTTCTTTTAACCTACAGCCTTTTTAAAGAGACTGTTCTATTAGCCTTGATATGATCTGGAGATATATCAGCCATGGAATATTTTTTCCTTGATCTCGAATTTCTTGCCAAGTTTTTATATTTTCTTTCTTATCCATCATCGACTCATAGCTGAGCTGATCACTTTTGCTTCTGGTGGCTATGCCATAGTAAGCATTTACAGACAACATCAATGGGGAAACCAGTGGGCTCAGTCTGTTTCTACATTAAAACCATGCTTTAAGTAGCCCATCTCAGTATATGAGTCCCGTCCTGTTTTTGAATAGATTTCAGTGATTTCTTAAACCATAGATAATCATGGATGCCTTCTTTAGCATTCGTTATCTCCAATTTGATGTGTCTGCTACTCAGATTTATAATCCAGACTGTTATCCAAACTAGTGTCACCACTTGGTGATACAATTTGATGTTTGGTACTGCCAGTCCTCCTTGTTTTTTGTCATCCTGTAATACTTTAAATCTTACCTTTGGTTTCTTCCCTTTCCATATGGAATCATTTATTTCTTTCTGCCACTTATTTAGGATCTTTTGGTCTATGTAAATTGGAATCATTTGAAATAAAACATTCAATTTTGGTAATATATTATTTTGTCAGCATTCACAGCTGGGCAGAATCTGTTCTTTCATGTGTGTACTTTCACAACACACCCTCCCTTCCAGGATAGCTACATGCTTATGAGTCACTCTGTGCTACTCCTGAGGAACACTTCCACCCTGCTTTTCAATAGAAAGAAATACAAGGCAGCTCATACTACAAAATCTGTTTGTTTTTGTGCACAGTGAGGATTGACAAGTGACAACCCAAACACAGCGAACAGCCCAGCCATCTCTTGTACCTTGAACACATTTGTTGGGTGCTGTTAACAGCAGGGAAACTGCAGCAGGTCACCTATCTCCCTCCCACGAAAGGAGGAGAGAGCAGGAGGAAAGCAAGCCCGCAGAACTAGGGATGCCACTGTTCTGGAGGGGATCTCGCAGTTCTGTGTTAAAGAAATACTAATCAATTAAAATGGTGTCAGCAGATGCAGGTTTAAAACTTAGGGAAGTTGTTACTTGTAGCTTGGCCCTGATTCTGTAATTCAAAAACCTAATTGTGTGTTTGAGGAAATAATAGGTCCCTCTGTCCATTGTTATGTTACCAGAGGAAGATTAAGGTCATGGCATTCAGTTTCTGTCTGTGATAGGATTACCAACTTGAGCTGGGAAATACCTGGAGATTTGGAGGTGAAGCTGGGGAGGACCCTCAGTGGGGTATAAAGTCATAGACTCCATCCAAATCAGCTGTTTTCTTCAGATGAACTGATCTCTGTAATCTGGAGATCAGTTGTAATTCTGTTTAAGGCTCTGTCCAAATGACATCCCAGCTGTGTGTATATAATGCTCTGCTTTCTTTTAATTTCCCTGAAAGCTTTTCTACTTTATTCAGCAGTTAGCCCAAATCTAAGTCTGAAACCTCTCCTTAAAAAACCAATGATTTGAGGTTTCCTCATCCCTCATCTCTGAGTAAATTTCACTCAGTCCTCGACAAATCTGTGGATGCAAAAAAATCATCCCGTCCTCCTCTGGAACCCCAAAATCTCAACAAATTCATTCAAAACAGAAGAGAAATGCTTCTACATCATCCTCTTTTTGATAATCTGGAAATCTCTTTTGTTCTACTGGGGTACTCCCCCCCGCCCCGTGGAAGCAGCAATTCTTCCCTTAACTGAATTTCCTTCATCTTCATATTAAACATTTCTTTTTCATGTTCTCTCTCAGCTTCCCTCTGTCTCTCCTGCTGTGCCATTTTAGCTCATTTGTTTTATCTATCTGCTTGAATTTTGACTAACTGTATTTGTTATTCTTTTTCTGCTTCAGTTTTGGATTTTTCTTTATCTCTTTCTATCCTTGTTGGTTCAGTTTTAATTATCATAATTTCTACCTCCTGACTAGGATTCTCCTCAGCAGATGTTCCCTCTCCCTCACCTTCATGCACCTCTCTAGGGTTACATGGTAGTGCCATTTCTCACAGGAATTCTCTGGTAATTCCTCACAAATTTATAAAATATTTTCTTATTTTAGTTTGTATCTGTGTTGGGACAAACGAGTTGTGGGTTTTATTTTTGTATCATGACACTGTCACCAATTATGACTTCCCCCCTTTTGACTTAAACAACTTAAATAGCGTATTGTCGAAGGCTTTCATGGCCGGAGAACGATGGTTGTTGTGGGTTTTCCGGGCTGTATTGCCGTGGTCTTGGCATTGTAGTTCCAGAGCTGCTGGCAAAACGTCAGGAACTACAATGCCAAGACCATGGCAATACAGCCTGGAAAACTCACAACAACCAACTTAAATAGTACTAGAGGAATTTTGAAATTAAAAAAAATAACAAAATATTTTATTTAATATAGATGGGAAAGGTTAGGTGAAATCAGGGTTTGAAAATTTCGGAGATAACTGAAAATAAATAACTGCAGGGGTCATTTCATAGTAAAAGAGCTGCAGTAACTCATTAGCATAAATAATTAGCATATGCCACGCCCCTTGATCGGGCTGAAATGGCCAGGATTCGGCTGCTGCCAGATGGGGGAGTGTTCCCTCACCTGGTAGTGGCCTGATTAGGGACGTTTTGGCCCCAATCCAGGCTGAAATGGGCCCAAAATGGCCATTTTAAGCTCGTTTTGGCCTGGATCAGGCCAAAAATGGCCCAGATTGAGTTGATGCCAGGCAGGGGAGGGGTCCATTTTGGGCCCGTTTCGGCCCATCTCAGGGCCTAAATAGCTGGGACTGTGTTGGTACTGGGCGGGTGAGGCTTCCCCTGCCTGGCACCAACCCGATCTCGGCTGTTTTGGTCCCAATCCAGGCCATTTTGGCCATGATCCAGGCTGAAACAGGCCCAAAATGGCCGGAAATTATCATTTTGGGCCCGTTTTGGCTTGGATTGGGGCAAAACAGCTGGGATTGGGCCGGTGCCAGGCAGGGGAGGGTTTCCCCACCTGACACCAACCCAATCCAGGCTGTTTTGTCCCCGATCTGGGCCGTTTGGCCCCAGCCGAGGCTGAAAAGTCTCCAAAAGGCCAAAAGTCAGGCGAGCGGGGCCACCTGACTGTTGAGGGAACTGCCAAAATGGTGTTCTGGTGCGTTCTCCCTCCAAATGAGCCCTGAATAACTGTGAGGTAAAAACAGTACATGTTCAGACTTAGGGTCTAATGATTCAGACTAATGAGAGTTTCTTATACTCTTCAAAGTTACTTAAAACTTTATATTGAGAGGCTTTTGTTCTACTCTTTTCTTAAACACTGTAGTGCACTTTCTTACTCTTACTCATTTTGGTTTCTAGAAGGCAGGTACCCTCTTTCCAGTACCCAAGCCCCTTCTCTTGAAACACCAATACTTGTCTTGAGTTTTAAACTGACTCTTAAGGTCTCCAAAGGCAGTTTCTGTTAGGTGTTTGCAATCACCTGTCATGCTCATACTCTGTACTGCTCTTGTGATGGTGGTCTGATACTTCTTATGCTTTATATTATGGTTAAATGCTGAAGGTATACTTAACTTGAACTGCAGATGTTGCTAGCCATGCCTCTCTGTCCTGCAATGGGAAATTATGCAAAGGAAGTGTTTATTCTCACTGTTATCTGTACACTCCTTTGAACTACACCAGAAACTGTTCTCTTTAGCCTGGGAAGAGACACTGGCAAAACCTTGAAAACCCCCATCCATCCATTCTGCTGTTTTCCTGCTTAGCTGTTTTCTCACTGATGCTAGATGACGTTAAACTGGGGCAGGGGGAGCTTAGAAGTCACCCGCGCTTTTGTAACCTATATCTGCTTGATGTTTACATGTAACTGTTATTCCGGGCAAAGATGGAGTAAGATCATGATACTAGTAGCTTATCAATAAAGATACTTCTACTGCTCACAGTGAAGTCCTGTTGAGCGTCACCTGTTGGCAGATCCTTACAGTTTCTAACCACACCAGACCAGGAATCTTTTCACTCTTCAGAGATAACTCCCTGTTTGACTAAGTAGGGAAATTCTCCTCTCACTAGAAAATCTATCCCCTTTCTTTGGCCCGAATGGGAGTCTGTGCCTACTTCTGAAACTTCCTTGCCAACTTCCCTTCAGTTCTCCTGTCTGTGTTAAACTACTTAGCTGGATCTCCAGACTGTCAGTACTCAATTCCTCTCAGCTAGGGCTGAAATCAAACTCCCTTCTCCTCAGCATCCAATTAAGAAGTCTTTCTCTATTCATGCTACCCAATTAGATTCTTTGGATTAGCCTGTGACTCAAGGCTCTCTGTTTCTAGGAAGAATTAACCCTTCACAGTCCTTCAGCTGTTTATACAGTGTTTCTAAGCTTTGAAAAAGTGCAATCTGTCCCAGAGGGCTTCCAGTCTTTGGAGGGGCAGTCATTTTTGCAGTTAACAGCACCAAAATCACACAGAGCACAGTCCTCCCTCTAAACCATTGATCCACTACGTTTTTCCTCATTACACTACACACACGCACACACACACAAACAAAACCAGTGGACCCTGAAGAAGACAAGTGTTGGAAGGTAACACTATGGAGGGAAACTGGCTAACAAAAGGGATAGCAGTGGAGGCAGTAAAAGTAATCCTGCTTTATGTTCACTTTTTTATATAATGCAAATAAATTATTATCTTTGCATCCTGCTGTTGTTGTTTGTTCCATATTTCCTTGTGCTTTGCAGTTTTGTTTCCATGATGCAAGGGCATTCTTGCATTAATAAGCACCAATCTCCATTGCCCAAGTGCAGCCAGGCAGGCAGAATGATTGTTTGAATACTTCTCCCACCTAAAAAGACTTGTGTTTGTTCCATAAGTTTTCCTTTTGCAGGCATGCAGGATTGTTTTTCAAAGAGCAGAGTAGTTGAATAGCTCACAGGACAGAGCAATGGGGGGGGGGGAGGGCAGGAATCCTAACAAGGCCTACTTAAACATAAGTCCCATGTCATTCAATAGTGCTTACTTCCAGGGAAATTTCAAATTGTCACCTGTGATTAGAGTCTTCCAGGGCTTTTATTAAATTTGACTGACTGAACAGACCAATTGTAGCTCCTCCCAGCCGCATTTTTCCTCACAGAAACTGACTGTCCAGGTGCCCTGATGGGGGTATAGGAAACAGACCAACACCCAGGTAACACCACAAAAAAAACCAAGATGCTCACTCATAAACAGGTCCACTTGGATGTACATCCCACATTATTCAATAGTGCTTAGTCCCAGAGAAGGATCTTTCAAATTGCAGCCTATAATTGAAGTCTGCACATTCCCCTATTCAAACATTTCCAAAGCTGGTAAGTGGGGAGAGGTCTTTCCTTGGAAGGACCTGATTGGCAGGGAGACAATGCCATTTCCTGAGTTGCAATGGGAGCATGTGAGAAGATGTGCTCATGCGCATTGTGCACATTCCCCCTTCATGCCAACAGAGTTAATTAATAACATAAAGACTTTCTCTCCTTGGAATCTGATTGGTGAATGCCGTTAAGGAAAACAAAATGCTGTTGCCACTGTAAGGTAAAAAAACAAAATGAAATGAAATACACAACCTTTTTGGTGAGAGCATGCCATTATAATTTCTGAGATTTCATTCATTGTTCTGGAAGCTGTTTTAATGTAAAACAAAAGCAATTTCTGCGTGCATTTCTGGCTTGTTTATTTTGTTTTGCATACTCCCAGAGGTTTTATCCTGATCCTGCGTGTGTTTATCAGAAGTTTGTGAACCACACCAAAGTGTCTCCCACATTTGACAAAAATATGCAGTAGCATCAAGGACCTAGCATTTTGACAAATTTACTGATTTTATTTTGTAAAAAATAAGGAGAATTCAGTTTCTCCAGGATGTCAGTTTCTCACCCTTTGGGATCGTTAACAACTTCTTTCTGTCTTTGCAGTGTAGAAAAAAAAACTTCTATAATGTTTTTAAGATTTAAATCAAAAAAAGTCCAGTTGATTTTGCTACTACAGACTAACACAGCTTACTCTTCTGGATTTAAGATTGAAGAATCTCATTTACAAACTTAATTTTGACTGACAAAATTATCAGAAAACAGTGTTTTCCAGGCTCTTCAAGATCTGGAAAATCTCAGTGGTTCTGTTCTAGTCATCAATATTTTATTTACTTTTTTGTTAATCACAGATTCTGGTTGAGGGATGCTAGGGTTATTGCACATTCCATGTGTATTTTGTTGTGGCCTGTCCTCCTATGTTAAGAGTCCATTGCAGTCCTTGAATTTTTCATCTTTTGAAGTTTACTTACACATGACTGTTTCCTAGTTGTTCTTCTATATGGGAATCCATTGTCCAAAGAACTGGAACAACAAAAACCAGGAAGCAGCATTCACTGTGAGCTTTATCAGAAGGAATTAGCTATGGTGAGCGAACAATACTGTTAAATGGCAGGGCTAAAATAAAGAAGGAAGACTGATAAAAGCAAACCAGTAATTACAATATTAGCATGCTGTATGCTGAATGTTAATACTGCTTTAACATATAATAAAGCTTTGCCTTTTATTAGCACCTTCCAGCTGTAAGCTTTGCAAAAAGAAAAAAAAAATAAATGAAAAAAAGGGAAGCTTCCCTTCATCCCTTCTCATCATGTCTGAAAGGTTGTAGGAAAGGACATCTCTATAATGGACACTGCTTTATAAAGCAGAAGGAGGGTTATATCTTTCCAACTTCTGGATTGTGGGGGAAGACCTCTTTAGCTTCCTTCTCTGCTGCTGGTGGACACTGCCAAAAATCTGCTTGTTTCCTCAGTATTTTTTCCTCTTAAAAGCAGTGCTGACTGAGCCATTAGCCTTCAGGAAGGCACTTTCACTTCTGAAACATGATTTCATATTGCTTAGATTTTGCACAGAATGCAAGGCCTAGTTTCCATAACTCTGGTGTTATTGATACATCCGGGAGTCACCTTTTTTAAGCTGTTGGACTTACACATTGACGTTCCAGTTCCAGTTCCATAAGGGTTTTGTTGCAACTCCCTATGATGAATTGGAGGGCTAGATATCATTCTGCCTCTTTTCTTTTGTGGGGTTCACAGTAGTCATGAACATACTAAACATATTTCAAGAGAAAGCAGCCAGCACCATCCTCTACTTTAAAATGTTAGCATGGAGTATAGGTGGTCAGCATTGTTACTCCTAGTGCTCCATGCTAACATTTTAAATTAGAGGATGATGGTTTTTTTTTTTTTAAAAGCCAAGTCTCAAGTTGCTTTCCTTGTAGAGGCATAAGGGGAAAGTGCTATTCCTCCTAGCTAGTACTTTGTTTTTTATTTTCATTAGCTTATATTATTACTTTGACTGAATTTAACATAAAGTTGTGTTCTGTAATAATAAAGTAATTTAGTTAATGATCATTGCATTGATTCCTCATTGCATGCTCTGACTGCTGGCCAGCACTACCACGTATCCCTTGGGGGCAATTGTATCCCTGGGCAACTGTACTGGCACATGGGGAGTGTGGTTCCTTGGTAAGGAGGTTTCAGAAGCTCCCTCTGACTCTTGAAAGCTCATTCCCTGGAAATCTAGTCAGTCTCTAACATGCTACTGGACCCGAATCTTGTCTTCTACTGCAGACCAACATGGCTACCCACTAGAAACTACCTTCTTGGTAAGGAGGGGAAACCATCCAAGGGTGTTGGCATGCTATGAAGAGAGACACCAGTGCTTACCTCACAGGGTCACTGGAAGAGAGGATAGAGTTTGGTATTCCCATCCACAGCTTTCCAAGTGGGGGAGCATACCAGAGAGAGGGGGGGAGGGGCAATGAAGGACATGATGCAATGCAATAGAATACAATATGTAAAATACAACACACACAACAACACAACCAGGGAGGAGGGCCTGGAAGAGTTATTGGGGATATGCCAAACAAAGCAATAAAAAATGTTTAACCTTTCCACTGAAAACTCTGCCCTCCTTCCTTGTTGTGCTTTGTTGTTTGTTTCCTTTCAGAAAATGAGGAAAGGTTTCTAATTCAGTACACACACCCATCTTTGCACTTTCATTATTCCCTGTGGGGGACTTCTAGGGGTGGAGCTGGAGTCATTATTTTTCAACTAAATGTCACCAATATTGCAACAAAGTGTGTTCTGCCTGCCCTTCAAAGATCCCCAACGTTTCAAGCAAATCGGGCAAATTGAATGCTATGGCCTCCTGAGCAACCCAAGGCTTTTCTACTTTTACAAAAAAAAATCTTTTTCTCCAGCCTGCAAGGGAGAAAGAGTGGGAAAGAAAAATGGCAGTTCTCTGCAGCTTGGATTGGCTGGGAGTGTTCTTTGCTCCTCCCTTGCAATGATCTGATTGGAGGGAGAAATTGTCCAGGAAATCAGTACCGAAATGTGAGTTCATGCTGCATTGCTGGTAAATACTGGAATTCAGAAAAAAGCATGGATTTTTTTTCCAGATACTAACCCTAGTATCTACACATTTCTGAGTTTTCCTTCCCTAAGCCAGATATGCTATGTTAACTTCAGAGAACATTCATTTTTCCAGAAAGTATTTAATGTCATCTTTCTTTCCTTCCTCTATGGAACAATTAAGACTCCTGCAGTTATTGCTAGATTAAATATAAACTCCACTTCTTCTTTTGTCCCCAATTCTTTAAAATATCTTAATTCACATAAAGAGAATCCACTGGCACCGTGGTTCCTGTTATTATCTCTACCAACACTTGAACCTCCCTCCAGACACTTTTTATGTATACACTGTGGTACCATTTGTGTATCAAATCAGCTTTCACAACCCAACATTATCTGCACGTAGACAGAGTAATTTTATATAATGTTTTAAGCTTCCCAGGTGTCACGTACCATCTAGTAATGATTGTACAATAATTTTCAATAACATTAACACTTCAAGAGATTTTTATTCGTATGTATTTCCAAACATATTGAGGGGTATCCATTCTCAGATCTTTCTTTTCTTCTTGGAGCTTCATGCCTTATTATAATTTGATGCAATGTTGTAAATAATAATTTTTTGCCCTTTAAAAAAATCAATTACTTCTCTTAGCAGTTTTTCATTTAGAATTTTTTCATTTACCCATTCCCTTATATGAAAGAAAACGGATTCATTGTTGCTGTAGCTTAAGTATTAAGTAAAACACCTTATTTCTAAAGAACCAAAAATATAAGAAACTAAGCTTCAAGGGAACTATTTTGTCTGTTACTCAAAGTGTGTTCTGTACTACCAAGAAAATTTTACCCCAGCACTTTCATTCCTTGACTACACTTATTCAATCCCTGCCTGGTAAATAAAGTTGTTGTTTCCTTTTGAATGTTAAACAGTCTCCAGTGCCATTTCTAACAATTAGGAAAAGGGCCCCTGCTTCTCCCCATCAAGTTCCTGGGATGGGCTAAAAAGCCAAAATTATATTTGACTGTCAGGGTAGGCCAAACAGACTCTCAAACCACACAAAGATTAACATACTACTTGGGGCTGCTCAGCAAAAGCAGGCAAACTAAATTTTAGTGGGAAAAATCTGCCTAAGAGTGGGAGAGTGAAGGGGGGCGGGTCCTGTCATAGTCTGCAATTGCCTAACCAGAAAAGGCTGGTAAAAGGCACTCCTGGCCGCAGCTGCCACCTACTTGTTCAGCAGTAGGCCTGGGCCCAAGAGCATTCCCAAACTATATTCCTGTTTCTTCAAGGGGAGTGAAACGCCACCCAGAATGGCTTGTCAGGATTAAGCTTTAGTTTATTAGCCCACCCCAAAACTGTCTCCAGGTACCCTTTCAGGCTTTCTACAGCCTCCCTGAGATCAGCTGGAAGTGTGAGATACAGCTGAGTGTCATCTGCATATTAGTGACAACTCAGCCCAAATCTCCAGATTACCTCATATAGCGGTTTCATGTAGATGTTAAAAAGCATAGAGGATTAGTTGGAACCTTGCAGGACCACACAGGTCAAAGTCCAAGGGGCTGAGTAACCATTCCCCAGCACCACCTTCTGAAATTTATCCTCCAAGCAGGACCAGAAGGACTGCAGAACAGTGCCTCCCAGTCCCAGCCCAGAAAGGCAGTCCAGAAGAATACCATGATGGATGATACTGAAAGCTATTGAGAGGTCCAGGAGGTCCAGATGTCCAGGAGAATCTAGAGTCACATGTAGCTCTAGGAACGGACACTGAGAGATCTCTGTCTTTTGGTGCTACACCTCTGAAGATGCCAGTCACAGCTGCTGGCAAAACGTCAGGAACTCCAATGCCAAGACTACGGCTATACAGCCCAGAAAACCCACAACAACCATTGTGCTAATTCTGTTTATGTCTCACTTGCACATTGCTGGATCCAACTCAGATGACTCTAGCTCTGTCTCCCACCATTAGAAACCATAAAGAGGTAGAAAACATGAATCCTCTCTTTTAGCAATTTCCTCTGCTGTTCTTTGTAAGGGTATGAAGAAATTATTTCCTTGTCATGAGAAGGAGAGTATTTTAAGTGAGTCTAGTACAGGGAGTAGGATGAGCTTACCCACATCAGAGAGTTCCCATTTAGTTTCACCACCAGGGAACTTATTGGGGCTTATACAATAACGGGCAGCCCAATCCTAAGAAGGGCACGGAAAGTGAACAGGAACCGAACTAAGGCTTGCGAGGGCGCATCTAGCCCGTACGCCCGCGTAAGTGGCCTTCCGCCCGCGCTGGGACGCGGCGCTGGCCCGCCGGCGGGCCAGCACCGGTGCAAGCCACAGGCGCCCGGGCGGCGGCGCAGAAGTGGCGTAGAGCCCTACGCCGACGCAGGGGGGGGCGGGGAGCAAGGCGGGGTCGGAGTTAGTCCGCTCCCTAAGCTCCTCCAGAAGCGGGAACGCCCACAGCGGCGCAAAAAAGCTACGCCACGGAAAAAGAAGGCGTAGCCCATAGGCGTCCATGGAACGGCGAAAAATCAGCCCCCTCTCTGAGCGCCTCGCCCCGCCCCTATGGCCCGAAGGAGCATAGGATGAGAACTATCCCGGGGACCAATCAGCGTGCGCGCCCGGCATGGACGAGCCCCCCTCTCTGCACCCAATCACCTGCGACCGCGTCCTACAAAACATCCGGCCAGCACCGCCCAAACCCCCAGGTAAGTGAGCACTCGGCCGGAGGCTCTGCCCGTCTGCTGAGTGGCATTGCCCCTTTGAAAACCGAAACGGGCTGAGGGCATTCACATTGGCAGGCGCAGAATGCACTCAGGGGACTTTGCGAAAAACTGGGGGAACTTCGCATAAAGGGGAAGAGGTGCCTAACTGCCTAACTCTCTTTCTACCGTGATAGAAAGAATGACTCCACAGCTAACTGATGCATGCTAGTTGCTTCTAACTAAGCACAAACAAACTAACCCTTCCGTGGCAGAAGGGAATGACACTTTGCAAATTAACCGCATGCTCTCCCGTTTCCTTGCAGGTGCCCTGACTCTTGCGCTCCCACCTGGTGATGACCGACAGAGCGCTGACAGGTAAGGAGGAGGTGGGGGGGCATTCCGCAGATTAGTGCAAACCGCCCATTCACCTGAACCCACCCGCTCACTTGCCGCTTTGGGTGAGGCCCAGCAGGGGTGGGGGGCAACCATGCCCGCCCCTGGCTGCCTCAGAGGCAGGCGCCTCGAAAACCACATGTGGCCAGGTGTTTGTTGTGACCAGCTCATTCTCTCCCTTAAAGGTAAAGGCTTGCCAAGGCCGAGTGCATCCTCACCAGACCGTCATGCATCAGCTGCTGCCCTCGACCATGTGCAACCCCCCCTCGGATGGCGGAGTGTGGGGCTTGCCTTGCCAGTGGAACGAGGCAAAGCCCACACGTGTCTTTTTCCCCCACAGGCACGTCCAGGGCATGGCTGCTCCCCCGCGCCCCGCCCTCCCCAAACATCTCTGACGGACGGTTGGCTGCAGCCCAGGAAGCACCGTCGCGCCGCGGCCTGCATCCCAGCCCCGCCCCTCCGAGCGGGAAGGAGGGCTGTGTGGAATGCTCCGGCTCCCTCGCCAGCCTAAACGCAAGCCCGCTCTTTCCAGTGCAATAAAACGAGATGTACAACAACTGTTTTCTGTGTCTGCGAGTCTGACTTCGTCCTCCGCCCCTCCCCCAACACTCCCGTCACATCTCCCCACCTGCACATTGCCACAAATGTATCCGACACACCCCGTCTTGCCTCCCCGCCCCCTCCCTCCTCCTCCCCCCCTCCTCCTCTGTATTTGACCAGTGTCTGTACCACCCATCTGCTGAAGAGAACTTGATTCTCAGAAGCCTATGCCACAATAAAATTGGATAGTTTTAAAGGTGCTATGGGACCCTTTTTGAATTCGCTACCACAGGCTAACACGGCTAACTCCCCTGCATCTATGGCCAGGTAGAGGGTTGGGGCGGGGCATGTGAGCGGGGAGGGGGATCAATCCCCGGTGGGGAGAATAGCTGGCACCCGATAAGCAAGGGAGAGGGTGGTGCGAGCTGCCGCTGCAAGGGAGCGGGAGATGGCAGGGGAAACGGTCCACTCGCGGGAATCCTAGCCCCCACCAATGGAGAATCCAGGGTGGTGGCAGGCGGATGCCATATCCCGGGCAGGAGGTCTCGCGCGCCTGGGGAGGGTCGCCCCCATCGCAGCCGCAGCCCCAGCAACACAGTCCCATGAGCGGCCGCCTCCCAGAGTGGGTCCAGCCCCTCGGGCGTCTGCAGCAGCCCCATTGGTCATTCCACCCCAGGGCGTCCTGCCTCGCATCCAATCCCGTGGAGCAGTTGCCAGCCTCCCACGCCAACAGGCCATGGTTGTTGGGAGGGGTGGGGTGTGTCCGAGGCTGCGCGTGGCTCCGCCCTGGCTCGGCGCCGTCTCCTGCGTTCAGCAATTGTGGCCACTCGCGTTGCCCTGCCGGGGGGGGGAACCACTCCGAGGCTGCCAGCCCCGCCAATCCTGCAGGGAAGGCCGCTGGCCCCGCCCACAGGGGCAGTGGAAGAGCGCATCAGCTGCGCAAAGTGGCTAAAATGCGGGAGCCCGAGGCCTCCCGGCTGGCTGCCACAGCGTGCCCCTTCCCCGGCCGGGCCATGCAGGCTGGGTGGCCACCCCAGGCCCGGGAGGGCCCCCTGATGGCAGGTTGCGTGACTGCCCCAGCTCAGGGCGGCATGCCAGGCAGGGCAGGTGCGTTAGGGCAATATGGAAGACATGCCAGAGCGGCCCCTGGCCAGTCCTTGTGCATCCTAAGCCCCCCCCCCTTGGAAGGGATGCGCTGTCACCGCGGGCCTGGTCATGCACTCATGGTGCCAGGGCAGGATATGGCTGGCAGTTCACCAAACTATCGCAGGCAGACACGGGTCCATGTGTAGATGAGCTTTATTCCCAGTCCCACGGCGCAACGTACAGCCAGGCCCAAGGGTTCACGTCCCGCAAGGATGCACTTGAGCAGCACAGCATCCCCGCAAGGGAAGAGGGCCCTGGGGCCATAGGAAGCCAACCACCACGGCCCCCTCCCCTCCAACCCACAGGTCTGAGACGGGGGGGGGGGGCCTGTGCTGAACCTATCCATGAACTATGCAGCTGCCAGACAGAAGATAGGGAATTGTTACATCTCAGACCCTCCAAGGTCATGCCGGCGGGCGGTGTAGTTCGGTGGGCAGCACAGAAACACTATACCCACAGTGGTCCCGGCTGCATGGAGGGCGACGGGTGGCGGGAGCAGTGGGCGGCCAGGCTCGGGGCCCAGCTCATTGCCAAGGCTGCCGGGAATGACCTCCTGGCAGATGAGGGTGCAATGACTGCACGGCCAGTTTACCTGGAGGAGCTCTTCCCTGGCCGTGCGGAGGAGGCCCACCTCATACGAGCGTGGCTAGACACGGCGCTGTGCGAGGTGGAGCATGACCTCCTGGAAGAGGAGGTGGCTGCGGGCCCCGCGCGCAGTAAGTCAGGGTCCTCGGCGCCATCCAGGGAGCCTCCTCCGCTGCCACAGAGGGCAGGCCATAAGGGCCCGGAGGCGTCCCAGCCACTTCCGTCGAGGCGCAGGTTGCAGGTGCTTGCAGCAGATGCCGGGCTGCCACCAACGGGTGCCCCCCCTCCCTCTCTCCCCCCTCTGCAGGGACCATCAATGACAGGTGGATGGCTGCCATGGACCGGGTTCACGGGGCATTCCAGCAGGCGCGGGCAGCGGCACCATGTGAGTCTCGCCAACAGGAGGGGCACGGGCATGTGGGGTGGGGCGGCCTGCGGCCGCGACAACAACCCCAGAGCCCACAGGGGCCCTGACGCTCCCATCCCCCACCTCTTGCCCCCACAGCGGCGCCCGCCCGGAGCCCCTCGCCAGATGAGGAGGAACTTGGGAGGGGCTTCACCGCCTGGTCTCCACCCCGCTACCCGCCACCCGCTGAAGACCCAGAGGGTGACCCAGTGGAGGGGCCTGGCAGGAAGCGGCCGAAGCTGGAGCCCGTCCCCGCAGACGGCCGGGCAGCTGCCGATATGCCATCCCAGGCACAGGCATCTTGGACCCCAGCCGGGCCCCTGCTCTGTAACGGGGATGCCGTGGCGGGGTCGCTGGCCTCCCCCTGCTCCGATGCGCTACCTAGCCCTCACCCTCCTGGCTGCTGAGGCCGGGGTTCTGGGTTGGCAAGCTGCTCTCTGGGCGCCTGATGCGGCCCTGGAATCGATTGGGAATAAAGCCAAGTTCATTAACCGCTTTTCCCGTGCAGCCCGTCCATGGGGGGCGGTGGCTGCTGGCCGGGGCGGCTTTCCCATGCTCTCTACATGCAGGGGTTGAGGGAGCGGGGACTCGGAGGGGCCGCCTGGGACACCATAGGGGCGTAAAGGGCGAGTGTTTGGCCGGCCGAGCCCCCCATGGCCAGGCATGGCCCTCAGCGCGCAGCATGCCACAGGTGCTCCGCGACCCTGTCTCGCACAGCTCGGTCATGCTCCTGGGGCTCTGCCGGGGCGTCAGGAGAAAGGCGACCGGCGGGCGGCAGCCAGGGGTCCTCGCCTGGGCCCTCTGTGGCTGGCAAGGGGAGCTGCTGGCGCACGGCAATATTGTGCAGCATGACACAGGCAGCCACGAGCTTGGCGACGGTGAACGGCTGCATGGCCAGGCGGCCGCCCGTGTGATGGAGGCATCTGAAGCGCATTTTCAGCTGACCGAAAGCACGTTCGATCACCATCCTCGTGCGCCGGTGGGCCTGGTTGTAGTTGGCTCTGTCGGCGGGCTCATCCGCAGGGTATGGCGTCAGGAGGTAAGGCAGCAATGGATAGCCACGGTCACCTGCAAGGGGAGGCGGAGTTAGGATCTCCCTTCCCATCCCCGTCCCCTCACAGCTCCCCCACCAACTCCTGACCTAGGAGCCAGCCTCTCCCCTCAGGCCATGATGACAGGAGCCTGTTCAGGCCGGAGGTGGTGAAGATCTGTGCGTCGTGGACGCTTCCCGGGAACTTGGCAACGAGGTCCGTGAAGATCCCCTGGTGGTCACAGGCTGCCTGGACATTGATACTGTAGAACCGGTGCCGATTCCTGTAGACCTGCGGCTCCTCTCTGGGAGCGCATATGGCCACATGCGTGCAGTCGACTGCTCCAATCACATTGGGGAAGCCTGCAAAGGAGGAGAAGCCAGCCCGGATGGGTGCCAACTCTGCCTCCGAGGTGGGAAAGTGGATGTGCTCGCGGATCCGACCAACTAGGGCGTCCAGGAAGGCATGCAGGCAGCGGCTGGCGGATGACTGGGAGACCTCCAAGGCCTCAGCCATGACTCCCTGGAAGGAGCCGGTCGCAAGGTAGCGGAGGGACAGCAGGACCCTCTGGAGGACGGGGATGCCCCGGGGAGCCGCAGCTTGCCCCTGAAGGGCGGGCGCGAGCTCCTCGCACAGAGCCTGTATGGCTGCCCTGTCCAGGCGGAAGCGGTCCAGGCAAGTCATGTCGCCCAGGAGCAGGGATGGCACCCTGGCCTGGAACCGGCGGCGGCGTCTGAGGCGGCGCCGCCTGAGGGCCGCTCGGACAAACACGGCTGGCAGGAGGTGGCTGGTCCGGATGGCTGGGAGCCGCGGCGGCAGTGGCGGGCACCAGGCGGGGATGATCAAGGTCCTGCCTGGAAGGAACGCAGGTTGAGTTTCAGCACCCTGAACCCCCCCCCCCCCACGCACAGCAGCAGGCCTACCGGTCTCAGCGGCCCGTTGCAAGTGGTGCTCAGGAGCAGGTCCTCTGTCCGCTGCATGGGCCGTCCCAGCCACCCTTCCCGGTCCTGCACCCCCTGTGCCCTCCTCCATCTTGCCGAGGGGATGGGTGAGCACATGACTAGGTGGCTGGTTCCCACCACTTATCTCGGGGACCGGACATTCCAGCGGGCACTACCCCCATGTCTGCTGAGAGCACTAGTGGCGGCGGAAGCCAGCGCCAGGCAAACTGGACAGAGGCCGAGAGAGTGCTGCTTTTTGGGCTCGTGGTGGAGAATGCGGAGGTCGCCCTGAGCACGCACAGGGGCGCCTCGTCCCGGTCTCGACGACGGGCATTCTGGCAGATGGCAGCTGACAGGGTCTCGGCTGTGGGCAACGCGCCCCGCACTGCTCACTCGGCAATGAAGCGCTGGAATGATTCTTTCGGGCCCGCGCGCAAACGAGTGCGCCTCCTCATGTCTCAGGGGGTTCCTTATGAGCGGGCCCTTGACGAGGGGCTCCCAGGCCCAGAGGCGGTCATGCGAGCGGTCATCCCGGAGGCGGTGGTGGGCGGCCTGGGCGTTGAGGTCCTGCCCGGTTAGTATTTGTGGATTCAGGGAGGCGAGGGGGGGGACGTATGGATCGTGGCACATGTGTGACAGGGCCTCTCCCGTGAGTAGGCACGGCCCCTGAGGGTCCAGACCCAAGCCAGGCGGAGGCAGAGGCAGCGGAGTCTGTGCCCCCCCTGGCAGAGAGCGGGGCCCAGGAACAGGCAGCCCTTCCACCGCCACAGCAAGCCCCTGCTGCCAGCGACGAGGAGCCTCAACCGGGCCCGTCGGGGGGCATGGATCCGGAGCACGGTATGTATCTGTGGCCCTGCTGCTGGTGGGGCCAGGGACCGGCTCGGCCGCCGGCCTCGGCCACACATCCAAGGCCACTCATGGCGCCGACCGGTCTCAAGACGAGGGGTTGCGGCCGCAGTTGGAATGGGTGTGCTTGGCCCGGCTCGGTGGCCTGTGGCAGCCCATGTTGGGCCGCTGCTCTTCCCTCCCTGGGGCCTCTTCCCACCCATGTCTCGCTCCAGCAGGGACCATGCGCCTGGAGATAGGCGGGGAGGTGATTGCCCAGCTGCGTGAGCTGCCACCCTCCCGGAGGACCTCTGCTGCCGGAGCGGCTCTCCTGCAGTCGCTCGGCTTCCCTGTGTCGGTGGAGGGTGAAGGTGGCCCTGGGACTCCGCCGGTTCAGGACACCTCATCGACAGAGCCGCTCGAGGAGCTGTCCCAGCCTGCAGCACCATCCCCTCCAGCCCCCCCGCCCCCGGGTGCCATGGGCCGTGTGCGGGAAGGACCTGGCTCCGCCTCTGAGGGGGAGGGGCCCATGGAGGGGATCCTTCCAGGCGCACGGGCTCGCGGCCCCCGCCCTGCCCAGCGGCTTCCCCCGACACTAGCCGCAATGTGGGCGGCGATCGAGAGGGAGCGGCTAGAGGTGCACGCTGCATGGGAGGAGGCGAACAACCGCGGCCGGGAGTTCATGGCTGCGGTACTGGAAGTGGGGGAAGGGGTCCGTGCCTCTCAAGTCCGTGCCGAAGCCCTGCTCGGGCGGCTCGTCGCCATCCTCGATCCTCCGGCCCCACCCGCTGCAGCAGCTCCACCCGCCCCAGAGGCACCCCTCCCTCGGGCCCAGTTGCGTGCGAGAGGCCAGGCCCGTGGACGGCCAAGGGGGTCCGGCCGCCGGCCTCGCCGGTGACCGCCGCTGCCGCCTTGGGGGTGGGGTGGGGTGTTTTGCTGCACAGACGGCTCTCCTACACGCCTCCCCTTCCTCACGTCTGCTGGGGGAGGTGGGATGATATAATAATAAAGGCTGATTTCTGTGCAATGGGTGTCTGTGTTCTTTGCCTTGGGATGGGGACGAGGGGGCAGGCCCGCTGTGTCTGCCTCTTGGTGGCGGCCTCAGGCCAGCCCTCCCCTTCGGCGCCACTGGGGGGCTGTCCCCTGCTGCCAGAGACTGGCTGCTGCCCTGGATTCCTCATGGCAGGGCGCCTGCCAGTCCCATGCCAACCTCTCTGGACGCGGCTGCCAGGGACTTGGTGCTACATTGGGCAAACGGGGGAAAGGCTTCTCAGACTACGCCCACCCCTCTCCTTCCCGACTGCGAGCCCCGCCCGACACACGAGCCGAGGCAGTCTGCCAGCATGGGCGCGGTTTGCCTGCTGCTCTGGGGCCTGGCCGGGATCGCGTGCTGCCCATAGGCTGCGCCTTTCCTGGCCCCTCCCCCTGACGCTTGTCAGGAACAGCGCCCTTTGGCTGCGCCTGGCGGCGGCCGTAGATCAGACCCGCCCACAACACTTTCTGGTTCTCCAAAATTGCATCTCTGCGCCGCTGCAGGCGCCGCTGCGGCCACACTTTGCTGGCACAGGATCCGGCCCGGCGGCGCCGCCACACCACCAGTGCAGCCGCGTCGGCGTTGGGGCCGGCCATAGGATTGCGCTGTTAGAGAACATTATGATTTATCCAGCCCTTCACATTATGGAAAGGTGTTATTCTCTTCTTAATTCAATAAAAGAAACCATGAATGAGGCTGGGAAAGGCCAAGTGAGAGTTTCCATTTTTCTTAGCAATTCCCTATGGTTCCCATACTTTGATAAATATGCCCTTAAATCTAACAGATTTTGATAGAAAAATACATGGAAAGAAAACACACCACTCTGTGCCGTCTTTCTTCTGCTTAGTTGCTCCCAAGAACAAACAGGAGCTAGGGATATTACAGAACATTTTGCAACATTGTGTCAAATGACAAGAAATTAACTTTTCCCCAATATATATTTCCCATATATATATTTCACAAGCAGTTTGAAGAGAGAAGACTAACATATTTAATTTTGCACAATGTTTGTCTGGGAGGAAATAGAATCCAGCCTTGTTCTTTAATATTTAATAATTTTTTATTAATTTTTTTTAAATAAAAGATTTCATTCCTGATTTAGTCCTACCTCTAGGATAGTAGTAACATTTCTCTTCCATGTTGTCAGGTTTGCATTTATTTGCACTGGGGGCTTTGCTTAATTATTATTTTATTTTGTTGTATTTTTCTTTTTTGCCTGTAAAATTATGACTGAAACAGAGATATTTAAGTTATTGGCTTAGCATTTATACTCAAGTGTGCCTTTACAGTGGTTTCTCACTGCAATTAGCTATGGAGCCACAATCTAAGAATATAAGCATTAAAATAAATGGGCTTGGGTTTATAGAGGAGCTGGTTCCCCCCATTCCATTCCTTTATTGCTTTTTGAATTTCACCCTATATTGTGAATGATCCTCTCCTCCTCAGTTCTAGTTTAGTTAGGAAAGTTTCTAAAACTAATTCCAAAATGGTAGTATATGCAATTTGTTGCAGCTTTCAGTTCTTTCCATTCATTTGTATCTTTCCCTCCTCTACCTTGCTCATTTACTGCAAAATCAAGGAAGGACGGAAGGACGGAAGGACGGACGGACGGACGGACGGACATATCGCAATCATACATTGCTTCAAGATCCTTTTTCAGAAGTGTTCTACTGATATACAAATGTATTCCTGCAGTCAAAGCACTACACAAAAAGAATCTTGATGCAACCAGTCATACAATCCCACCAGTTGATTTTTTGCAAGTGTTTTATCAATGAACGTGGCCCATTATTAATGCTGAACAGGGGAAGACACAGTCAACAGAATTAACTGAAAGCTGAAACAGTCCCATTAACCATAGACCTCTGTACGAATTCAGAAATGTAAAAAAAAAACACTCTGAGAACAAGAAAATGTAATTCAGAACCCATCAATCTGGAGACAAATGTGGACAAGGAGAATTTCAGAATCACCACTATTGGACTGCAGTCTGCGGTTTAGCAGTTAAGCAGGTGTGCAACTCAGCTTTGGAAATGGGGGAGGGGGGAAAGCTGGATTTGTGCCTATTGAGCAAAATCTGGCCTTGCTGGTTCCCCAGGTCAAACTTACAAATCCAGTCCGGGGGCTGAACCTTGCTGGTCTGGATTATCCAGCTGCAAGAGAGAGCCACAGGCAGTGCCTGCAGGCTGCTGCTGCAGGTGAGAGGGAAAGCACCAAGGAGCCAAGTCAAGCTCTGTACCACTGTAGGAGAAAGGCACAATGGTGATAGGGCAGGGGAACAGGCAGCATGCAGCCACAGAGAGTGAGAGAGGCAGCATCACAGAGCTCAGCCAAACTCCGCACCGCTGCAAGAAAGCAGTGCAAGGCTAGTGGATTGGGGGAGGAGGTAGCAGGCAAAGTGGATCTCCATCCCATTCTGCCCTTCTCCCCCTTCCGAGCTCCAACAGAGCCCCTTCAAGCTGCAATGCTGGCCACCTTTTTAAACTCCATGGCTCAGCAAGGCTTACTCCCCCCTTGGGGGCTTTAAAAGTGCCCCCCCACCTCCCTGGACATTTTTCGCCATAGGGAACAATGGCCAGTTAAATCTGGGTTTCTCTAACCTGGCTCAGATAATCTGACCCATATTGCAGGGATCCTGAATCCCTCCCTCACTGAAACCCAGATCTAGACTACCTGTATTTTATTTTGGTCTATTGGATGAGGATTTGGGAGACCCAGGTCTGAATCCCTGCTCTGCCATGGAAGATGATTGAGTGACAATGGGCCATTCACACTCTCTCAGACTAATCTCTTGGGATTGTTATAAGAATAAAAGAGGAGAATGATGTAAACCACTTTGGGATAGGTGGGGTATACAGAGAGTAAATAAATAAAAAAATACAGTCAGGAGGGACCCATATCTTAAGCATGCCGAAGTGCATGGATGAGTGCAGTGTGATTTTTGACTTCTTTAGCTTGAACAGTCCCAGAGCACATTATAAATTGCATTCAAAATCCCCCACCCCACCCTACCAATTTCAAAATAGTTTGCAATGTGATATGGAGGACTGCTGTTCAAGCCCAAATCTTTGATGGACATATGGCATTTGTTATAAAGGCATTTGTTACATGGCATTTATTATTTGTCTTTTGATTCCAGACTATATGTCTAAAGAAACAGAGGCCTCACTGATTGATTTATTCACTAACAATAGAAACAAAATTGATAGACACCATATGCACATTGCAGAGTTCATGTGTTTGTTAGGGAACTTTGTATCACATGTGAGATGGGGATTTTGTGTCTCCCAGATGCACACCAGCTCATTTCTGTTTACATACTCAGCCTACAGGGAGACGCAGTTGTAGCCTCCCCCGCAACTGTTTTCACATCCTCAGACTGCTGGAGGAGCAGCTATTGGCTTCAGTGTGATCTTTATGTATAGTCACAAAAATAATGTGATTTTTTTTCACAATGGAATTTATAATTAGGGTTGCCAGCTCTGGACTTGGAAATTCCTGAAGAATTTTTGGGGGGGAGAGGGGTCCTGGAGAGGCAAGATTTGGGGAGGAGGAGAAACCTCAGTTGATACAAAGTAATAGAGTCCACCTTCCAAAGCAGCCACTTTCTCCAGAGGAACTGGTCTCTGTTACCCGGAAATCAGCTGTAATTCCAGGAAGTCTCCAGCCACCACCACCTCCAGCATGCTGGCCCCGATTTGGAAACCCTGAAGCAAAGCTTCCCGAAGCATTCGTAATGCTTCAGGAAGCTTCGGGTTTAAACACCTGTTCCCCTGCTGCTGCGAGCAGTAGGGAAAAGGGCATTTAAACCCCTGAATCAGCTGCTTATCGGGGCCAATATGGGGGCCAAGGAGCTTCTTGGCTTAAGCCTGCAACCCCCCCTCTCTCCAAGCTCTGTTTGTCAGTGATGTCGGGGAGAAGGAGCTCCTCCTCCCCGACATCACCAGGTGAACAGAGGCGGCACGGACTGCAGGCTTAAGCCTGCAACCCCCTCTCCTCTCTCTGGGTGCTCTGTTTGCCAGCGATGTCGGGGACAAGGAGCTCCTTCTCCCCAACATTGCCGGGTGAATGGAGGCGGTGGGGACTGCAGGCTTAAGCCTGCAACCCCCCCCCCTCTCTTTGTGCACTTCATTCACCAGTGATGTCGGAGAGGAGGAGGGTAAATCCGAAGCGGGAACCCTGAATATTTTTGGGCTGCACACCCCTAGTCTGGAGTTCCAGGATCATTATTTTCAATGAGGAATGCATATGAGGGTCTAGGGCAACTGTTTATAAAAATAATGGCATCAAATTTGTATAGAACGCAGTCCTTCTAATGTAAAGCCTCCTAAATTTCAAGCAGATTGAACAAGGAGAGTCAATTTATAGACCACCCCCAAATAGATTCTCTCTGCACAGCTGCACTAAATTTTCTCTACTAATTCCGAAAAGGGCCCTCAAGCAGAAGCCAGTAGGAGAACTCCAGTTGGCCACCAGCTTTAAAAAAAAAAGCCTTGTCTGCGTTCATTTCATATCCCTACTCTTACAGTGACTGACAATCATTGTTACCTTTCAATAGAAAACTCTGCATTTTCCATCCTTCCTTGTAGTTTCTTGTTTATTTCCTTTCAGAAAGTGAAGAAGGATTCCATTACAGACACCTCTTTGTCCTGTCGCTCTGCCATTATTCCCTGTGGGGAATGTTTTCGGAGCAGCTGGAGTCATTGTTTTTCAACCAAATGGCACCAAAATTGCTGCAGTTTCTTCTACCTGCCTATCTCCCTCCCCCTGCCAATCTTCAAGCAAATTGGACAAATTATGTCCCTCACTGCCCAGCCACACTAAGTTCTCTATACTGGATCCTAAAATGGCCATCAAACAACAGCGAGCAGAATTGCTCAGCCAACCATTATCATTAGGAAGAAAACCCTGTTGTATTTGTTTCATTTTCCTATTTTTTCAGTGACTGGCTGGCATTATTTTTTTACTTTTCTGCTGAAAATTCTGCATTAGCCATCCTTTATTATAGTCTTCCATTTCTTTTCTTTCACACAGTGAGAGAGGCTTCTTTTGTAGAACTCCACCCCCAGTCAGCCTGCCATTACTCCCTATGGAGGACTATGGGGGTGGGAGGCTGTTTTTCAAACAAATGTTACCAAAATTGCAGGAGAGCTTCTTCTGCTTATCCAGCAAAGAACCTCCAAGTTTCAAGAAAATTGGACAAAGAGTTTGAATTCTATGGGCCCCTGAACAAGTTTAGGTTTTCTACTTTCAGAGGTAAAAAAATACTCTCCACCCCACAAAGGATGAGGAAGGAGAAAGGCAGCTCCCTCCAGCTTCAGATTGGCTGGGAACACTCTGTGCTCCTCTCTTACAAAAGTCTGATTGGAAGGAGAAAACACCATTGATCAAGAAATCAGTAAAATCAAAGAAAACTACTTACTCATGCTACATTGCTGGTAAGCATCAAAACTTGGGAGAAATTAAATTTTAGAAAGTATATTATATTATATTATATTATATTATATTATATTATATTATATTATATTATATTATATTATATTATATTATATTATATTATATTATATTATATTATATTATATTATATTATATTATATTATATTATAAAGGAGGGGGTCAAATTGTTAGATATTGATTACAACTCTTTCCCTTAAGTAAGTCTGGCCTGCATCAGGCAAGAGAAGGTCTAGAACTTGATTGAGGGAACTGCTGATTACTTTGCAGGCCTGAGCCAAAGATAGAAAGCCTCAAGAGCAGCAGCAGCAACCCTCCCTTACTGTTCTCTATGTGTTATTGGATACCATTTGTTGGAGTTATCCATGTTCAGAGTGCCCTTTCTATAGGGCATTGAAGATTCTGTCTCTGAAAATGTTGCTGTATTCATAGCAGTTATGATACAGTTATACCTGTAGTTGTAAAGATGTTGGGTTTATGATAAATGTTTGTTACCTTGCAAACTATCATATTTTGAGTATTTTCTTTGTGAAGCAATTTCATGATTACTTGCCAAGCCACAGGGGTACTGTCATTTATTTATTTGAATCCCTTCCTCCAACTTGGAAAGATAATTTAGTAAAGGGATCTATTTAGCCAGGGTTCTGCTGGGTTACCCCTGCTTTACATTAAACGAGTACAACATTTATCAGATTACAGATTTATCAGATACAGATTAAAAAGCAGAACTAGTTCTGTATCACTAAAAGGATCTGTACTGACTATATCCCTTTGCTCTACAAAGAATATTAGAAATTTTAACTTTATTATCTGCTTCCATGTTTTTCAGTAGTATCATCCCCATGCCTACCTTTGAAATACTATTTTTCATGAAAAAGTAGGTAATATTTTTAATACATAGAAACAATTAAAGCTATGATCATTGTGAAAGATAACATCCAAGCTGTAGATTTCAGAGTTTTGAATAAGCTCAGTGCCTAAGGCAACATTGTATGGTTCTTCAAAAGAAACAATATATCCCTCTTTAGCCTGTGACAAACATTGGAACTGCAAAAGCCTTATGTGAGGAACGACTAGTCAGTGGATTCACTCTGCATTTGTACTGGTGTAATTGAGAGGACAATTTGCCTCCAGGACTGCAATAAACAAGAGCAACCACAAATGAACTGTGAAGGTGATTGGGTTATTCTCTCATGTACAAAAGCAAAACTACATGGCAGTTTCCACTCCTGCAGGATGTGATTAACTCCTGTTGACTTAATTGTGTCTTGTGGGGGGAAATTGGGCCTTGCAATGATAATGTTGCTGCCAGTGTGGTTCTGCAATCATAAAGTCTTTTTCTCACTCTCTCTCTCTCTCTCTCTCACACACACACACACACACACATCACGCAACTAGCTTTAAAAGCAGGAAGGTGCCTTTATTTTAAAATAATAACTTTAGTGTGGTTTTTACTGGACTTTGGAGAGTCACCACCTATCTGAGTGACCTTGACGGCCCAATGGTCTGATTCAGTACAAGGAAGCTTCATGTGTTCAGTTCCCTGTCTCTATCTATTCAAGCATATTGTTTTCACTAAGAGGCAGCCGGATGTGTCTGGTAAGTTTCTCAAGAAGGGCAATGAAGGGGAATAGCTTTCCTCTATCCTTAGTCCTCAGCATCTGAAAACTGTATATTCGCTGTTGATCTCTTAATTTGTCATAAGGTATGCAGTCAAAAATTCAAAAGTGGTGGCTGAGAATTATGACAAATTAATATACGGTTTTCAATTGGTGGAACTGTAACCGCGCCAGAAGAGGTCTTCAGCAAAACAACAGGCAACGTTTGCTGGCCCTGATTGTTGGGCGGACGGGTTGTGTGTTTCCCTAGGGGTGTCCCGGCTTTCGTTACACCACCTGTAAAAGAATACACAAGATATTATTTACTGATATAAGAACTTGTTGGCTACTTACCCTGGAGACTTACCTATGGGATGTTCTCCTGTTGTGGATTTCACTGCAATATGTTGCATTGACCATAAGGAAACTGTACTTCATTGGTTTACAGCAGCAGCTTGAGTTTGCATTGTTTGCTTATTGTTTATTGCTTACTTATAATTGGTGTTTAATTCTTTATTGGAGTATAATTTTTCACTTCGAGTAAAATTCTATTATTCTTTCATCGTATTAACTGTCGTTTAATTTATTTTTCACTGTAGTATTTGTAAAGACAATATTGTTCCCTTCACATGTAGTACTCTACTTACTTGTATACAGATTGTTGGTGAAGGTGCCTCTAATATTTGTGTTTAGCCTCCAGGTTGTGGCTGGAGATCTCCCAGAATTACAACGTATCTCCAGATGACACAGATCAGTTCCCCTGGAGAAAATGGCTGCTTTGCAGGGTCAGCTCTATGGTATTATACCCTGTTGAGGCCACTCCGCTCCCCAAACCCTGCCCTCTTCAGGCTCCACCCCCCCAAATCTCCAGGAATTTCCCAATCTGGAGCTGACAACCCTTTGCATATGTGATGATGGCTAATAACTTTTGACAGAAATATTCTCCTTGAATTTGCCTTTTAGAAGATATGTAAGCTGGTGAACATGACCCCATCATATAACCAATAATTAAACCTGCATGAAAAGAACCTGACGTTTTGATGCTTCTATATTCTTTTATAAATGGAGGGAAGGCAGGATGGTTGGGCCCAATCTCATCAGATCTTGGAAGCTAAGCGGGGTCTGTAATTGGAGGGGTGGCTGCCACGGAAGGCTATGCAGTAGCAAGCAACCACAAACCATCTCTGCTTCTCACTTCCCTCAAAAGCCCCTTGCTAGGGTCACCATAAGTTGATTGCTACTTGATGGCATGCTTGTGTGTGGACACACACACACACACCCTTTTATATAATTTCTCTTCTTCCTCTTCTTCGATTTATTTTTGAAGGCAAACCTCAATGACAGGCAAGGGGGACTTTGCATACTTGTTAATTAATAAATGTATGCAAATGACGCACGGCCTATTTTGTTCTTTTCCCTCTGGGAGAGAGGACAACCCTAAATCACACTGCTTTGTCTCTTTGGATCGGAATAGGCCACAATCTGTACTTCTGTGTTGGCAAATTTGTACTTTTATTTCTATACTAAAAAGACAGAAAGGACATGTACCCATCTTCTTGTTTTTAAAGCCTTGTTTTAAGATGGGTTGTAGGTTCCTGATGAAACAATCGATCTTGTAATACAAAACAAGTCAAATGTATTTTGTTGTATGAGGGAGAATACACAAATATATGCCTAATAGCATGGTATCTAAGGAACTGTGAAAGTGGCAGTATAGGGTTCAATTGCCTACCTTGAATTCACCAGATGACCTCCACAAGCCAATTTCTCTCAGCCTTAGTTTTTCATCTGCAATATGGGAACAGTAATAATGACCTACTTTACAGGACTGTTGGATGAATTACTATGATAATGCAGGTGAATACTAAACCACTATATTTAATGTTATTACTATAATCATCCCTTGTAAGTGAAATAAAATTGATCTCAGAATCTTTTCCTCTGCCTCCATTGTCACTAGGGATCCATTGTTACTAGGGATGAAAAGGGTAAAAGATTTCAATTTCTGGTAATTTCCTGCTCATTTCAAGAGTGCATTAGAAAGCAAGGTGACTCTTTGCTCGAGACATCATTCTATATGTTCTCTGAAACGTACTTGAGAAGCATCTTCTAGCTCTGTAAAAGAATGCTGTCCATCAAAGGCATGCAGTTTTTAGTTTGTGCTCTTGGGGGATTCAGTCATATGTGGTGAAACAAAAAAAGCATCGCAGTAGGACAATATTGTCCTGGGGTAGAGAGAAGCAGCTTTCCCAAGGCCACCTGGTGAGCTCCTGGCAGTAGTGGAAGCTGAACCAACAAAGTTCACAGCCCCAGTCACTTAGCCACTATGTTACAGCAGCTCTCTGGTGATGAGTTTTTCTTCTAACCTCTCCTGTTGTCAAGATTCTGATGTAAGCAGGAAGTGGAGTTGTGAAGACGTTTTTAAATTAAAATGATGAGGGATCCTAAATGCCTACGCACATGCACATGCATACACTTACAAAAATATGAATCCTGAACTGGGTACATTCATTTCAGCATATTTCTTTTAGTCCATTGCTGATCTAACTTCCTGGCTGGCATCTATTGAGGAGCCAGCAGGCATGCAAGCCGTAAAGTAAATGGTTCAAGTGGTGGAATGTGCTGAACTCAGTCAGGAGAGGAGAAGCTTTGCTTCTCTCTCCCCCCCCCCACCTTCCTCGCCACATGCTCCATTAAAAAAATTCACACCCACTTTACAAGTGGAGGGGCAGATTCATAGACAATTGAATTTTGAAAGAAAATTTCCCCCAATGTCTACTCTTTCTGTATGAGGCCTAAGAACTTTTGTTCTGAAGCCTCCCTCCTCTATCTGTTACACTTACACAACATAAAGAAATAGGTGCATGTTTTGAAAGTAATAAACACATGAAGTTGCTGTTCACTCAGACAGACAATCAGTCCATATAGCTCTATATTGTTTATGCTGAGAGAACAGACATCAGTTATGGGTTTTTTCCACAAGTCACTTATGAGTTTCCAGCTTTACAGAAATCAGACTCTTGGCTGTTCTCTGTCACCTTTCTTTCCCTCAGTGTGACTCTTTGGGCCAAACTAGACATTTATTTGAAGAACTGGGTCCCCCACAGACCCACAGCAGCTGCTTCAGGGGGAGGAAGTGTTCCTGCCCCCCAGCCATTTCCCTGTGCCAAAACAGCACAGGGGAGAAATGTATTTCCCAGTTTTTGTTGCTCTATCTGCACAGAATACTCCACATGGGACAACAAAAACAGGGTAATAAATATAACACCCCCAGTGCCTTTTCAGTGCAGGGAAATGCCAGGTGGGGGGCAGGAGCCCTTTCTCCACCCACAGCAGCATTCCAAGCCTGTTGGGACTCTCTTTTATTTTTTAATAGCCACTCCCCACAGCTTTACTTACTTAACTTACTTGCTTACTTCGTTTATGTTGCCCCTCCTGCCCCTTGCTAGCTCTCCTGGGGGAGTGGATGGTGGGCCCACCCAACCTCCTGAACCACCTCTTTCCCCTGTTTCCGACATGCTCTCCCACTCTCCCAAGCCACCTGTGTGCCTGGCTGTCCCGCTCTCCCAGCCGAGGAAGTGTCTGGCCATCATGCGCGGGCACCAGCGCCAGCGATGACATCACTTGGAGATCACTTGGACATCATCATGCTGGGCTTGGGAGCACATAAGGAAAAAAAGTGGGGTGAGATCCAGGGCTCCGTTTGGTTAATCTGAGGAGGCAACCTGGCAATCCTAATAACAACCCTGTGAGGTAGGTTAGTCTGGAAATATGTGAGTGGCCAGACATCCCCCAGCAAGCTGGCAGTATGGGGATTCATACTTGGATCTTCCAGATCTTAGTCTAACCATGACACCATGCTACTCTCTCTCTCTTTTTTAAAATCACATCTATTTTGTCCCTTTGAATCTATGTAAAGTGAATCAGTTTGTGACTGTCTGTAAAGACTGTGTCATGGCTTGATGACAAACTTCCCTACTTTGGGCTTTAAAAAAAAAGTTTGGTCCAAGCAAATTTTCTTGGAAGAACCAAGCTCATCTTCAGCTCCATTCACACAGGAAAGACAGGAGAAAGAAGAGGAACCTGCTCACCACCAGCTGTGTAACCTCTTTGTTCCGAATTGCTTTCCCCTTTCTATCTCACCTACTTTATAAAACTGAGCCATGGCCTAAGCAAGAGCCTAAGGTTTGCATCCTGTGACTTCCGTTAAGTCAACCATGGAATCCAGGACTGACCTGAGATGTACCTGTGTGAGTCCCCGCCCCCCCCCACTCTGCACTGATTTAGTTATTTATTGCTTTTCTTGTTGTAAGCTGCTTTGGGTCCCTTTCAGAGAAAAGCACCCTTACATAAATGAATATAATGTATTTTTATTATGCTTGTTCTAATAGCTGCCTTATTGGCCTGGATCTGGGGGAGAGAGAGAGAGAGAGACTACTTTATGTCTGTATGTGTACTGTAACTTGTGGTTCACTGTGTTGATCACTAACTAATCTCAGATGGTAGGGGGACATTTTGGTTTGTGGGTACATCTGGCAATAGTAAGTGCCCCCTTCTAATTCGTGGGGGTTCCAAGCAGTTCTGTTACGCAGAGCTGAGTTTATGAGAATGCAGTGAAGCAACTGCAACAACTAGCTTCTCAAGATGATTAGAATATTAAAGAGCTCAAAAAGAGCAGCAGGGAAAAATGTCACTCCTCGGCATGGTTCGGCAGGAGCTGCTTAGCGGCCTTCAGTGTTCCACTCTTAGCAGGCGCTGATAATACAATAGCTTCTGTAACCTCTGCCTGTTCTCTGTCACTTTTCTTGTTTGGTATTATTTGTTTTATGTTGATACTGTCAGTGCACTTAAAGCGATCATGCATTTTTTTCCCCTTGGCATAAACAAAATGACTTGGATTTCACAATGAGAATAATGGTAATGAGTAGTCAGGCTTGGAGGAGACTGATAGCAAAGGGAAATAAATCTTCTGCATTCAACTTGAGTTAGGTACTGCTGTTTCCCGACAAATATTATGCCATCTTATGAGGAAGAAATAAACCCAGCTGGAAATGGAGATGCTCATTGATCTCTCAGTGAACAGTTTTTTGGCTTTGATTCAAACTTCAACCAGCACCCACACAAATACCTAAGGGGTCCCATCAGTCTCTGCTATGCCACACTCCCTTGGGATATAGAGCCTGCCATTTCCACATGGGAGCTGTATATATCTACATGGCTTTCATAGATATGGTATGATTGTGGTAAATTTAATTAATACTATTTTATATTAGTTAATACTTTTATGTCCCTTGCATGATCCTTGTTTGTTTTATGTCTGGTTATAATAGTGATAATGTTTATGCTTGTTGCTTTTATTATTTTATTGTATTGTTTTAATGTTATAAGCTGCCTCAGATAGACCTCTCAAGAGGTGGCATATATATTTTCTGAATAAATAAATAAATCACAGCTGTTGCATATACAACCCCAATATAGAAGTGCTAGCTCACATAAATGACATTTTTATATGAGCATGCTGCAACCATGAACCAGCCATTGGCCCCCAAATACTTCAGAACTACTTGCATGAGGGCAAGAGACATGTAACTTGGGCCATGATCACATGATGCTATAATATAAAGAGTGGTTTAATCACCCAGTGAAAGGAATTGCTTATTCCCTTGGATAAAGAGTTGTGTTGGTACAGCACTTTCAACATGCAAAGGAGTTTTGTGTCTTTAGTATGCTTATCTCCACAAAAATCTTGAGATGCATAGAATCCCCTGAATTTGAATCAGCTGAATCTGAAAGGTTCTGACTTGCCCCAAACCACCCACTGCGTCCATGACATGGTTGCCATTTGAACAGAGATCTTCAAGACCGCTGTATCCAGTGGCTTACATTTACCAAGGCTTCTTGCTGGGTGATGTTAACATAAAGTCCCCCTTCATGCTCTCAATATCCCAAAGCTGCTGAGCCTGCAGCTGTGATCAGGATGATGCCCGGTAATATGACATAGCACATCATAAAAAAGTCAGCAGCGGGGAGTGACCCTAGCATAAATCAGGCTTGAGTTGAAACTTAACCCTAGTGGGAAAAAAACCCCACCCTACTTTGGCCCACCATGCGGAATATTCTGAAAAATACACCATGTCTAAGAAGAATGCATGAGAGAACAAGAAAGAGAAAGAAAGGGAGGGAGGGAAGGAGAGAGATTTAAGCAATTCTACCAGGCCAGGTAAATATAAAAGTTCAGGTGGAGATCAGCTGTGTTGTGTTTCTTCCCTCTCTCTCATGCCAGTGAAACAGTAGTAGCATGAAAGAGGAAGTGGTGTGGATAACAAAGCGCTGCTATCCCAAAATTAATTGGTTTAGCCTTTTGTTCACAGAGGGGACAATGCACTATGCCACTCAGTTGATTGTTGGATCCTCTTTTGTTGTTGCTTCTTTTTTCCCACTTGGTTGCCATCCAAATGGGGAATGGTGGCAGCTGAAATGCTGTATGAGAATATGTGTAATGCACCATAAATAAACAGGAAAAGGCACCCATGAAGCTGCTGTAATCATTGCTTTGATGTGGCGTGAGTTACAGTCTGCGTGAAAGCTTCCCATCTCTGGATATGCTTGTTTTCACTCAGTTGCCACAGCTCTGGGAAGATCCAGTTTTCCATCTCCAGATTTCCCCCTTTCCCATGACAGCTGTTGTCCTTTGACTCAGTGAAAAGCAGCCTCTCCCTCTCCTTTTCATCCCCCCACCCCCGCCTCTCTGTAGCAGATGAGGCTGGACACTTGGCTGTCTCCCAGGAATTAACTGGAGAGGGTGATTCAGGGTTCCTGTGAACCTTTCCAAGTGAAGTCATTACCCTCCCAGACTGCAGCTTCTTGAAACCCCTCAGATTTTGTCTGCACTTGTATCTTTCCTTAAAATGCCCTCACGTTGAACTGACACCATTGCAGCTCTGCCAGGACAAGCAGCAGCACAGATAAGTCTCTGGTGGCACTTTAATCATTGTGCTGTCTAGCCTTCCTCAGAACACTTTAACAGAATAAAATAAAAGGCAGGCAGTTGTGGCTTTGCAAATTCTGTGTCCTCCCTCCCCTGCTTGCTGTCAGCTACAGATGCAGCACAGTCTTGTCAACAGGTTTCTATTGACTGTTTCAGGGGGCTGCATAGCAAACTGGTCACTAGGAGAAATCTCCCATCACACCCTGATACAGCAGTATAGATTCTTATTAAACCAAGCTCATCTTTCCTCACAGAGTTTTTTAAAAAATGATTTTGCATTATCATTTTACATTCACTTGACCATTTTCTTGTTGTTTTTATACTTTATTTTTTTAAATTACTTGGTCTGAATTGCCACAAATGAGATGAAAAGTGCTTAAGTGTTGCTAAGGTTCAACAAATGCACTGACCTTATGATAATTTAGGTGTCACAGGGCACCAATAAATGCCAAAATGCTGTCTCCCATTCCATAACTAGCTAGATAACTGCTCCAGAATGTGATAACGCTTCAACCCTGCCTGCTAGCCCACTTAATGAACTGAACGAGCAATAAAGTTTCTTTAGACTGGTGTCCACAAGAGACCTCTAGTGGCAGAAAGTGTTAAGATGAAGCAAAAGGCATTGGGGTTCAAAGAGCTTCATTAAATGAAGGTGATATATGAGCTCCTTCAAATCTATAATTAAAGAAACATAACATTTTTACAGATGTAAAACAGAAATGACAATATGTGAGATTATCATTTTGAATAATTGTTTTGTCAAATAGCAGCACTCAGCCAAAGTTTATCATACAACAGCCACCCTTTTTTCACAACACTCCTCGTGCCCCTTGCCACAGACACAGAAGATATTATAAAGATAACAAAATGCAGAGTTCTCAGGATAAGTCAGTACTTAAACACATGTGGTTAAAGTGATGAATTCCCAGCACTTTCTTGTAGCCTGATCTCTCTTTTTTTCACCTTCATAGTTCTCATGTTTTCCTAGGATTTAGTGTTTTTTTTAAAAAGTTAAGCTGCTCTTTTTTCCTTTCCTTGACTTTTCAAAAGCTTGACTTCTTGGTCTCCTAGAGCCCAATAAATATGACATATCAGTCTGCAGGAAGATGTGCATACACGTGGAGTGGGCGTGCAGGCCCTGACCCATGCCTGCATGTGTTTTCTGTATGTGGGCTCTGTCCCCATGATGGTTCTGGATCATGGGAATGGAGCCTACATATGTACATCTTGTAAGCAGAGAGGTGTGCTGTGCCTATTTGCAGAGACTATGTGTGAGAAGGGCTGTGGGCCACTACTTCTAGTTATGAGCAGGGGGTGCAACAAGTACATGCTTACTCCCTTGACCTCCTCCACGCTTGTTGTCCATGTATAACTTTCTTTTTTAGTACAGAGCTTTACTTTTCCATATTTTGATTCTTAGAGGTCATATGGTCTGTAGCCAAATGTGTGATGCCCCCCACCCCGTGAGGTAAGAGCTGAAGGCAATGGCAAGACAAGGTTACTTTCGGCTGGTTCAGCCATCTAATGTCAAGTTGAACCCTTCCTGTTTACTCTCCTACAGCTCCTACAGCTTCAGCTTCTGAGTGTAACTGATTCCTTATTCTCTCTGCTACCAGAGGGAGGGTGAGCAGAAGGTTCCCCAGACCCAACTTGGGTTCCATACAGCCACACAGGTGCTGTGGGAAATGGTTGTTAAAGGAGGGGGGGGAAACAGCTTCAGAACTCCACTGTGGGGGAGGAAGGGCTCCTGCCCTTCCAAAATGGTGAGCGGAGAGGGGTGTCTTTGTTTTTGCTGCTTCATGTGGAATATTCAATGCATATAGAACAATAAAAACAAGGAAATACACTTCCCCTGTGCTATTTTGGCTTGGGAGAAATGGCTGTGGAGGAGCAGGAGCTCTTCCTTTCCCTGTGTTGGCATTCTGAGGCCGTTTAGGTTCTCCTTTATTTTTTAACAACCATTCCCCACAAAGACTGTGTGGCTGTGGAGAACTTGACTTGAGTCTGGGGGACCTGGACCCAACACTTTAAAAACCTGCACATCTAGTTTGACCCTGAGTCACAAACTCCAGTGAATACTAACCCTTTGCTTGTATGATTCTGAGGATGAACAATGGGTGAGAGTTATCATATTGTGCTGTTATGCTGGAAATTGATGCTGACAAAGTGGATTGCTGAGGTGACCAAGAATGAAAATAATTATGTTCACACGTTTCTAATCCCAAAAAAGCTATTTTCTTACCATCTGTCCTTATTGTTATATGAAACAACTGATTTCTATAATTTACATATCAATAGATATGTGTGTGTGTGGAGACAAGGTGATATATTCTACTTCATCAGCCCAACAACCCTTATTGATGGAAGTAATAGGAAAATTACAACACAATCCCCAAATCCCAAAATGCTGTGCTTTCACCCTGAGAGAATCACTGTTTTACTCTGGTCTTTTGTGAACACTTTGAGAATGTGGCGTGGTCTGTTGCTCCACTCTTAGCCTCAGAACTGTAGGGAAGCAGTTTATATACCCTTCTGGAGATGGGAGACAATTGATCTCTATTGGCTGCTTCTCTCCCCTGGTTAAATATAGGATGGAAAGCTGTGCATATACCCTTGGGTTTTGCACTTCTCCGTAAGTCATTTGGAACATGCTGAGATCCTGGCATCATTTCAGTTACTGTGGCAACCCAGTTGAACAACTTTTCAGTGCTGGACTACCGTCACCCTCTGTCATCATGGATTTGGAAAAGAACAATTCAGATGGTGGTGTTAAATGGCCAAACCTTGCAATTGTCAAGCTGACGGTAGTGGGGGTTGCAATGGTCCATGACCTTGCACATCCCAAATGAATGAATAGCAGCCATTCACTAAGATGGGAAAATCAGGAGGTCATTTAGTGTCACAAAGTTGCCCCGATGACCCTAGCAATTAGGTGAGGTTCATGTTTTGTCCTGTTATGCATAGATAGAGTATTGCATCCATTTATATAGTCCTATGTAACTCAGCCACTGACAGTCAAGCCTGCTCCTATCAACTTATTTTGCTGTTATCTGTGTTCCATTTCATAGTCATGCTTCTGTGACCCATAACCCTGGGAGCTGGCTGGATGATAGGAAACAATCATATTCTCCAATCCACCTATGGATCATAAAATTGTCAAGCTGAGGGTTGCTTGTTTACTTACTAACTAATCATTTTGATTATATTTAACGTGTGGAAATAATTTTGTTGTTCTTTATTTGCAATAGACACAAGAATACAGTTTAATTACACTGGAATTTTCCTTTATGTGTTGCATGCATTAACCTTTCACTGGTGCATGTTTAGGGATCTTCCTATCATCCAAAGAATAAAAATAAAGAATCATTTAATGGCCACTTGTAAATTCTGGTAAACTCTGAAGATTTTTTTCTTGACTCAGTACCAGGGGATAACAATAGCAAACTGTTTTATCATTTCTCCCAGTGACTATTGTATTTTATTTTCAAAATAGAGGAAACTGAAAAGTGTGTTGCAAAATGTTATATTTTAGAAAGCTCATCAGATTTGCAAGAAGGTAGTACTATCATGAAACTTTTAGAAGCTACATATTCCTAGCAAAATGACCCTGTTTTCCAACAATCAACCTGCGGATTGCTAAACTGAAAAGTACTTTGCCTAAATTGGTGAGATTTGAGCTCATGTATCTATGCATGATTTTTAAATCTTCAAATGCTTTCTCTTTGTTGAAACTTATTTTTGTTCTGTTGACTTTGTTTGCAATGGTTCTCCTCTTATACCTTCCTCATATCAATATTAAACTGAGTCTGTACAGAGAAGAAACAGAAATAAAATCATTGTAATTTGCTGTAGAAAAACATTGAACCTAATCCAAAGCAGCAGTGTTAATTATGCAGATTTTCATATTACTAGCTTCCATTACAACCCCCTTCAAGTATAAAAGTATGCACTCATTTTTTCACTCGTTCAGCATCTCTTCCAGCTCTTATTTTGAATAAAAATTGGGGTAGCTTCAGAAGCTTGGAATGGCAGGTTCATGAAATAAAGTATATTCTGCCAAAATTATTTTTTTCAGAAGGGTGTGACTCATTGAAAGAGAAATGAAGTTGGGACATGATGGTCCTTTGTTCCTCTGATAGTAAAGACGAAGAAGACGAAGAAGATTTGGCCAAATATTGACCAAATAATTTTAAAGCATAGACTTTATTAGAACAACAAAATAACACTTTACTCATCAACAGGTTTCATACTTATGCTATTTTGAAACAATAAACGTAAATCTATAAAAATGAATTATAATTTAAAATAATGTTAGATAAATAGGCCACAAAGTTTTTAGCATCTCAAATTCTGAGACTCATGGGATTAAGTCTGATAATTTCATGGAGGGGATGTTGTGATGTTACATTGAATAACAATATTCATGGTAGTACTTCTATATATTAGGTAGGATGGTTTCATGTGTTATGAATGTGCATCATGTGGCTTTGAAGAGATGCTACAAGTAGGTATGGTGGTGAAATTTTGTTTCCTTGCAGTGCTGGAGCTTCATTTCCTTGAAATCCCTTTTGGGTCCTCTAGCATCTGTGCAGTAGGCAAGATCAGTTCTACCCAGAGTCATGAGATGGCCCAGTCAGGTTATTAAATGACATGAGGGAGGAAGTATACCTCTCATAAGGCTTTGCAAAAGTATGCATGGTTGAATATTGTTGATATCACAGACTACACCTACTTGTAAGACTTTAAAAAAAATCAGTATTTATTATCACTGTCTGATTTGTTCACTATTCTTACCACTGGTTGTCAAGTGGCATGCAGAGACAACTGGTCTGTGAGGAAGTGGGGAAACTAGGACTGCCACTGGGTCCTCTGAGCATGCACATGCCTGAAACTATGCTAAATGTACTGTATTACACTGCATTATATTGCTTGAATACTCGAAAAACAGGCTTGGATGCCCAGATTTTGATGGATTTGGACCACATCCCAATCACCAGTTGCAGTTATACTACCAATTTTTTCAATGATCCGGTTGACTAGTCACTGACCCATTTATTAGAGTTTGTTTTGTTGCTGCACAACAGCATGCACAGTCATGTTCCATGCATATGTGTATTATAGACCAAAGGCACTGGTGCATAGGCATTTATTTATTTAATTCATTTATACCCTACCTTTCTCCCCAATGGGAGCCCAATGTGGCTAATATAATTCTCCTCTCCACCATTTTATCCCTATAACAACTCTGTGAGGCAGGTTAGGCAGAGATCATGTTTCTGGCCCAAGGTCACCCAGCAAGCTTCCATGGTATAGTGGGAATTCAAATCTGGTTCTTCCAGATCCTGACACTCCAATCACTACACCATTCTGGTATTCTTTGCTCTGCAATCAAATTTAGTTCGCTTATGAACATCATGGAAAATTAGTTTTAAAGTATACCCTGTTTTTCACTATTCCTATTAATGATTTCTGACTATTGCCATTGAAACTCATGGGTAGGCAGGGTTTTCATGCATATGAGATTTATTATAGGACCATGGGAGTTATTGTTTCTCATCATGTTAATGCTTTGCATTTTTAACCTCTCCCTGCCCCATGTCACTCACAAATGCCTCCAGTGTGGCCAAGGTGTCACTGGGTACTTTTAATGAAATTAAAACATGATGACCAAATTAAAGATTCATTCATGCACTTGTTCATTCAGCCATAGCCATATGAGGCATGATGTCAAGCAGGAAAGAGGTAAGTTTCCCCTCTTCATTTTAGGCACACCACCCTCTCCCTCCATGAGTACTATAGCTGGGCTGTTTTTTAGATCTATTTATTATAATTTTTACACGCATGTAGAGAAGGTGAGGACAGGGGGATTTACCATTCTGTCTATGACACTCCAGGGTCCACAAACAGCTAGGAATGCCCCAGCTCAGTACTGATTCACGTATTTGAAGAAGGGAGGTCTGACTCTTAGAAGCTTACATTCTGAAAATCTTTTTGATCTCTAAGGTGCCATTGGACTCAAATCCTGCTGTTCTACTGAAGACCAACATGGCTACTCACCTAAAATACTCCCAGGATTGGCTTATAAGAATTACAACCATAGATTACAGTAAATTTGTCTGGTGAACTCATTCATGGTATCCCTATTCAAACTGTTCATTAACAGCAAACTGAGCTCGTGTGGTAATGATGAATACAACTGAATATCAGTGCTAGAAGGCAAAATCAAGGGAAGGCCTCAACCGTTATGCTCTGTTGTTGGTCCTCCAGAGTAACTATGTGAGACTGGATGCTGGGCTAGATGGGCCACTGGCATGATCCATCAAGGCTTTTCTTATATTAGTGGTTAGAGTGTTGAACTAGGATCTGGGAGACCAAAGTTATAATCTCCATTCTGTCATGGAAGCTCACTGGGTGACATTGGGCCATTCACATTCTCTCAGGCTAGCCTACTTCTTAGGGCTGTTGTGAGGAGAAAATGAAAGCAAGGAGAACAATGTAAGCTGCTTTGGGTTCCCTTGGAGAGAAATGAAATGGCTGTTTGAATGGATGGAGGGATGGATGGCTGTTTGGATGGAGGGAGGGAGGGATGGAGGGATGGATGGACACAGCTGGCAAACAGCTGGTGAGCTGAACTGATGCTGTTCAAGCATCCCTAAATTTGTATGATTCACTTAACAGCTATTCTCTTTGGAATTCATTTTAGAGACTAGGGGTTAGCCTACAGTGTTTAAAAATGAAATTAAAACAGAAATAAAGTAAAATATTTTTTCAAAGTCTGTTAGAAAGGCAGTTAGTTGAACAGACAGCAGGCCAATTATTTATGTTTGGATATGCCTGGAGGTGGCTGGTAGTGGAGCCTTGCTATCCTACTAGGTTTATCCTTGAGTGTTGCCTGGCTACGGGGCAAAGACCCCTCATACCATACCATACAATACCAAATTTACAAGATAAAGTGCAATCTATATAGTGGAATTCTTGGTATCATGGAATGACTGGTCATATTTAGTATGTGTCTTATATTCCATTGTATCTTCCTTATAATTATTACATTTGTTCAGTAATTTTGTACATATTGTACAAAAAATAATCTGAAAGGAAGATGCTGATATGGAAACTCTCAAATAAATTTCAGCATGGGGTAAATGCACTTCTGGATTGTAAATCTTAGTTATGTCAGAGCCACAGAATTTGCAGGCATTACACCTTTTGAAAGTCAAATCAATGTTTACTCAGTGCACTACTTTCCATTTAGCAGTTTTAAGATGCACACATAAATTAATAGATAAACTTGTTAACATCGGCAGAAAAAATCTAATTAGTTTGTTGATGCAAATTGTAACTCAGCAGGAAATTTGGGTCTGCAAAATGATCACACAGTTTTAGTTGTCAAAAGTTTCAATGCTTTAAACCCATTATTTTCACAGGTTTCATAAAACACCCAAAAGTTATAGCTAGTTTGCAGAATTCTCATACTTAAATTGAAGTTGATGACACTAATCAGGTAATTCAGCATCTTCATTTTGTCTTAGATTCTAGAATATGTTCCTTCCCTCTAAAGGCTGGCACATGCAAAGTACCTATATACTTACTATTCTTAACTTATGGCTGTGTACACTTGCATGGAAGAATTAGCACATAACACAAACTACAAATTCACATGTACCATGAGATTTTCCCAGTTTCCACAATCATGGTAGCTCCAACACTCCATATATATATATTCTTCCTCTTAATCTTTTCAAAGTAGTGGTTTTAAAATGATGGATTTCATCATTTATTACAGGCCCATATGATTTTCATTTTATTTTTGACTGAAGAACTCTAACTGCACTTTACATCATGGGTGCTGTCAGAGAGCTATAGAGGTTTGGTGGTATGCAGATTCAGGAGAGTGCACCATAGAACCTGGCTATACATTACATTGCTTATGTGGCAAGGAACTTGGTTCTAAATGCTGAATGTTACCTCTCTAAGCTTTCCCTACAGGTAGGAAAGGCTGGAGGTCACTGTTTCATTGTTTATTTTTACTTGGGCTTGTGGGAAGGAAAAAATGGTATCTGATAGGGGTGTGCATAATAGAAAAAAAGAGTCAAAATTACACACAGAACTCACTGGTTTGGCTCATTAAAGCAGCTTCCAGAATGTTGATCAAAAACCGGGAAACTAAATTGAAATTATCCCCTCCTACTAAAGTCAGTGTGTTTCATTTCATACCTTCGGCACTGGGCAGGCTCGCCTTGCAGGACAGAGCAGCAGCTTATTTTCCTGAAAACTGCCAATCAGATTCCAAGGGGACAGAGACCTCACATTATTAATGAACTCTGTTGGCAGAAAGAGAGAATGAGACCAATGTGTTTGAGTGCATCTCCCCCCTCCCATCAAGTCCTCACAAAAGAAGACCCTCCCTTTCCTGCCTATCAGCTTTGAAAACGTTTAGAAGGGAGACTTCAATCATTGGCTACAATTCGAAAGACACTTCCCTGGAAGTAAACACCATTGAATAACAGGGGACTTACATCTGAGTAGACCTGTTTAGGATTGCTCCCCCCCATGAGTCATTCGACTACTCTGCCTTTTCAAAAACAATCCCACCTACCCCCACAGTGAGAAAAAAAGCTTGTGGGAAAAACATGGGTCAGGTGTGTGTGTGGGGGGGCGGAGATTCAGCCACTCATTCTGCCCTCCTGTACTTGGGTGATTGAGAAGATTGGCAATGAGAATGCCCCATTTTAAAGAGGAACGCTGAGCATCAAAAGGAAAGATTTGGATTTGCTCTTCATTGAACAAGGAAACATTGAACAAAGAAATATGAAACTAACAGCAGAATGCACAGGTAATAAGTTATTGGAACTACAGAAAAAGAAAAAAGTAAACATGAAGCAGGATAGTTTTTACACTTGTTGCAGCACTCTCCTTGGGAATGCCACATGCTGCAGCTCTATCCACTGATACTCACTTTCTACAGGTCTATTGTTGTTGTTACATGTGTTATTGTGCTTGAGGAAAAACTCAATGGAGCAATCATTTAGACTAGGAGGGGAACTAATGATTGATGCTGTTTTTGGCTAAGCACGAAAACAGCTGCTCCTATGCCTTGTTTACCTACCCACCCCTGAAAAAACCAGCATGTGTTTGCACTTGTGGCTAAAGAGCACTAAACAGATTGAAACAAAGAAACGAAATGGCTCAGTTCCAAACTGGGACTCGTTCAGCTGGAACAAACTAGTGATGAAACAGGATTGTTCTGATACCCCTGAAACTTGTAAACTGAAACTGAAACCACCTAGATGCACACCCCTAATATCAGATTTTCGTGTTAAACAAAAATGAGAGATACTTTTTCACAAACATTTCAACAAGAGATAGGCAAGATTCACATTACGATCGGAAAAAAAACCCCATGATAATGGCGATCAAGCGATCATGACCCGGTGGATCGTGATCGTCCATGGCCAATGATCCAGCGATTGGGAGAGGCCTGGATCATTGCGTTCGGGCTCGGATCAGGGATCCAGACACTCAGGCGCCAGCAATCTGTTCCCCTGGCAACGGAGCCAGGAGAAAGCCTGAGCTCTGTTTTCCCTCCTTCTGTCGCCCTGGAAACCCAAATGGAAGCCCAGCTTTCCTTGATAAGCAGGGCTTCCTTCCAACCATGGAGCAGCAAAGCAGTCACAAGTTGGGAGAAAACACCCAGGGGAGGGAGGGGGCAGGGGGTGTTCTGTAGCCATGGGCACTCCAATATCATCCCTGCAAACCCTGATAGGCAGCTCTGATGGCCAAACACAGACCTCCTGTGTTGCTGAATGGGACCTGAGGGGAGGTGGCTCATCGCCGCCTCCCCGTGCCCACCAGGTCCAGTGGCGGCCGCCACCACCCACCTTCCTACATAGCTGGGAATAGCAGCGTGGCCCGCTTTGGCCTCCACGATCCACTGCTCGGGAACGGGAGATGATTGGCGTGGATCGTTAATTCGGGATCAGCTGGATTGTTAATTTTTTTTGGATCGTGCCCATCTCTAATTTCAACCCCTGCAAAAAAGTGCTCTTGTTTAGCAATGAGGGCTGTGGATAGGAGTGAAACTGATCATAAAAGGTAAGGCCAATGCTTCTTGCCCTTACTCTGTATTGGCTTTGTAGTATTCTTAAATTGACAAATCAGATTTGACATATGGTGTTGTCACAAAGCCAGGTAAGACTGAGGGAAGGAAGCACTGCCCATATTCTGAATTTGTTGCATGACATTCTCACATAGCCAACATTAACTGACTGCCAGCAGGAAGTTCTTAAACAGTATTTTTAAACTTTGTCAATGTTGTTGAAAATGCTACTGAGGGAAGCAGTGAAGAAGTACAGAAAAAATGTAAAAGGTAAGTATTTAGAAGTGCCATGGGAAGCCACCTTTTCACAGTGCAAATATTTACCAGTGGGAGAAAGAATCAGGGTCTTTTTATCCAACCCAGATTCAACTCCTGTTACCTTGCAGGGCCAGCACAATGCAAAAGATGAAGTAATATCATTAGATAAGAGAGATCTGTGTTCAAATCTCCATTTAACTATGACATTTGTTCAGCAACCACAGCAGCAGTCATTCTTTCTGAGAGCTTAACTTAACCTAGGTCATGGGGTTATGGTAAGCATAAAAGAGGACTAATCTGTATATACTGCTTGGAGCTCTCTCAAAGTAGGGTAGAATAAATAAAACAGAAATGTATGTCCTTCCACAAAGAAAACAATCTCCTAGAATGAGTCACTCCCCACCTTTTCATGAAGGAAAGTCTGTTCATTTTCCTCCCCTCCCCAAGTAGCTGAAAACCATATGGGACAGACTGTAGATCTTCATCTCAGTGAAAGAGACTGCTCTAAGAGAAGTGGCTGGAGGGCTGGGTCCTTAGAAAGGCCTCCAAAGACCTGGAAACAGCTCTCCTCTTTAGAAGTTTGATTCCTTTAGCACAGAAAACAGAGTTTCTAGCTGGTGGACAATAGCCTTTCTAGCCTAGTTGCTATTGGAGTGGCCTATGCAGAGCCAGAACAGAAACCATGCCAGTGCAGTGCCCTTGCGCTTTCATTAACAGAAGGTATGAGTTTCCCTTTGTGAATGGCTACATGACTGCATTCTTTCATATTCTAAACCTCAATAATTTTTTAAAAACCCAAATAGTTCTAAATGAGCTACCAAAACGTGCAGTCCTAGGCCATTTCCAGATGGTTTACCTTCTGCTGCTCCATGCCGCAACGTCGCGGCTCGTGCCAGGGAAAACGCGAAATATCATGTTTTCTTGCGCGAGTTTTGTGCAACGTCGCACAAAACTCGCGTGATATTTCGCGTTCGCCCCAGGACGAGCCGCAACGTTGCGGCATGGAGTGGCAGAAGGTAAGCCGTCTGGAAATGGCCCTTGTGTCGCAATGTTGGTCATATTTCTAGAGGTTGGTGCTATTTTTCAGGATATTATTTAAAAGAAATGACTACAGAAACAAGGTGCCATTTCACATTTTAATGGATATGTCTGGTAGGTGGGATAAATACCCAGCCTCGCAGTTTAAAGAACCATTATGGAGGACATACACAGTAAGTTTTTATTATGAAAAGTTCTCCCTTCTGTCATTTTTCAGGAGGTGGCACAATGAGTATTGCCTTCATTCCAAACTAGCTTTACAATACTACAAAATCAGATCTGATTGGCTATGTGGCATGACTGAGTACATGATCCTCAATTGGTTGGGATCATATAGTCAGGAACAAGGAAGAAGTTCCCCAAACCCAAAATGGCACTGAAGCAGCTTTTGATCAGACAGCATTCTGTGAACATTAAATAAATTGGAACATTTTTCTCTGAAAAGTAAAAATGTGTTGGCTCTTTCTTAAAAATAAGCGCATGTACATGCATGCAGGTTGGATGTGCGTTCACTGTAATGTGTGCTGTGCCTCAGTTTCTGCAATATAAGAATAAGAATACTGACCTACTTTACAAAACTTGTTGTGACTAAAATAATCCTTGTGAATTATCCCAATGTTCTGTGTAATTGCAAAGTATTTTATTTAGTGTTTTAAGTTACCATATATTTTAAATATGTGGGCATAAGTGAATAAAACAAAGTTGTGATGTGACACATGCCATCATACTTCCCATTGCACAGGTCCAACATTACAGCATTTACCCAGCTGCTGCATAGCCGCTTAGCTGGGTGCCAGTATTTGCTCCCACGGATGGAGGAGGGGGCAGAGAGTTTTCCCGGGCATCCGGGCATTGGGCTTGGGGGCGGAGACAGGAGCCTTAGCAGGCATCTCCGCCCTGCTGCCTCAGTCCCTTCCATGTGATTGGCTGGGAAGGACGTGTTTTACACGCTCCCAGCGATCCGTGAGGGGGAAGGGACGGATAGACCGGCTCCTGTGTGAGGAGAGCGGCAGCGTGCGGCGGCGCATCCCTCGGCCATTGCCAGCGGTCGGGAGATCCTCCGGAGTGTCGGAGCTGCGTGTATTCAAAGCACTGCTGGTAGCAGCGGCATGGTTTGCGCCACATTAGCGGCTTTGCATATAGTTTCTTGGGGGAGAGTTCTTTGCTGCCCATAGTCAGCCGCCATAAGCACAGCGGGGTCAGACGCGGCTGGCTTTCGGTGGCCCGGTCACACCTCGGCTGCGGTATTTTTCAGGCCTTTCGGCCTTGCCTGGGAAGGGGGGGTGCGCGCCGTCTTCGCTGCCCACACGGCCGCTATTTTGCCACTGTGACACAGTTCAGGTGGGCAGCGTCGCCATTTTGGCTCCCCTAATTCAGCGACTCCCTGGGCTTCTGGGTTGCGGGGTCTGAAGAAGCAGGCTTTCTAGCCATTGCATTAATTTTCGAAAGCCACTTGTGAGAGTTCCCTCCCCCCCGTTGGGCTTCTAGTTTGCTTGGGGGCTGGGTCTATTATTACCTACCTTGCCTTTGCTGGTTCTCCTGGGTTCTTTGGGGCTCTGTACCTTCCTTATTGGGATCAGTCTCACTGTTTTCGTTACTCAGGGGTACTGGGTACTCAGTTCTTGTGGGTTGGTGACCTTATTCTGAGTATCAAGATGGCATCTAAGAAAGGCAAGGGCCCTGCCAAGGGCAAGCAACCTGCCAAGAAACAGCCCCCTAAGAGGGCTCTTGTGGCTGTTTCTTCATCTGACGAGGAGGGGGAGGAAAATTTTCATTTTGAAATATTGAAACACCTTGAGGCCTTGGAGAAGGCAAAAGATGGTACTGCTGGCGCTGTAGAGGCGCAGAAGCATGCTAGGCCTGTAAGGGCCACTTCCAGGTCAGCTTTCAGGATGAAAATTTTAAAGCGAATTTCTGCCCTTGAGTCTGCAGTTGGATCGGATGGAGCTGGACCAAGTAAAGAAGCTGAAGCTGAACCTTCTGCGGATGCAGCTGTGGCGGAGGTAGAACCGGTGGAACAAGGTGAAGGGGAGCAAGTGGCTGTGGCTGTGCAGCCTGCCAGCACGGAGGGTAAGTCACCCATGCCTGTGCAGGCATACACATGGCCATGGGGACCCTGGGGTCAGGCCACTGCCTCCGGGTATCTAGGTCTTACTACACCTTCACACACACTTAATGCACCTCCTCAGGCCACAGGAGGTTATTTGGGATGGCCTATGCAGGCTCCTGGCAGTGCCAGTCATATGGCAGAGGGGAGTTGTCCCCAGCTACCTTGGGGGGGTAGCAATGGGCAGCATTCTGGTGCCCAAGCAGCTATCGGTCAGTTTTCACCTTATTCTCCTTGGGGGTTCACCCCGTATGGCATGTCCCCTTACGGATTGGTACCGTACCGTGCTTTGCCTTCTGGTGACACGGCACTTCCGTTGGGTGATCATCTCACCCAGGCAACCAGGGACAAGATAATTAAGGGGAAGTACGTCAATGTCTTCAGCCTTCTCTTCAGGGAACTGGAGAAGAAGGACAAGGAAGACTTAGACGACCATGATAAGGAAAAGATTAAGAGGAGGAAGGTGGGCCGCAGCTGGCACAACTGGTTGCTGGGCTTCCTAATTTACGCTGGGGTACTTGGGAGAGCTAAGCCTTTACAGGCTGTCTCACTTTTTCAGTACCTGAATATAATCTATCGTGGGTATACAGACTTCATTGGTGCTGCATGGATGCAGTACAACAAAGAATTTAGGATGCACACTGCGCTTCACCCGTAGTTGCTGTGGGACCAGATCCACCAGCAGCTATGGCTGCAGGTGATGTCCCCGGCAAAACCGAACACAGGTGATAGGGCTGATAGTGGCCACCTGATTCATCGCCCTCAGGCGACGTCAGTGACCCGCTCTCAGGCAGGGCAACAGGTTCAACCCCGGTTGCTCTGCTGGGACTTTACGTCCAAGGGAGTGTGCACTCGCAGGTCATGCAAGTATAAGCATGAATGCCCCTCATGCTCAGGTCCCCATCCCTACGCGTCCTGTCCTAGGCCCAAACCTGGAGGTGGGGGAAGGTGGTCCGGAGGTGGTGGATCTCAGCAGTCTGTTGGTAAAGGGCCCCAGCCCAGTAAGGGTGAGAGTTCTTGAAAATTTGTTGAGAAGTTACCCTAAGAGACAGGATGCCTCGTATATGTTTGAAGGCTTTAAGTTTGGTTTTAGGATACCGTTTCAAGGGGCTAGAGCCCCCTTCATGTCCGACAATTTACATTCTTTGGTCGGCATGGAGGAAATTGTTCATGAGAAAATTAGGAAGGAATGTGCTGAGGGTTGGGTGCTCGGTCCGTTTACCGCGCTTCCTGTTCCATGTCTTAGGGTCTCTCCATTGGGGGTAGTCCCCAAGAAGACCACTGGTGAATTTTGTTTGATTCACCACTTGTCTTTTCTGAGGGGAGCTTCGGTGAATGACTTTATCCCTGGGGAGCTTTGTTCTGTACGTTACACCTCTTTTGACCAGGTGGTCAAGGTGGTCCGCAGGTGTGGGCAGGGAGCTGAGATGGCAAAATGCGACATTAAGTTGGCATTTCGCCTTCTCCCTGTCCACCCAGATGATTTCTAGTTGCTTGGATTTTGTTTTAAAGGGGGATATTACATGGACCATGCCCTGCCTATGGGCTGCTCGATTTCATGCTCTACCTTTGAGCGTTTTAGTTCGTTTTTAGAATGGGAGTTGCATCGGCGGCTTCACTGGCACAATACGGCGCATTACCTTGATGATTTTTTGTTCGTTGGGCCAGCGGGCACTGCCCAGTGCGTCAGGCTGTTGGCAGGTTTCCAATCCCTCACTAAGGAGTTGGGTGTTCTGTTAGCAGAGGAGAAAACTGAGGGCCCTGCCCAGGTATTGACTTTCTTGGGTATCGAGATTGACTCTGTTCGCCAGACGTCTCGTCTGCCTGACGATAAGGTGGATAGGCTCAGGGCCCGGTTGCAGGAGATCAGGGGCAAGAGGAAGGTTTCTTTGCTAGAGCTGCAGCAGCTTGTAGGCTACTTGAATTTCGTGTGCAGGGCTGTTGCCCTGGGGCGCCCCTTTTTGTGCAGATTGTGTGATGCGATGACATCTCTCCATGCGCCTCACCATCGGCTTCTTTAGGGTCTTTTAATGGGGTCACCTTCTGGAGGGAGGACCTCCTGATGGGAGAGGGCTTGCAGGTATCCTCAGATGCCGCTGGAACCATCGGGTTTGGCATTTACTTCAGGGGCCACTGGTGTGCTGACCATTGGCCACGAGATTGGATGCCCAGGGGATTAAGCAAGGACCTTACATTCCTTGAATTTTTTCCCATTGTGGTAGCTGTTTTTGTTTGGGGTCAGGAATTGTTCAACCATGTGGTGCACTTTTGGTGCCACTACATGGCAGTGGTCCAAGTAGTTAATTCCCTCACCTCAAAATCGGCAAGGGTAATGCAGTTGGTTAGAGCATTCACTTTGAGGTGTCTGCAGCTCAACATATTGTTTAGGGCCCGGCATGTTCCTGGCATTGACAACGGTCTGGCGGATGCTTTGTCTTGCCAACAGATGGACCGTTTTCGACAGCTAGCCCCCAGCGCCGACAGGTTTCCCTGCAGAGTGCCCCCAGAGGTGTGGCGGCTTGGGAATCTGAAGTGAACAGGGCTATTCTGTTGGCCATTGCCCCCAGCACGCAAAAATCGTATGGACGTGTGGTAGGACAGTTGAGGGACTTTCGGGCCCGGGCAGGGTTACAGCAATACTGGCCCATCCCTCTTGAGCATTTGTTACGCTTCTGTGTTGCACAACGCGAGTGTGGTATGGCAGTCAGGTCCATTAGGGGACAGCTCGCTGCCTTTGCATTTGTTAGCAAGGCACGGGGATTTGCTGATTTTACCAGCGATTTCCGGCTGAGAAAAATGCTGGAGGGCTGGGCTAGGGAGTTGTCGGCTCCCAAGGATGAGCGACAGCCTATCTCGCCTTCAATTCTTAGAGGGCTTCAAGCAGTTTGGGGAGTGGTCTGTACTTCGGAGTTCGAAGTGCAGATTTTTCACGCAGCTTCTCTTACTGTGTTTTTTGGGGCGCTTAGGGTGAGTGAACTTGTGGCCTAGTCACGGCATGATCTTTCATGCCATGCCCTTCAGGATTAGGACATGGTATTCTCTGGTGGGAAAGTCTTCATCAGGGTTCATCGTTCCAAAACAGACCAGAAAGGAAGGGGGTCGGAGCTGGTTTTGGGCCCTTTTTCTGAAAAGGGTTTATGTCCCGTAAAGGCCCTTCAGCGCTATTTTGAAGCATGGGGTGATAGCCCTGGATTGTTGTTCTGTCATGCGGATTTTTCCCCATTAACACGCTATCAATTTTGGTCAGTAACTAATAGGGCCTTGCAACGCTTGGGTCTTGAGGGGGTTAGGTTTGGCACCCATTCATTTCGAATTGGGGCTGCTTCTAGCACAGCGGTAATGGGGTACCCAAGTGACGCTATTCAGAAGGATCGGTCGTATGTTCGGTCGTTGCCGACCTGTGGATTTTCTACTGATTGAATTTTTCTTTAGGTGTGACGGAGCGTCCTGAGCGGAAGCGGATCCTCATTGTGGGACACAGTATGGTGTTCTGGGTGGCTGTTCACGCCAGAAAGTCCCCTGTTGGATCTCAGCTCGGGCTGAGCGGTGGTGCCATCATCGAATGGCGGGGTCTTCGATGGTCGGGGTTATTGCCTCTTTTGTTTAGGGGGAGGACAGGTCCTCCCCCACACATTGTTATTATTCACCTGGGTGGCAACGACCTCGGCCTTTTGAAGGGTCGGGCTCTCTCGCTGCAGGTGATTGCCGACTTCAGGGTAATCAAGGCGCGTTGGCCTGGTACCTATATATTTTGGTCTGCGATGCTCCCTCGGCGGGTGTGGAGAGAGACCCTCGAGCCCAAGGGCATGGCATGGGCCTTGCGCCGGGCCAATAGGGCCATTCAAAAGGCGTTAGCCACAGGGTTGGGAATTTTTCTTCCACATCCCAGGATCAGGGCCACTTCTGCTGACCTTTACAGGTCTGACAGGGTTCACCTGTCTGTGGCAGGTAACGACATCTTTTTGGATGACCTGTGGCTAGGCCTCAGGTTGGCACTAGGCCACCTGTGGGGCACGGGGGCCTAAGCAGAGGCTTGGCTGTCCGTGTTGGCAGGAGAAAGTCGGGGAGTAGGGAGCAGACCGGTGAGCAACCCTTTGGCAATTCCCCATAGGTGGGGAAAGGGGTCTGTCAGGAAGGAGGGTATGCTTCATGGCTGCCACCACCTGTCTAGACCGCCTCCAGGGAACCCCAGGTGCAAGTCCTTCCCTCATGCTGTATGGCTGAGGCTTTAGGATCTTGAGGGGGAACCCTTTTCCTGGCTGGCCGGGTCCAGGCCATTCATTGAATGGCTCAAGCCCGGGGCAGTGGGGCTTGCCCAGGCAGGTCAAGGCGGAGGTCCTGGTTGGACCCCGTGGCTTGACCTGTACTGCCAGTTGGCCTTGCCGCAGTTTATTTTTAATGTTATGTTTAATAAAGCGGCCCTTAGTTCCAAATACTGAGTCTGCCTCTTTCTTCCAACTGTGGGGGGCAAATAGAAAGAGACAGACAACCAGTTGTTTCACTAGTATTCACTTCCCCTCTCTGGTATTGTAGTATAACTATACCATGATTTTCTTTTTAAAAAAAAATATGAGCAGCAATCTATCTGCTCCTACCTTCCGCACATCCATTACATATGTGCTGGATCTTGCAGTATTATCCTCAAATCAGCACATGATGGCAATTTCAGGAAGTGTAGCAAGTGGATGTGGGGAAGGCATTCTGTGACCTGTTGCCTAAACATGTATCAATCCATAGGGTATCAAACACCTTGGAAACATACTTTATTTGAAGGCAGGAAATTGGTGAGATGTCTCAGGCTCAGGGATGATTCACCTGACTTTCCAACAAGGGGAGTTACATTTCTGCTCTGACTGTTTTGGAATCCTGAAAGAAGGAATAGTTTCACCTTCTACCACCAGACAGACCAGGCAGATGGAGAGAGTGACAGAACAGGTATAGCTTCCTCTTTGGTTTTCCTTGTGCTTTAGGAGGAGAACAAGATGACAGATAAACAGAAGTTTCTGGGTTGTAGGGGCCATTGGGCAAAGTAGGGGCCATTGGGCTTCATAATATGAAGTGATCAAAATGAGCAGCATTGCAGGGCAGCTGGACTTTACACATTTAGAGGACCCAGCAAATGCTTGACCACCTTGTAGAGTTAGCCCTGATTAATCCTTAGTAACAGGGGCAACAGTAGCAGCAGCACCTAGCCATTTTAAAGTGACACTATCTTATGTCCGCTGACAGGAGCCAGACAAGAGAAGCAGCTATCAAATTCAGCACTGGGAATGGGCAACACTTTTCTTTGATAGAAAGCTTTTTACAATCCCTGCATTCTTATTCAGAGGTCATGTATCCCAAGAATGCATTTTTAGGACTTAATTAGAGTTGGTCTTCTCCCAACCAGACTGGACCATTTTATTCTGCAGGTAGACTTGAGGCAAAAGGCCTTTGCAGCAGCATATGTGTGCTCCAATCCTCCTTAAATAACTGAACCATTTCTTCCTGAAAATCGTTTTACTCCCATTAAATGAGATGTTGTTTTAAAATGTATCTTTCAAATAAACTGCATCATAACTGTTGCATATGATGATCATAATTCTGCACAGAGAATCTGTTTGCAAAGTATATTGGCGATACTTAGGGCTATATTTCCAAACCTTATGCCTGCTTAACTGCCATTTGGGGGGCACTGCTGCTAGCATTGCTGTGTAATTTGCACTTCCAGTTGGATGCATCACAGCTAAACCAGCAGTGTATTTGGATAAGAAATGCAAATATTTAACTTATGGGGAAATAAGGCATAAGCAGACCTATTAGGAAGAGGATCAGGTAAATAATCACCTGAAGTGCATGGAGGAAAGCATAGTACTTTCTATATTTGTCCACATCTAGAATTTACATAAGCCCAACAAGTGCCATTTGAAGCCAAACAATTTGCATCCGGATTTACAAAAGTCTCTTATTTAAGGCAGCAGCCACTTATGCTCATATTCTTGGCTTAATGGCAGCCATGTTGCTGCTGCAGTGAAAGTGACTCATAAAAATTATAGTTGTGCAATGCGGGTAGGAAAATCCAGTTTTTTTCTGCAGAAAAGGCAATAATAATAATATGTAATCATATAATATAATCATAGGATGAACTTGTACTAATTGTTGGGACTGCTCCTTGTAGGTGAATCTTGGGCTTTTTTGGTGGCTTTTTTTCTGGTCCCCCTTTCTAAATGGAGTGCATTAGCATCTTCTCATGTTAAACTGGATTCTGTTCCTCTTGCAGTTTCTGCAGTTAGAGAACTGGTGCATAACATCACAACAATATCAGTTTGACTCATTTTACATGCTAAATTTACATTATGGGCTGATCTAGATTTAAAAACTAGAAAGAAATCTTTTCTATGGAATCATTGGACAGATAGGGGGATTTTTTTTACTTTGGATCAATTGACAGGTTATGATGATGAGTTTTTGTCATTTTCTCAACTAAGGTCTAGATATGATTTGTCAAGTCTTGCTGAATGGCAACATTTACAGCTACAACTTTTGTTTGTATCCAAGTATGGCCCTGCAGCATTCAGTGTTTCAGAGTCTACCCCACTTTTGGAAATTCTCATTCAGTCTATATAAAAAACAAAAATTAAAATACTTGTTTATAAATATTTGATGTCAGTTAATAAATATGATATGCAGAATCTTAGGAACGAAAGGAACAGTAAAGGACTATGTACAGTGTCTAATTGCTGGCCTTGTAGTTTACAGGATGCATCTCTAAAGCATATGCTCTGATATGTCCAGTTATTTGACCTTTGGGGGAGGAAGTTATTGCTCATATTAATTTTGTATTAGAATATTCATTGAGCTTTGAGAATGTTTATGTACTTTCAAATTACCTGTCTTTAGCCACAGACTGGAAACTGCTCAGTCTACATTCCAATTCCAAAAAAAGGAGATGCCAAAGAGAGCAGCAACCACCACGGTAATTTCTCATGCAAGCAAAGTGAGGCTCAAATTTCTACAGCAAAGACTCTTATCATATATAGAATGAGAAAAGGAAGAGGCACGAGAGATCACACTACAAATTTACGACGGCCAATGGAACGTACCAGAGAATTTCAGAAGAAAATCCGCCTATGTTTTATAGATTATAGCAAAGCTTTTGACTGTGTGGATCATGAAAAGCTATAGATGATGTTAAAATAATCTGATTGTTTTGATACGTGACCTGTACTCTGGACAAAAGGCTTCTGCTAGGACAAAAGATGAGGAAACAGAATGGTTTCCAGTTGGCAAAGTTGTTGGACAAAGAGGCTTATTATCTCCCTACCTGTTCAATCTCTATGCAGAGCATATCATAACAAAAGCTAGGTAAGATTTAGAAGACAATGGAGTGAAAATTGATGGAAGGAATATTCACAGTTTGAGATATGTAGATGACACCACGTTCCTGGAAGAAACTAGTGAAGATCTGAAACAACTACTGATGAAGGTTAAAGGAGAAAGTGCCAAAGCAGGAATACAGCTGAACATTAAGAAAACAAAAGTAATGACTATTGAGGAATTACACAATTTTAAAGTTAACAATGAAAAAAATGAAATGGTTCTATTCCTTGGTTCAACCATCAACCATAAGGGAGACTGCAATAAGGAAATCAGAAGAAGATTGAGACTTGGAAAAGCAGCTGTGAGGGAACTAGAAAAGATCCTTAAAGATAAGCATGTTTCTCTGGGGACCAAGATCAAAATAATCCAGCCTATGATATTCCCTATTACTGTGTATGGATGTGAAAGTAGGACAATGAAAAATGCTAACAGGCAGAAAATTGATTCGTTTGAAATGTGGTGATGGAGAAGAGTTTTGCAGATAGCTTGGATGGCCAGAAAGACAAATAAGTGGGTTCTAGATCACATCAGGCCTGAATTCGCCTTAGAAGCTAAAATTACAAAACTGAGACTATTGTACTTTGGTCACATTATGAGAAGACAAGACTCTCTGGAAAAGTCAATATTGCTAGGAAAAGTTAAAGCCAGTAGGAAAAGAAGAAGACGCAAAACTCAATGAAAGATCACACATCCTCCAGTTTGCAAGATCTGGACAAGTCTGTTAATGATAGGAGGTATTTCATTTATAGAGTTACCATAGGACAGAGGTGATGAAATGGAACATAACACACACACAACTTACATTCTGAGATCTAACTTATGGTCAATAGAAATGGACTCTTCATGCCCTTACTGTAGTTAAAAGCTATTACAACATTCAAGAGACAAATGCCCACCTCCCATAATTCAATGGATGGAAGACCTTACTATTATCTATGTTTATATGTAGATTTCTCACTATTTTTGTCATATGTTTATTTCTATTCTGTATGAGGATTATTTTTATATTTTTATTTTCAAATAAAATAAACAATAGAATTTTAGTGAAAAAGAAAAATCATAGGATTGGAGGTCCATGTATTCCATCATATAAGCACACATTGGCACCACACTCTTTTCTTAGATCATCCAGATAATCAGAAGTGAAAAATGGGAACAAACAAGGCTTATCTTGTTTAAAGAAGGGATTTTGTAGAGTTCTGTAGTATCCTAAGGTCACAGAATTATTGTATTATGTTGCAATAAAAGATGTTTACCATTTATGTATTTGCTGTTTGCTCATTTGTATTAGTATGATCACAAAACGCACTCCAACCAAATTTCTTTCCAGATTTTGAGAATCCAGTGATGCAATTCTAGACACAGTTTACACCTTTCTAAGCCCATTAATTTTAATGTGTTTAGAAGGGTATAAAGTCATTTAGGAGTGATACATTGCAAATTACCTTATCTTGCTTGTGGAACATCATCATTGTGTGATTGAATAGCCACTCTTTTAATATTGTTTTCTAGATTTTGTGCAGACAGCAGCCCCAATGTACATGAGAGCATAGGTTAAATCACAGTGCAAATAGGAATGCAATTGTGAAACAAGCAAGACACTGTTTATTAATTTCATTTATTTTGCTTTTATTTGTCCTGAGTGATGTTTTCATATTGATCTGATTGACTGCATATGACTGCATCCACGTTCCTTCTTTGCTCTTTTTTGCCTTTTCATCAATGCATATAATCGCTCTTGCACATTAGTAACTTTTAAAATGCGGAGTGGGCAGATGTGAACTAAAAATTGCGGTGAATGGTCCATATGGTGATTGTAAAATTCAGGAGTAATTTCAGGTTTTCTTGGGCTCTAGATAACAGAGTAAATCCAGTCCCCTTTGGTAAAGCTCCCTTCTCTTTTAACTGCACTCCATTCATTTGGCTCCTTCCCTTTTGCTTTAACTTTTCTTCTTTAACTGCTCCTTTTTCTATTTCAATTTGCTTACTCCAGTGAAGAGAAAGCATAGAAAAAATTGCTTTGGTTTACCTTTTATTTGGTTACCTTTTAATATTTTGTCTAAAACCAGAGAGAGAAAAATATACCTTCCATGATTTTATTTGGAGTAATAGTCACACAAAACTCATTGGACAGGATAAGAATGCTAGGAAAAGTTGAAGGCAGTAGGAAAACATGAAGACCCAATTTGAAATGGATTGACTCAATAAAGGAAGACAAGACCTTCAGTTTGCAAGACCTAAGCAAGGTTATTAATGATAGGATGGTCTGGAGATCATTATATCATAGGGTAACCATGTCAGAAGTGACTTGACAGCACGTAACACATTTTCAATAAAATTGGCATCTGCTTGCTCAAAAAGTCCATCAACATAAAGTAATAAAGTTGATATTCTCTGCTTTACTGCAGTATGAAATTTGCAAATTTTGAGAACAGAAGAACAATTATTTCACAGCATAGGTGGACCTCGGTACATCTGCCTTACCTTAGCCAAAGCTTACATGTGCGCTTGTGAAATTTACTTTCTAAATTCTCTAATAATCAGGAAGGCAGGCAGAGTCGAATGCGGGCAGGACCAACCCACAAAACAATAATGAAACAAAATGGGGGTCAGCCTCTTATTCATAATATATACATCCCCAGGGGAGGGACACACAAGGGCACTTACACAAATGAAACAGGAACTTCTTGTTCCAGAATGTGTGATTTTCCTGTTTGCAACATTGATTTATTTAAACAGCAAGGTGAATGAGAATTCCACTCACTCCTCCTAGACTTATTTTTACTGCTCCCTAGTTCTGAAGTTCAATAACTTCTCTGCCAGAGAATGTAATTTCTCTCACCTCTTTATATGTAGCTGCAGTTTGAAAGATGATTTGCTAAATATATGACAAAATGCTCTTTGTCTATGGCTTGAAGTTTTTTGGGGGGTGTCTTCCATCTGTCCACAAATCAATCAACAGACTTCTACAAACACATCTATATGGCTAACAGTCCCAACAAGCAAGAATGATTAGTACTTTGGGGGGAAATTTCTTCCTCCCTTATTCCTGAAAAAATGCTCATTTAATAACACATAGTCAAATCTGATTGTCCCTGTAGCAATGAGACAGTGTGTACCGTATGATCTCCAAATGAGCAAAATCACACCTGTGAATGAGCCATGAAAGAGGAAGCAGCTAGGAGGGGGGGGGGATGTGAATATACCTGCAGCATAAGTGAGTTGGAGGAGATAGTTTCATTTTCCTCAAGTTGTTATTTTGTTCCAAAAATATTTGGCACAACTTTGAAGTAAATAGCTACATTTTGAGAAGCAACTGTGGTTGCTTCTACATTTTGAGAAGCAATTTTATCTGGATAACTAGGAACCAGTTAAATAAATTGCATTTTCCCACCTCTGATCCTATATATATTAGTCAGTTAAAATGTGAAATTCTCAAAGCAAGAGGCAACTCAGTTGGAGGGGTTTCAGAGGGGGGCTGTTTTTTGTATTATTGCCAGCTACAGTGTAGTTCAGGTTACAGGTGTCAGCATAAACATATCACTGAAATGGTATCCCTGCTTGAATCTTCATCCAATGCTTAATGTCAGTAGATGTAGAGAAGTTAACCGTGTTAGTCTGTAGTAGCAAAAACAAAAAAGAGTCCAGTAGCACCTTTAAGACTAACCAACTTTATTGTAGCATAAGCTTTTGAGAATCACAGTTCTCTTCGTCAGGTGCATGGAGGGCAAGAAGAAACTGGTCAGATATATAGGTGGAGAGGGGAGGGCGGAGTAGATGCAAACAGTAGCTTCTGATATGGAGATCAGTTTGCTTCTGTTAAGAAAGTCAGTTACTTCTGATAATGAGATAACCATTCATAGTCTCTATTCAATCCCAGCCTGACTGAGTCAAATTTACATATGTCAGTAGGAATCCATGAGAATGACTCGGTGACAGACCTTTATTGATTGTCAGTTAAAATAAAAAGTAGTCATGGAACCAAGAACCACTTCAACTATGCTACAAAGTTAGCAGAAGAGAGCCTCCGCATCCAGAGTTGGCAATTCAGGGCAAGGCCTTGGCCTCTATGTTTCATTTGTTCGCACTCCAAAGCAGCACTGCGGCTCGACTATTATCAGGAGTGGGGATGTGTACTTCAGGTTTCTGATTTGGGTTTTTAACCTGAATCGGGACCACTTTGGAAAGATTCAGGGTTCTTGAATCGGCCCCAGCATTGCTGAGCAGATTTGGGAATCCAGAAGTAAAGCTTTCCAAAGTGAGAAAGAAAACTTTGGGAAGCTTCGGACGAAGTGGCAGCAGCTGCACCCACAGCACTATTGTAGCTGTTTGCATTGCAAACAGCAAGAAAAGTGCTTCTTGCTTTCAAACTTCCCATCCCACTGCTTCCCCCCCCCCATAGGAGACGGAGGAGGGTTCCCGTGAGGCGGGAAGTTTGAAAGCAACACTTTTCTCACCACTTGCAAGCAGCAAGAAAAGTATTGCTTTCAAATGCCACACCACTTTCTTCACCTGATGGGAGTGGGGGAGGCCCTCCTCTCATCAGGTGAAGAAAGCAGCGGGGCATTTGAAACTTAAAGCAACACTTTTCTCGCCACTTGCAAGTGGCGAGAAAAGTGTTGCTTTGAGCTTCGATATGCTCTATAAAGATACGTGAATCTTTACGGCGTATACCTAAGCAGTTTAAACATCCGAATTGGCTTGCCACTTCGGGATTCGGGTCATTCAGAATTTTCCGGGTGCATACCCCTAATCGGGAGTGAGCAGAAGCATGAACATCACTCCTATCCTGTAGTCACTCCATTGAGGGAAAAAAGTGATGGGGCGGGAAGTTTGAAAGCAACACTTTTCTTGTCACTTGCAAGTGGTGAGAACGGTATTGCTTTGAGCTTTGGTGTGCTCCATAAAGATTCCTGAATCTTTACAGACCATACCGAAGTGGTTTAAATGCCTGAATTATTTTCCCACTTTGGAGTAAACCTGAAGCAGAAAACCCAAATCTTTTTCAGGTGCACACCACTAATCAGGAGTGAGCAGGAGCATGAACATCACTTCCGTCCTGCAGTCACTCCATTGGCTTCCCATTAGTTACCATGCTCAGTATTGGACCATCTCCCTCCTTATGCTCCTCCACAGCTTTGTTCTTCCGAACAGGGTCTCCTGCAGGTGCCACCCTACACATCAGCAAAATTGACAGCAGAGAAAGCAGCCGTACACAGGCTTTCTCTGTGGTGGCCCCACCCTGTGGAATGACATGTTTGAGCAAGTCAGGAGAGCCTCCAATCTCCTGGCTTTCCACAAATGATATAATACTGAATTATTCAAAAAGGCTTTTTACTCTTATAGGAGGGCTGTATTGTAGCGTGATGATCTCAGATGAGTTAGGAATCATAGACCTCACCACTCTATTGCATTGGATTCCTGCTAATGTCTTTGTGAATTTGTATCTATTTACCCTATGGCATTGTTTATGGAAATGTTCTTGATATTTACTGTACTAATCTCATACTGTGTAATCCACAGTGAGAAAGGCAGACTAAAAATGACATAAAATAAATAAATGAATAAATAAACTGATGAGGCAGAGTGTGAAGTAGGATACTGGGCTTAAAGAACCACTGGTCTGATCCAGCAGGGCACCACTTATGTTCTTATGAAATATTTCCAGGAAAAAATGTACTTGAAAGGATAGGGTCCTGTTTTGACCCTGCTTATTGCCATAGTTTCCTTACCTACTTTTGATTGGCTACTATTTTTTCTTCTTAACTTCTGCTTTCCCCAGGGTGAACCATGTAAATGATCCCAGCCAACTGGGGGTCACATGGAGAACTAGATGGCAACAGAATATAGTACAGTTAATCAGAATTGGCTATGTCCTGATGTTGGTGACAGCCAAAGTAGCCAGTTCAAAGTAAAGGTACGTTTCAGGAAAATACCCAAATATAGCTGGGTTGCATCCAGACAAATATTTCTACAGGGGGAAAGACTTACAAATGTGTAGCATGATTTTCCTACTGTGACCCCAAATATCCCCCAGATCCTATTCTGGGAGAGGAAGGGGCTCCAGGCACAGGAATTTAGGTGGCATTTTGGGCTGCCATGAGAGGGGGAGGGGAAATCATGTCCCATGGGCAGAACTCCTTGCACCTGCAGATATATCTGGATCCACGCCACCAAACAGAAGTGTGGCATACTTTGCAGCTAGTGTCAAAATGTCAGCAAGTCAATTCATTGCGTGAATACCATTATAAAGATTAAACTACAACACTTTCACTGTTGCTGTGTCTGCTAGTTATTGAGACACTTTCTAACTACAAATGAAGCTTGCTTATGTTAAAAGTGAATCTTGGCTTTAGAGAACATGCTTTATATCAAATATATGCAGAAATATTTTGGAACGGATGGTCACTTCCCTGTATATGGAGCATACCGTTATAATTTAAGTGCAAAGGAGTCATTCACAATAAAGTTGCTGAACTAAAATGAAAAAGGTCAGGAAGTATGATATTTAAGTTATCTATAACATAGCCAGCTTGACAGCCTACCATGGGTAGAACATTTTAATAGAATCACAGACTCCTGGAACTGGAACTGGAATCAAGGTTCACCTAAAACTTGCACTGCAGTAGGGTGTGCTGTACCCAAAGGCAAAGCACACAGAGGTCCTATGCAGATGTTCAGCTATGAATACATGGAACACTAAGGGAAGCTGAATCTGCCCACTAGCCCAGTCTTTGATCTCTTCACTATCAGTGGAACATTTGGCATGGATCCTAATGTACATACAAATGTATAGATAAAATTGTCCCCAAACCAGAGCATTTAAAAATATTTGGTGCATTTTCTTTTTTATATCATATAATAAACAGAGAAATAACTAATCCTTTGGAGGAATCATCTGATTGAAATACAAGGGGGGAGGGTGTCTCGCTTGCTTTCCTTATGTGATACTTCTGATATAAAACCTTTTAATATGTTGCATGCCCAGCATGTGGCATGAGAACATCATTTGTTTCATAACCCTGCCCCATCTCCTCAGGGAGGATGGGGAAAAAGAACTTTTGGAAAGATGACGGCATGCAGGAGGGTACTGCTTGCTTCAACAACAGGCATAGTTGCCGTAGGTGGGTAAACAAAGCAGAGAGTCGCCCATGCCAGAGAGCACATGCCAAATAATCTGTCACAGCTCAGAGACTTCTGCCAAAACTTTATTCACTTCATAAGAGAACTGTTTGTCTCTGGGTAATGCTTTACCAGACACTGAGGTTTCCAGGGCATGAGAATTCTCAATCCTGAAAAGTGAATAAAAGGCCACTTCTATTCTCTGCAGGCAAGGAGATACTCTAAATTCCCTCTGTGTAGGCTTCTCTTTGTTTTGATTCTTAGATCCAAGCTAGCCCAAACAAAAGCTGATTATCTCACCTTTAAATAGAGGGATTGCCATAAAAAGCACTTGAAGCTGTGGAGAATCTGTAGTCCTCACTTGACCAGCTGAGAGTGCATGCAAAATCAAAGTGGAGGTGGGAAGAGAAAAGAACTTACACTGAATTTGTGGCATGGTTTCAACTATGTGTGCTTATATGCAGGAAATCATTTTTTGGTGTTTGTTTACTAGACTAAAGCGATGCACACAAATGGTTGGAAAAGATCTTCTGAGACAGTGGACCCATTCTTTCCCAGTGTGTGAGATTCCATTAGGTATGGTCATATGCCTTCTGCTAGTCTTCAGCCCTTTGATGTGTTAATGATCAAAGGCTGTCTTGGCCTCATGTAACTCACTGGCAGGAGCTGGTTACACATGCTTAAAATGGAGGGAGGAAAGAGAAAGGCTAACAAAAGAGGAAAGTTGACAGCAACAGCAAGTAGCTGATATTTGCACTGAAGAGGGAATTGGAGGAGTTTGAATGGCAAATGTTTTGTGTGTGCACAAAACTTGAAAAGAAGTGTTCTCCTTCTAAACTATGGCTTAACTTAATCATTTTTTGTGCCTTAAATGTGTTGTCTAAGCAATGAATGATTTATGAAGTTGGCTAGAATATATACTGATAGCTGAATGTGTGAACTCCCTTTTCATTATTTTCCCATGAAACTATAACAGGGCTATTTTGCCACTGAGCATTGCTAGCTGAAAATAGGGGCATGCAATTGGGTATTTCCAGTTTGAAAAACATTCCTGAAAAATACCATATTGGCAACAAAGGGAGGGAGAAGGGAAGCAGCTCTCATAGGTGAATGGCATCACATGTTAGGGGTAGCTCAAATGTTTGTCCAATCATGGCAATTCTCTTATAGTCCACAGAACTGGCCTTTTCAGTCTGGTTTCAGGCCAAGCTATAGGACAGAAATAGCTCTAGTGGCTCTAATTGATGACTTCCGCCTGAATGTAGACAAAGGCCACACTTCATTGTTGCTCTTCCTTGATCTATCTGTAACCTTCAATACAGTTAAGGTATTTGGCAGCAGACATAGATATCAGGGAATGTACTGATTTCAAGCCTTATGGAATGGACTCAAAGGGTTACTATTGGAGACCAGCTATCCTCAGTGTAGGAATCATCTTGTGGGGTTTCACAAGGTTCAGTCTTATCCCCTATGTTATTCAATCTCTATGTAAAGTCTGTAGGAGAAATAATTCATAGCTATGGAACTGAATGCCATTAATATGCAGATGATACCTAGCTCTGTATCTTGCTATCCAAATTCTGTGGTGATGCTACTTGAAAGCTGTTGTCAAATGGCTGAACAAAACAAACTGAAATTGAACCCAGAAAAGACAGAAGTGATACTGGCTAGAAAAGCAGAGATCTTGAAGGACATTGTGCTTCTGACCTTTGATGGGGTCCAGTTGACCCTGGCTGACTCAGTGAAGAATCTAGGGGTTATTTGGATACAGTGCTTCTGCTAGAAAAGCAAGGAAATGCAGCCACAAAACAGGCCTTCTCTCAACAGACTAGCCTGGAAGATAACCCCCTACCTCAGCATGGCTTATCTGGCCACCAGGATTCATGCCATAGTAACATCGAGACTAGAATACTGTAATTCACAATGCATAGGTCTCCCCTCAAAGTCACCTTGGAGACGCTAGCTGGTGCAGAACACTACAGCTCAATTTACACTCAGGAGTTAAATAGAGCATGCATATCACTCCATTGGATATCCATCAGTTACTGGGCTCAATTCAAGGTCATGACTGTTACATTCAAAGCCCTTTATGACCTTGGCTTGTCCTTTATGACCTTATCTGTGCTACAGCAGCTTAGCTGATCTGAACAGGGCCTTCTGCACTCTGCAGTTGGGCTAAATTAACTGTATATAGTTTTCTCTATGTTAGCCCCCCCCCCCTCCAATGGAATGGCCTGCCTGAGGAGGTCAGGAAAGTTCCCACTCTCTTGGCTTTCCTCAATTTATGCAAACCTTAATTATTTAGGAGGGCTTTCTACTCAGATTATAGGGCTGTGTCATAAGAAATAGCTCAAAGAGATACCTTGGTAAGGGGCAGGGACTATATACTATGCTATCAGACACTGATGTGCATAACTTTCTACTGGGTGGTTCTGTGTTGCTAAAGATGCCATGTTAATTAATTATGCTTTATTTCAGAAAGTTTTCATCTCTGTGTTCAGTTTTATTTTATTTTTCAAATTTTCAGTTCCCTATTGTACCTGATTTCATTGAATGTTCTAACTGTTGATACTGTATTTTGCTCAGTGAATGTTCTAACTATTGAGTATATTGTATTCACTTGCAGTGTGTAATTCACCTTGAATCTCAGTGAGATGTGAAGACAATAAGTGAATAAGTAAATAAATAAATCCAATATTTACAGCCTTCTCAATATTCAAATGCAAAAAATACCTTAGGAGAGAGAACCTGTATGGACAACTGTATTGATACCCATGGATATTAGTACTAAATTTCATTGCAATGAATTTCTACATAAGGTAATCTTATCACACCATATTTTCTGTCACACCTAATGCCCTGGATAGCTCCCAGATAGTTTTTCCCATGGGGAATAATGGGTGACTAAATCTAGGATTCTCTGATCTGTCTTAATTAGACCAGAGAATCTTTCCCAGATTTCAGGAATCCCAGATTTTTTTGAAGTCCCTGAAACATGGATCCAGATTTTCCTTTTTCCTTCCTTTTTTTTGGTGCACACCTCTAGTGGCCACACTTGATTAATTGTACCATAGAGTTACACCACTGTCAGTGTTTGCATAGTAGCTGGACCAGGTATCAGATGTTACGGAGCAAAACCAGAAACCAGTCTTCTCAGCGAGAAGCTATTGCTTAAATGCCTGAGATCAGTGAGATAATGGACAGAGTTCAGATGACATGTTAAACATGGCTCCTGATAGAAACATGCCCACTATGTTCTCTAACAACTTAGGGGCTGGTCGCACATACTCTAAACTCAAGTGTGATTGGGAGTAACCTCAACTCTACTTGGGTGTAACATATGACCACACTCACTTCAAAGGAGGAAGGGAAAAGGGCGCCTTTGGAGGAAGGGAAAAGGGCGCCTCTGTCTGTATGTGGAGGCAAGAATGGCTTTCCACCCAGTGTGCTTTTGCAGATAGAAAAGTGCCGTGGGGGGGGGGGTAGTCTCCTGCTCTTTCTCTCTTTTCCTCATGTATGGCCAGGAGATGTGTGAAACTGGCATTAAGATAAAGAGCACCCCCTCCCAGCTCTTTTCTATCTGTGAACATGAGCTGAATGAAAATCAGGGATAGGTGAAGCTGCTCCTGCCTCTGAGCACTCACCCAGGAGCCCTTTTCCCTCCTCCCAAGACCATTATAAAGGTGAGTGTGGCCACACATTAAACTCAAGGAGAATTGGAGTTTCCTCCCATCACACCTGATTTTAGAGCATGTATGACCAGGCCCTTGCTGGAACTTACCCAAATTAGAAGACTGACAATAGAGAGTTTCCTGAGCCTTGCATCTTCATCTAGAACCTGAAGAACCTCATCTGCATTCCTCTGGATCCTGGGCAACACATCATTTTCTTCTCAGACTCATCTTCTCTTCCTCTCCTCTCACCATTGTCCTCCCCTTTTTATAAATTGTATAAATTACCCTGGACATAATGTGTCATAGACCAATAGCCTGTCTTCCCAGTAAAGAATCTAGCTCTGGTTTAGGGAAATCTTCATACTTTTAAAACAGCAAAAAGCTATATCTCTTGATATAGCCAGTTTGGCGTAGTGGTTAAGAGTAGACATGGGCATGAATGGGGGGGGGAGAACACGCTGTTCATTGCTCATTGCCGTCGATGAACATGAACAAACGAACAGTAATGAACATGACCTGTTAATGAACATGTTTGTTGCTCATTGATTGTGGGGGCCAGAATGGCCCCCATATTCTCAGGGAGCCCATATTCATAGGGAGTGTTCAGCAGGCTCTCCTCCAGTCATCACCTAAGTTTGGTCAAGATTGCAATACGGATCTTGGAGTTATACATTCCCAAATCCGATGCCCTCAGGAAACTCCCATTCGATACAATGGAGCCACCAGTTGACTTTGGCCCCATGTTCAAGTGGTGGACTCAAAGGCAGGCCACCTCCCCTCTAGGGGGTGGGGGATTTGTCCACTTGCCTGCAGCACCCACATGTGCCCACCAGCCAGGCCTCCCAGAGGCTATTTTCTGGACCGAAGTAAGATGGGTCATGTCGGTGGCTGCTGGGGCTCATGGGCTCAGGGAGGCAGTGGTGGGCTGCCTCCCCTGTATGGGGCAGGGGGTTTTGCCACTCACCGACAGCACCCCCCATGTGCCCACCCACCAGGCCTCTCAGAGGCTACTTTCCGGACAGAAGTAAGGTGGGTCATGTCGGCAGCCAGCAGGGCTGGCGGGCTCAGGGAGGTGGTGACAGGCCACGTCCCCTCTAGGGGGTGGGGGGGGTTGGCCACTTTCAGGTGGCACCCCCATGTGCCCGCCCACCAGGCCTCCCAGAGGCTACTTTCCAGATGGAAGTAAGGTGGGTCATGTCGGCAGCCACCGGGGCTGGTGGGCTCAGGGAGGTGGTGACAGGCCACCTTCCCTTTAGGGGGTGGGGGGTTTGGCCAGTTGCCGGCGGCACCACCATGTGCCTGCCCACCAGGACTCCCTGAGGCTACTTTCTGGATGGAAGTAAGGTGGTTCATGTTGGTGGCCACTGGAGCTGGTGGGCTGGTGGGCGAGGCAGTGGAGGACCACCTCCCCTCTAGGGGGTGGGGGGTTTGGCCACTTGCCGGCAGCATCCCCATGTGCCCGCCCACCAGGCCTCCCAGAGGCTACATTCTGGATGGATGGAAGTAAGGTGGGTCATGTTGGCAGCCACCAGGGCTGGTGGGCTCAGGGAGGCAGTGGTGGGCCACCTCCCCTCTAGGGGGTGGGGGGTTGGCTATTCGCCAGTGGCAGCCACCATGTGCCCATCAGCCAGGCCTCCCAGAGGCTACTTTCTGAATGGAAGTAAGGTGGGTCATGTCGGTGGCCACCAGGTCTGGTGAGCTTGGAAAGGTTGTGGCAGGCCACCTCCCCTCTAGGGGCCAGGGAGCTTGGCCACTTGCCAGCAGCACCCCCCATGTGCCCACCCACCAGGCCTCTCAGAGGCTACTTTCCAGACAGAAGTAAGGTGGGTTATGTCAGCAGCTGCCGCATAACCAAATGACCCAGCAACAGTCGGCAAAAAAAACCCTCCAGCAAGACATGGTGGCATACACGGAGGCCTTGCACACACAAACACACACCCTGGTGGGTCAGAGACACCAACATATGTCCACCAGATGGGAACATCATGGCATTGGGGCCAATGCTGTTGTACAGGGGAAGGAGGACGAAGGGTTAGAGGCTGCGCTGCAGAGCTGGCACTGGAAGACGGAGTGAGGGGTAGACTGAAGGCAGGGACAGCACCAAGAGTTTGGGATGGGGAACGGGATGGCTGTTTCATCAAACCCCAACCATTCCTCCACGGACCCTGGCCCTCCTCTTCCTCCTCAAAAAGTTTAAAGAGATCTTCTTCCCCCAGTGACAAGACCTCTTTGGCCTCCTCCACAGCCCCCACAAATTAATCTTGGGGAGCAGGAGTTTCTGCTGTCCCCGAGCCCCACCCAGTACTGCTTCCTGCATGGCAAATGGGGCATTCTTTGCACTTCCCCCCACGACCACCCTTGGCCCCAGTCCAAAGCCTCATTGTGCCAGCAAACAAAAATTAAGGAGGAATGAGGAGGAGAGAACACTGTGAGCCCCCAGCTGAGGTGCCCACTGAGCTTGGCCCCAGGGCCTGGCAGCAGCACTGGAACCAGAGGGAGGGGGTAGAGCCCTAGCCCAGCGCTCCCAGAAACCTGACCAGAACAGGCACTGATAATAACCAATGTGAGGCCACAGATGAGGAGCACACTGAGCTTGGCCCCAGAGCCAGGCAGCAGCCCTGGGACCAGAGGGAGGGGGTAGAGCCCTAGCCCAGCACTCCCAGAGACCTCACCAGATCAGGCACTAATAATAATGTGAACCCTCAGCCAAGGTGCCCACTGAGCTTGGCCCCAGGGCCTGGCAGCAGCCCTGGAACCAGAGGGAGGGGCTAGAGCCCTAGCCCAGCACTCCTAGAAACCTGACCAGATAAGGCACTATTAATAATCAATGTGAGCCCTCAGCCGAGGTGCCCACTTAGCTTGGCCCTAGAGCCTGGCAGCAGCCCTAGAACCAGAGGAGATAGATCCCTATCCCACCACACACACACAAAATTCAAGCTCCAATGCACTCTCCCTGTCTCTCTCCCAAAATGTTAGTTCTCTCCCACTCCACTGCCTGCTGAAACTGAAAGCTAGAGCTTGGAGCATGCTTCCTTTAATAACCAGAGGACCCATAGAGCAAAGCACGAGGTCTGTGTTTGGCAGTCAGAACTGCCTAACAGGTTTTGCAGAGATGAGATTGGAGTGCCCATGGCTACAGAACACCCCTCCCCCTCCCTCCCCCCGATCTCTGCTCCCCATGTAACCAATTTGGAGCTCCACACTTGGAAGGAAGATCTGCCTATCAAGCTAAGCTGGGCTTTGATTGGGGTTTCCAGGGCAACAGAAGGAGTGCAGACAGTTCAGGCAGTCCCTGCCTCCATTGCCTAGGGAATTGATTGAAGGCGTCTGATTGTCTGGCTTCATGAACAGCGGATGAATGCAAAGAATGAGGCTTGCAACGACCACTTGTTCATTTACAATGGCGCCTCACGAATGGCTTGTTTTCAAACAGCCGATCGGGCTGTTCGTGGGTTTTTTTAGTTCATATTGCTGTTAGTACCCACCTCTAGTTGAGAGCGCAGGACTCTAATCTGGAGATCCGGGTTTGATTCCCCACTCTTCCACTTGAAGCCAGTTGGGTGACCTTGGGCTAGTCACAGTTCTCTGGAGCTATTTCAGCCCCACCCATCTCCCAGGGTGTTTTCTTGTGGGGATAATGATAACATACTTTGAGTATGTGTTAAGTCTCTGAAGGGCAGTATATAAATAGGTGTGGGTGTTAAGTCATCCTGAAGGGCGGTATATAAATAGATTACTATTACTATTACTATTACTATTACTATTACTATTACTATTACTATTACTATTACTATTACTATTACTATTACTATTACAAAACTTAGTACCTCCACACCACCATTTAGATGTTAGATTTTTTTTAAATGCAGCTTAATGACGCAGCTGAATGACTTAGACCAAAAACTCAATTGAAGGTTTTCTTCAATTTATTTTTTCATCTTCTGGCCCTTTAATAAACTGGATTTGGCATGATAGCACATGATAAGGTGAGCAGCACAGATGTCAAGAAGATCACTGTAAAATGTGAAAATATTGTATAGTTCAAGTGTCAGAGAGGTTCAATTTGTAGCAGAGGTGAGGAGTCAGAAAGCTGAGTGTACCTGGAGTGCATTTGTCAGAAAAAGCTGTTCTGTGGAAATTGTTGTGATCATAGTGCACAGTTGAATGAAGAAGTCACTTTTGTTTAATTAAAGATCTCCTAGGATTCTTATACTGTATTAAGCTTACTGGCCTAACATGCCCTGTACAGATTTCCAAAGAAGTAACTCACTGCTCAGAATGAAGCTATACAGTTAAGAAAATATCTGGTACCTAATGTTTAGGTTCATAGTTATTTGTGAAAGGGGATATTATTATGTTTCTGTTGGCAGTGTGCAGATAGAATTTCTCACCCTGCTACTAGTAAGAAATTGTCTTCTAATAGCTAGAGGGGTTTGATTTTAAAAATTCATAGGACGTCTGTAGATGGAAGAAGGAGAAAGAGATGAGAACACCATCAGAACACTTTCTAGTGAATCGAGACTGAGAACTGGTTCATACCCAAAGCAGATGAGGTAGGTAGTACACATCAGACTACAGGGTATGTTCCACATGGCAACAGTTCTATGGGGTTTGTCCCTTGCTGCTGTAGCTGCCCAAGGTAGTTCAGTGGCAACAGGACTTCCATATGGTGGATGCTCCTGCATTTTCTCTGCCCCAATCATGTTGCCCAAACCCTCTAGCAGTGGCAGTTCCCCTTCTGCATTCTGAAATTTTAAAAATAAATAATTGGCATATCAATAAACCATTGTATGGTATATCAATATGCCAAATTATTAATTGAAAAGCTCAAAAAATCCTCCAATGGTGCAGGGAGGGGACATGGATGGGGAAATGGTACTAATATGGGCAGAACTTGGGAAATCCAAACTTCTCTGTTCACACAACAGCCACTCCAGCTTTACTGTGATCTTTCCCAAAACACAGCAGCAAAGCAGAAAGATCACAGAAAAGTTGGCGAAAACCTTGGATATGAAATCATCATAATTTATTTAATATTTATTTTATTATTTATTTGTTTAAATGTATATTCCACCCTCCCCGTACTGGCAGGCGCTGGGCAGATCACATTTATATACATTAAAATTACAACCGCAGTTTAAAAATATAATAGATGCTGTATAAATATTTAAAAACCAACACAAGCAGTAAAAAACAGTTCATAAATCCATTTCCAACCGTCACTGAAAAATAGTTAAAAGAAGGAGGAACTTCTTTTTTGGAGGTGAATGTTCTGACACGGAGGACCTTCTTCTACCCTATTTCGGCTGGCGGGGCCCTACCCAGCATAAACCAAACACCTGGCAGAACAACTCTGTCTTACAGACCCAGCAGAATGATAGCAAATCTGGCCGGGCCCTGGTCTCATTAGACAGAGCTTTTCACCAAGTTGGAGCCAGGACCGAAAAGGCCCTGGCTCAGGTTGATTCTAGGCAGGCCTCCCTGGAGCCAGGGATCATTATTAGCTGTTTATCACTAGATCAACGCATCCTCTGGGGCACATATGGGGAGAAGTGGTCCCAAAGATACGCAGGTCCCAGTCTGCATAGGGCTTTATAGGTTAATACCCAAACCTTGAATTTGATTCAGTACTCTACTGGCAGCCAATGCAGCTGGCACAATACCGGTGTGATATGTGCACTTTTTGGCACTCTTGTGATGACACGCACTGCTGCATTTTGGGTTAGCTGCAACTGCCGGATCAGATTTAAGGGAAGCCCTGCATAGAGCACGTTACAGTAGATTAACCTAGAGGTGACCGTTGCCTGAATCATTGTAGTTAAATCGCTGGTCGAGAGATAAGGGGCAAACTTCCTGGTCTGCTGAAGATGGAAGAAAGAAGACTGGGCAACTGCAGCTACCTGAGCCTCCATATTCAAGGAGGCATACAGGATCACTCCCAGGCTCCTGACTCTTGGGGCCGATACAAGTACCGCCTCGTTGGGTCCCAAATCCACGTGCCCATGACTCAAGTACAGGATCTCCATCTTCGTGGGATTTAATTTCAGCTGACTGTTTCAACCATCCAGCCACGGCTTCAAAAGCATGTTCTAGGACATCTGGGGCCGAGCCAGGCCAGCCGCCCATCAACAGATATAACTGGGTGTCATCAGCGTACTGGTGACACCCAAGACCGAAGCTTCACACCAGCTGGGTGAGGGGGTGCATGTAGATGTCAAACAGTAATGGGGAGAGTATTGCCCCCTGCAGCACACCACATACCAGCGGGTGGCAAGAGGACACTTTCTCCCCCAGTGCCACCCTCTGTCCCCGACCATGGAGAAAAGAGACTAGCCACTGTAGTGCCATCCCCTGTATCCCCACATCAGTGAGGCAGTGGGTCAGAAGCTCATAGTCGACTGTATCAAACGTTGCTGAAAGGTCTAGTAATGTCAGCAGTGCCGATCCACTTCAGTCCAGGAGTCTGCGAAGATCATCCGTAAGGGCAACCAGCAGTGACTCCGCCCTGTGTCCCAGGTGAAACCCCAACTGGAAGGGATCCAGGGCTGAGGTCTCCCTCAGGAAACTCTGCAGCTGTCTCTCTGCCACCTGCTCAATCACCTTACCCAGAAACAGGTGGTTCGAAACCAGGCGGTAACTGACCAGGTCGGCGGGATCCAGTGATGGTTTCTTTAGAAGCTCTGAAGAGCAGTAGGGCCCCCAGCTGATAGGGTCTCTGGCTCTTCTCCCCCCTGGTTGCGCTTAAAGGGTGTTCTGATTGGCCTGTGTGAGCCTAAGGAATAGGTTGTCTACTCTACTCCTTGCCCTGTAAGAGACTTGCTGCTGGCTGAGAAAGCCAGGGTGGGCTGTTCTCCTGTCCCAAGACCCAGGTCTAGCCATGCCCTATCCAGGCTTGCTGCACTGTCACTGCTTTCCCTGGCTGGCTCCCAGGAGGTGCCCCTTCCATTGCCCATTCCCTAGCTGTGGCTCGTATGCCTCTGAGATATCAGCTGGCCAGGTGCAGGGCTTGGCTGTTTTTTCATCAGCCACCACTGGCCCTCCACATGGTGAAACTGCTGTGGATGCTGCTCCATCTTAGTTTGGTCCACCTTCTGTGTTGTCTGCCATCCTGTCTTCTGCTCCTTGGCTTGACAGCATATCTTCTGTGATGATGGGACAGCTGATAGCCGCTCCTGCCTGGAAAGTGCAGGGCCAGGATCTCCAGCCCTGGACATACAGCATATACCTCCTTACAGAAAATAGGTTTTAGAACATAGAGATCACTCTGGAAAAACAGATGCAAAAACATCACTTTTGGCATCTCAGACAGTAGTGATAAATATTGATTGTTCCAGTTAGAACTTTGCCTTGTGAAATTTCCAGATAGCCCCATGATGATATCAGCTCTCTCTCAAATGTGCTACTGTAAATGTAGACAGTAACCCATAAAAATTAAGCAGTTATTTCACATGTTGTGCATCATCTTCACTGTGTCTCATTAAACTTTTTAAAAATGGTGCTCTGTATATTTCATGATCACATTCAAATTATACTTTTAGGAAAATGTACCCAGTTCTGATGCCACTGTGGGGAATATCATCATTTCTGAGACAGAAGAATGGGTCAAACGATCTGGAAGATCATCTGAATTCAAACAAGTTCAGATCAGAGGCACAATTTATATGTCTTCTCTTTGTGCCTCATTTGTCAATATCTTTTAGAAGTGTTTGCAATTGCATACTTATATTTTTAAGTTATCACAATAATGAAGAACCTTTTTCAGTTTCTAAAACCATAGTATTTTTGTTGAGAACTAGGGCATCAAATAGAAGATGAAACAGACATCTCTCAACCCAATCCAAGCAGAGAGTAAATTACTTGGATTTAAGATGGTGTCATTGAGGGAAACTGGAGAGACCAAATACAGTAATGTCCCCAGTGCCTGAAATTTTTAATTGGCATAGCTGAGACCTCCATCTCTTTGCAGGACTGTGGGGTGCAGAAGAAAGGTGTAAGGATCCTGGGGTTGCCTATGTATACAGGGAAGTCATCAAATGGTTTATTGGATTGCAACTGTGGTGCAGGAGAGAGAAAGGGCCTCTGCTTCTCCCCTTGCAGTAATTTCTTGAGATGAAATAGCACAGTGCCCCCTTGGGAACAGTGCCCCCTTGGGAACTGTTCATACAGCTCCACAATGGGGCAAATAAAGCCATCTGGGTCATTTCAGCTAAAAAAAAATGGCATGGAGGGATGCAGAGACCCCTAGACCCTTTGTGCTATAGCCCCAATCTGAATCAGACCCTGAGACATATTTCCCATAGCTACCATATGGCTGAGGAGAAGGCAAATCAGGCTGGGAGACCTCCAACCTGACCTGTGAACAAATGTGTCATCTAGTTTGGACCCAAGCTGTGCTTGGTGGTAGGCATTGTATCTGACTATGGTAATGGTATTTGGCCTGTGCTTATGGGAGTTGCATTGTTTCCAGACCCAGTACTGATTTTGGAGAGCTGAGGCTGCATTCACACATACTGGATAATGCACTTTCAATGTACTTTAGCAGTTGTTTGCAAACAACCCAGGACAACCCACTTGCAGATGATCACTAAGATGCATTGAAAGCACATCATCCAACATGTTTGAAAGCACTCTGAACCCCATATTACAAAGTCCATGTGGTGTGGACTTTATAATGTGTTGACATGGACTGTCAACAAACATATGCTTGGAATTCTGTGGTGGGCAAAATCTCCAGGGGCACAGGGATCCAACTTGGAACGTGACCATAACATACAGGGATAACAGACTTAAGCCTTCCCCCAGCATACTGTTTTCCCAGCCAGAAACAGGTCTTGTCCATGTGGTGCTTTTTTACCTGTTCTGGCCCCGTACTGCATTGATTTCTCTCCAGAGTTCTGCACACACAGTCAAAATACTCCGATTCATTCTGCAAATGGCTTTCCAGATTTTTTTTTGCATTTTGCACAGAAAAAGGCTACATTTGTCGCAGAATTGATCTTTCCATAGCTTTTCTGCAGTTTTTCTCCCTGTGCACATAATTTCTTTGGTGTGAGGCCTGGCCCTAGCCCGGCTTTTCATCCTCACCCTTTATCCTCCTGCAGCCTGATTAGTTGAACAGAAACAAATCCAGTTTTCTTCCTGAAATTTTTTAAAAATTTAAATAACAATGTTGCAACATTTTTGCTTTAAAGAAAAAAATCTTGCACTGCTGGGAGGAAAAAAAGGCTGCAATATGGTTATCAAAAAACTCTGCAGAGAGCCCAGAATTCCACTTGACATTTTAAAGTTTTCACTTGTGCTTCCTGTACTTTTTAGTACATTCTTTTTTGGTGTTTTAATTTTTTTTTAAACTGCAATGTTGGTGCCATTAAAACACATGCACAAAAAAAACCCTTGTAAGTTTCCTCAGCCAATCAACTGAGAAAACTGATGAGTCCTCAGCCAGTCACCTGACAAAACCAACATGTTCCTCAGCAAGCCCACAGCAAAAATGGGGGATTTTTCTAGTGCAGAAATAAAAAACAGACACCACTTTAGTATGACTCCCTCAAAGTGTACGATTAAAGAATCAAAGCAGTATGGGGCCAGAACTGATAAATAAAGTGGATCTGATCCTTATGGATCAAATAAACAGAAAGCCCAATGTAAAATTCACCATGCAGAAGAGAACACAGGAGTAACTGTTTACTACACTGTGGACACTTATGTGTAACCGTTAGACTTGTGCATAGGAGCTTGTTTTATGTCTTTCATTTTTGTTATTAATTCCAAAATGTGACTGTTTCATTATTATGTTGTTTTGTATGCTTTGTTTCATTATTGCGTCTTTCATTATTGTTAATTCATTTTCATTAATTGTTTTGTTATTATTTCTCATTGGATCTCTCCCTCTACCTTTCTCAGGTCTCTACCATCACAATTTTCTGTCCAAACTGGACAAAGCTCTGGTGTTAGCAGTCAGACCCCTCCTTATGCTAAAAGGGCAGTTTATGGATGGGATATCATAAGCAGCCCTTCCTCATGTATCATAAGTCCAGGGCACTGCCTGGACCAGAGCAGATGCCAGACAGACAGGAGCCTGGAAAATTAACAGATTGTGTATCAGAGCGACTGGCTGACTAACTCCCCCACACACCCCAGGGAGAGGTGCAAAACTTAGAACAATGAAGCTCCCAGGAAATTTCTGACTTATCTTGCCAACATCCGATCTCACTTCCCTGCACCCACTTCCCCTAATCAAGCTATTCAGCAAACCTGGTAGCTTTTGCCATCTGGTGCTTAAAGGGTCATGAAACACTTTTTCGCTTATAGTCTACCTCAGATAGGAACCATCAAACCTGCCCCAACTTGTTGTCCAACCCAGCTTGCCCCAGGGAGCATTTTACCCTATAACTGGGCTCCCTAGCCACCAGTGAGTGTGTGTGTGTGTTCTGGATCCATCACATGCCCCCAAATCCATTTGGGCTTCTCCTCTCCTTTCCTTTCCTCTCCTCGTGAAATCCTGGTTGTTTTGTTGCTGCCTTTGTGGACTTCTATCTTCAAGACTGGTAATTATAGCCCTTCCTAAACTACTTCCTCTCCTTTTCTTCCCTGATTTTCTTAGTCAGCCTTGTATGTGTGCTGTGTATGATTTTTGTACGTTAGCCCTTTTATTTCTCCTTTAATAAAAAAAAACTTTTCCAGTTGAACATCTGCCTGACTTATTTGAGCGTTCTCTAAGGGAATAATCCCAATAAACATAGGTGGAGAATCCCAATTACTCCCCTTGCTTGTTTCCTTAAAGTTAATTCCCTGAACTAATTAGGACAGTGCCTATATGGGTAACACTGGGGGGGGGGGGTTGTAGTACTCCCCTGGGACACCCACACTGCTAAATCTCAGACATGTAGATTTAAGGCCTCCCTTTTTTGAGTCAATGCAAGATATATATGTTTGACATTACAGTTTATGTGAGAACTAATTGGAAAGATTCCAAGCGGTAACACAAATAGTACTGCTGCCTTCATTTCACCTGTCTGCCTTCATTTCATTTTCATTGAGGGGAGGTGAAATTGACAGAGCCTTTGGGGAGGCAAAGAGGAAATTAACAATCCCTCTGAGATTTGCCAGCTCTGTAGAGTGGTGAAATTGAGATTTAAACTACGCTTCCTGGCTAACATTGCATCTCTCTAAACTTGAGTGTTCTTGTGTAAGATGTCTCATGTAGAGAGACTCTGAGTCAGATGGCATCTGTAGTTCTCCTCACCTTCTTCGATAATATCTGGAGGCTTTTCTCAGGATGCTCCTGCCCTCTGTGTTTGAATGGATGGGTGGTGGTGACAAAGATGTTTTCTATGAGAATGCTCTATTCTCTTCTAATGAAAATATACCACATCTCTTCTGTTTTAGAGGCCGTTTGTAATGTAAATTTTCTCTTTTTTCTCTTTTCTTCCACCCAATGGCAATCTGATTACTGTAATGGTCTAGACCTGCTTTTAAACTCAGTTAAGTTTTAGGTTGATATTTTGAAATCTGTAAAAATTAGAGTATTGTTTTCATGTTTTATTTCATTGACAATTTTCAAAGTGCCTTAGATCTTATAGCGGGAACAAGATGGCACAGAAATGTTTTAAACAACTAAAAAATAAAGCTCAGCATTTCCTTCTTGATCATTCTTTTGATCGGTTTTATTCACTATTGGAGTGGTTGAAGCCTGGCAAAGATCAAGTTTTTCTATACTTTCAGACCATGTTTGTGGATTGATTAAAGATTGTAATCTATGCTAATGACAGCGTCCCAAAACCAGGGATTTCAAGAAGGTGAACCTTTGTGTGCTGTAGCAGTCACGAATCAGACATAAAACCCTAAATCTCTTTCCTGCAAAAATACTAAGATGTCACTTGCCATTAATTTGAAGGAAATTGTGTCACTGCATTTCTTTTTTTTTATCTTAAGCATTTTGTAGCATTTAATAAAGTGTAAAGGGCAACTGCTTAATTGGAAGGATTTGTGCAGTTCTTAAAGGTCTTCTAATTGCTACTGCAATTTCTCTTGAGATTTCTCCCTCCAGTCCTGATAGTATTTGCCTAATCTTAATGTATGCTGCTATTTTGTTTTTTAAAAATGTCTTTCAGAATGAAAGAAAATAGAATTCTTAATGGGAATCACCTGAAACTATAAAAATGCACAGTAGCTCCATTCATACATTACAATAAGTTACAGTTTTTAAAGCATGGTTTGATCAAATCCTATTTAATTCTTGGTGTGCGTTGCAAAACATTTCATTATAATTTCTGATCCAGGCCTCTGGGATATGTGTGGGAATTTTTACCATGATTGCTTACTTCCAGTTACAACATTACCAGTTTGGGATTCAAATCTGTGTGGTCTTTAGGTTCTGGAGTTTGGAACCATTGTTTTCAATGGGGAATGTATATGAGGGTATGGGGAAGATGTTTATACAGATAGTGGCACGAAATCTGCACAGAACACAGCTCTCCCTCTAATTGAAAGACTCCCTAAGTTTCAAGCAGACTGAACAAAGGGGTTCAGTTTTACAGACCCCTGAACTATGTGCCTTTCTGCATAAGTGTACTTTTCTATACTGTTTCCTAAAATGACAGTCAAGCCATAGCCTAGCAGGACTGTGCTGGCTGGCCACTGCCTTTATTTCATTTTCCTATTCTTACTGTGACTGGCAATTTTTAAAATGTCCTTTCTGCTGAAAACTCTGCATTTGCCACCATCCCTTGTTTTCTTATTTATTTCCTTTTACAAAGTGAGGAAGGCTTCCTTTGCAATCCGCCCACCCACCCATTTCATCTTGTCCCATATCTTTACCATTATTCTCCTTTGGGGGGATGGAGTGGCTATCTCTACCTATTGACACAGAAACAGCAGCAGACTTAGTGCTGCCTATCCACTATAGACTTCCCCACCTCAAGTTCCAAGTGACTTGGATCAAAGCTTTCAATTTTACAAGCCCCTAAAAAACGGCCCTCCAGCCATTGCACTTGCAAAGTACTACAGCTCTTTCAATATTCAATATGAGGGACTTCAGGGGAGCTGGAATGGCTATTTTTCAACTAAATGATACCAAAATTTGCAGCAGAGCTAATGATGTCTGTTCACTAAAGAACTCACAAGTTTCAAGCAAATTGGAACAAAGGATCCAATGCTATAGGCCCCTGAACAAGGTACCCTCCACTATTCTGCTTGCAAGTTGCCCAAGAAATCAGCAGAATCAAAGAAAAGAAGATGCCTGCTGCATTACTGATGGTAAGCATCCAAACATGAAAAATATCACAGATTTTGAAGGGATGGGTTTTGGGGGGGGGGGTAATACCTAAGAATCTCAGAATTGTGTTGCCATTGCCATTCTAGGAAATCATTGCAATGACCTTACTCAGCAATTTTGGGGTATAATTTTGACTCAGGAATTTTGTAATGCATACCCCTAATTGTGTCAAGTAAGTGCAGACAATCTAGTCAAACCAAGGTTTGTTGATTGGCATCAATACAGAATTTCAGGGTTTAAAGCTATTTGTAGCAATAGTTTGTATTAATTACAGTTCGTTGTGATATTTAAAATCACAAACCACTACTTGATGAATACAGAGATGGCAGTAGAGGACTTTTGCTGAAATAAGAGGAGGCATGAAGTAGACAAATCTGGACTTGCACAAAAAGTAAGATTTGTTATTTCTGCCTGGTAGACAGTGTTCATATATTTTGCTTTGGACATTCATTGGGCAAGAGATTTCAACCTATCCCTGTGTTCTGGTTTTCATTTTATAAGCCTTACACCATAATTCCACTTTTATTCTATTTTAGAGTTTGAGGCCCTTGTTGAATTTGGTTCTCCCAATCCCACATTTACCATTTCGTCTGATCAGAAATAAAACTACTGATGCTGAGTGACCTTCCAAGTAAAGTATGGATTCATTTTAACTTCCCTGTCATTTTTATTTATTATAATGCACTGCTGTTTTCTAATACACCAATAAGACACTATATTATAAAGATGCTGTGGTAAGATGCTGGTATTTTTATTCACAGAAAAGTAGTGTGACCAAAGTTAAAGTGAAGGCTTCTTTGTAATGTATGTGTTATTGTATTATCTTGACAGCTGGTTGAGACTAGAGAACTATTGTTAGGAGACAGCATTTGTCAAGCATTGGTAGATGGCAGTCACCACAGTTCAAATTCTGAATAATTTGAAGTTAGTATGGGTTCTTTTCATATTCATTTCTTATTTACCATTGTACCAAACAACCACTTATATTTAAATATATTTGCATATTATTTAATATGAGCACTTTCTTGAGATGGTGATGGAACAGTGAGAATTTATCAAACATTTGGCTCATTGTTAGAATGAAAGCTCACCTTTAATATTTTGTTTTACATTCCATGTTACCATAAAAAAACAGATTAAAATCCTCCCATTTGAATGTGTTCTTTTTAATTCACAGGAAAACAAAAGAGACTAACTTCTACAAGAGCAAAAAGCAGAAGTGCTGATGTATGAGAGGTACAATACAAAGAAACTAAATGAGATAAGGGTAAAAAAGATTTAGTATAGAAAAACAGGGTTTCTCACCTGTAACTGTTGATCGTCGAGTCTCTTCTGTGCAGACACACATTGGGACTGCGCAGGCGCAGGCCAGCCGCGGAAAAGATTTTTCTAGCTCTAAGAGATGTGAGGGGGACGTTCGGATCCACCGCGCATGCGCGCCGGTGTTCCCGCCAATTTTGAATGCATATATATCCGAACGTCCCCGGCATTCCCTCAGTTCACCTGAGCCGCCGGAGAAACAATGGAAGAAACCAAGCACTCACAGCGGGGCAGGCGGGAGGGAATGTGTGTCTGCACAGAAGAGACTCGACGATCAACAGTTACAGGTGAGAAACCCTGTTTATCGTCTTCGTCCTTCTGTGCAGCCCCACATTGGGAGAGTAACTAGCATCTCACCAATGGGGGCGGGTGTGAGTGTCTACTTGAACAAGGACTGCAGGACAGCTGTGCCCACAGCCGAGTCACGTCGTGCATGCACATCCACAGAATAGTGCTTGATGAAAGTGTCTGCAGTGGACCATGTCGCAGCTTGGCAGACGTCCCGGAGCGGCACTCCTCGTAGGAAGGCAGCAGAAGCAGCTTGCGCTCGAGTGGAATGAGCGGTAACCAACAAGGGACACTGGACTCCAGCATGCTGATAGCAAAGTTTAATCGTAGACACAATCCAGCGAGAGATGGACTGGGCAGAAGCAGGTGAGCCCTTGCGAGGGCCAGAGTAACACACAAACAGGGCAGGAGACTTCCTGAAACATTTGGTGCGGTGCAAATAAAACAATAAAGCACGCTTTACATCCAATGTGTGTAGTGCTCGTTCCCCTGGGGATGAAGGTGTTGGAAAAAAGGAAGGGAGGAACACCTTTTGCTGTAGGTGAAACCTTGAGACTACCTTGGGCAGAAACTCCATGCTAGTGTGGAGCATGACAGTACCAGGGAAAAACTGCAGGAAGGGAGGGTCACACCGCAGGGCAGACAGCTCCCCAACACGCCTAGAGGACGTGATTGCCACCAGGAAAGCCACCTTCTGAGTGAGCAAAGGCAGGGGACAAGAAGATAGAGGCTCAAAGGGCTGGAGCATCAGCTGGGAGAGAACCAGGGAGAGACTCCATTGTGGAATGGGATGGGCCCTAGGAGGGAAGGTCTTGAACAGGCCCTTCAGGAACTGCTTGGAAAGCCAGTGAGTAAAAACTGTCTTCCCATCAATCTGCTCATGGAAGGCAGAGATTGCAGCCATGTGGACCTTAATACTGGAAAACGCAAGGCCCTGGGAGCAGAGATCCAGGAGGTAGTCCAGGATGACAGGGAGCGGGCAACTAAAGGGAGAAACCCCCTTTGGGGCCAACCACCGGGAAAAACGTGACCACTTCCTCTGGTAGGACAACCTGGTGGACGGTTTCCGGGCATTCAAGATCACCCCAAGCACCCCAGAAGAGAGGTTCATTCCCGGTTGCCCAGAAGCCAGGCAGCCAGATTCAGTACAGCCACATCGTGATGCCACACCCCGTCCCTGGTTAAGAGGTCCGGGGCGTGAGGCAGGGGGAGGCATCGCCCCTGGGACAGGGAGAGCAAAAGGGGGAACCAATCCTGGCGAGGCCACCGAGGGGCAACGAGGATACAGCGGGTTCGGTAGGCCCTGACCCTGGAAAGAACCTTGTACAGGAGCGGGAAGGGTGGGAAGGCATAAAAGAGCCCTGGGGACCAAGGTATTTGGAAGGCATCCCCTAGGGAGTGGCGGCTAATGCCGGCCCGGGAGCAGAACAGCGGGGCCTGTTTGTTGCGGGCAGTGGCGAAGAGGTCGACCAACGGCGTGCCCCATGTGCGGAAAACCTGGTCGAGGTAAACCCTGTTTAGGGACCACTCGTGCTGAGGCAGAAACACCCTGCTCAGCGCATCCGCCGAGGTGTTGAGATCCCCGGCAATGTGCACGGCTCTGGGAAGGACGTTGTTGACCATGGCCCAATTCCATAGAGTTGTTGCCTCCTTGCAGAGCTTGAGCGAGACCGTCCCTCCCTGCTTGTTGAGGTAGTAGCAGGCCGTGGTATTGTCCGACAGGACCTGAACCCTCCTGTTCCGAATGGCATCTGCAAAAGAAGCGAGGGAGTAACGGATCGCCCTAAGCTCAAGAAGGTTGATATGCATGGATGCCTCAGATGGGGACCAGATGCCCTGAGCCGAAAGCTGTCCACAGCGCCCCCCCCATCCCAAGTTGGAGGCATCGGTATAAACCGTGACCTCGGCTAGGAAGGGGCCGAAAGGACAACCTTCAGACAGGTTCCCAGGGACAGTCCACCAGGCCAGAGAGCGCAGCACCACCCTGGGGATGGAAAACCTCTGGTGCTGACCCATGGTGAGGGGGTTGTACCTCCGGACAAACCAGTTTTGCAGAGGCCTCATACGCAGGCGCGCAAAGAAAACCACCCCTGTGGTGGAGGCCATAAGGCCCAACAGAGTCTGAACCAAAAGGGCAGTCTGATACCGGCAATGCATAAAATGCCGGGCCAAAGCGGAAAGCCTGGCCAACCGGTCAGGGGGCAGGTAGGCTCTACCCAGCAGGGAATTGAAATGGACCCCAATAAACCTAATGGCCATGCCTGGGGTCAGGATAGACTTATCCCCATTAACCACCAAGCCCAGCCTAGCCAGCACGGACAAAGTGAGGGCAATATGGGCCTGGAGAGAGTCAGGCGAGGGTCCCACCAGGAGCCAGTCATCCAAGTACGGGTAGATAAAGCAACCCTGGGACCGCAGGTATGCCACTACGGTGGCCATGCACTTTGTGAAGACTCTGGGTGCAGAGGCTAGCCCGAAGGGCAACACTGTATATTCATACACAGAATCCCCATACACAAACCGCAGGTATTTCCTGTGGCCCTCAAATATAGAAATGTGGAAGTAGGCATCCTTCAGGTCTAGAATGGCCAGCCAGACGCCCACTTCCAGGAGTTCCATGACTCGCGCCAGGGTCAGCATGCGAAACTTCTCAGCCTTCAAATAACCATTGAGGCCTCGAAGGTCTAAGATGGGCCGGGAACCTCCACCCTTTTTATCCACAAGGAAGTATCTGGAGTAAAATCCCCATGGGGAAGTAGAGACATTGACCACCCGGACAGCACCTTTGGTAACCAACTCCATAACATTATTGTGTAACACAACATCACAACATGGAGAACAACGGGGAGGGAGAGAGAGAGGGGGTGCATCCGTAAACATTAACTTGTAACCATGGGCCACAATGGACAGGACCCAAGCGTCAGAAGTAACACGTTGCCAACAGGGCAAAAAAGGTCGAAGCCTGTCCAGAAACTGGGCAGCAGAGGAAGCACCCTCGGAGGCCAACGGGGGAGCGTTCAGGCGCAGTCAGAAGACCGAGGGCTTCTGCGCCGAGGTCGAAGGCTTGGGCGAAGAGGGCTGTTGCCTGCCCTTGGACCGGCCGGAGCGCCTGGAAGGGTGACGCTGCTGGGCAGAGTAGGATCGGTGACCGTAGGACTGGCCCGAGAAGAAGCGCCCTTGACGCTGCTGGTAAGGCTGGTAAGGGGTCTGGTAGGATCGGAACCGACCATAGCGATACCTCGGACCCGACGACTGGGCTGAGGGGGCGACCCCGAGGGACTTGGCCGTCTGCTGATTCTTCTTCATCAGGGAGAGGGACTCATCCGTCTTCTCCGAGAAGAGCTGGGGCCCCTCGAACGGGAAGTCCTCCACCTTCGCCTTCTTCTCTGGAGGCAGGGCCGTGGACCGGAGCCAGGCGTGCCGACGCAGGACCACCGAAGTTGCCATCGCTCGCGCTGCAGAGTCGGCGGCGTCCTTGCCAGCTGTCATTTGCTGTTTTGACAGCTTCACGGCCTCGGCTTGGAGGGCCTTAACCAGGTGGCGGCGATCCTCCGGGAGGTCGGAGAGGTAAGAAGACAGCCTCTTCCACAGGAATAGATTATAGGATCCCATTATGGCCTGGAAGTTGGCAATACGGAATCCCAGAGACGCGGATGAGTAGAGTTTCCTGCCCACGCCATCCAGCTTCCTGCCTTCCCGGTCCGCCGGGGCCGACGAGGAACCGGAACGGAACCGAGCCTGACCCTCCTCAGCCACGATCGACGAGGGTTTCGGGTGATTGAAGAGGTACGGGCAATCATCTTGCTTTAAACGGTAGTACCGTTCCACCTTCTTTGCCGTCGCGGACAGGGACGCCGGCGCCTGCCAGAGCGCGAGAGCGTTTTCAACAAAATCCTCCACAGGGGGAAACGCCACCGACGCGGGGGACCCGGAATACAGCGCCTCCAGCAGCTTACTCTTGGGCTTGGAGGTCGTGGAGGAGACGTCTATCTCCAGCGCGGCGGCCATCCGCACCATTTGTTCGGAGAATAGCCTGTAATCGTCATTCGGGGACGATGAGCGGGGCCCACCCACGGTGTCATCCGGGGAAGGATCCGAGGCCGCGTCTGAAGAGCACTCCGACGGTGACGCCAGACCTTCATCATCCTCGGAATCCGAAAACTCCGGCGAGGTTTGCGTCGGAACCGAAGACCGGTGAGCGGTCGGGGCCGACGGATAAGTTGCAGGAACCGGCGGTCGCAGAGGTAAGCCCGGAGGTGGAGGAGCGGGTGCTGGGAGCCCGACTGGCTGAGCCGGAACGGAGACCATCGGAACCGACGGATGTTGCAGGAAGGGCAGCGACTGCTGGAACCACGCCACAAAATCCTGCCAGGAGGTCATGTTCCCAACCCCCGCGACCGGCTGGCAAGGGGGCAGAGGAGCAGGCACCGGGGCAGGCCAGCGAAGAGGCATCGGAACCGACGAGGTAGACGGCAGTGGAACGGAGGCCTCTGAAGGCGCCGGGGCGGACGGCAGGGAGCGCTCAAAAGATTGGAACGGATCCGGGAAAGGCGGAAACGGCACAAATTCCTCGGGAACCGACGGAGGAGGCGTGCAAGGAGGCGACGGGGTGTGGAGACTCACCACATCGTCGGGTATCAGGACTGGTTCGGCCGGAGAACCAGGCAGCACAGTCGGAGCTGGGGACAATGCACGGTCCTTGGCCCTCGACTTCGCCTTGGCCTTCTTGGACGGGGGCTCCGAAACAGCCTCCCGAACCGAAGGCTTGGAGGAGGACTTCGGCTTGGGCGCGGAACGCTTCTTGGCCTTCCGGCTCGAAGGACGATCCCCGGAACCGGAATCAGGACGGGCCTCCGGAACGGGTTGCCCCGTCGGTTCCGAGGGGAGCGGCTCTGGCGACTTACGAGACGGCGCCGGTGACGGAGCGGCGGAGCGCGGCCTATCTCCCGAAGAGCCTGACGGCTTGGGGGGGAGAAGGTTGGCATCCCACAAGAAGGCACGGAGCCTGGCCTTCCGATCACTCCTTGCCTTCGGAGTGAAGGACATACAAATGGAGCAGCGCTCGACAACATGCCCCTCGCCCAGGCAGATGAGGCAGAGCTCATGGCCGTCCGAATGGGTCATCTTAGTGCCGCATTTATGACACTTTTTAAACAAAGATGTCTGCGACATAGTGAACGGTATCTCCCGACAGATGACAAGGGGAAAATACCGACCAGCAGAAGAAACGATCCAAAACTCCGAAGAGACGCTTGAAACGAACGCTAGACAATAAGAACCTTTTCGACGGCGGCGAAAAAGGAACTGAGGGAATGCCGGGGACGTTCGGATATATATGCATTCAAAATTGGCGGGAACACCGGCGCGCATGCGCGGTGGATCCGAACGTCCCCCTCACATCTCTTAGAGCTAGAAAAATCTTTTCCGCGGCTGGCCTGCGCCTGCGCAGTCCCAATGTGGGGCTGCACAGAAGGACGAAGACGATCACAATGGTTCAAGGATATCAACAGTTATCACATTACAAGAGAGGATAAGGAGAAAACACAATAAATGGGTGGAAATGTGACAATGTATTCAGTCAATAACACAATGGAAGAATGCACCTTAAATGGCGAGTTACACATCAAACATAACATTCTGCTGATGGCATAATAGTAAAAATAGACAATGGATAGCTAGCTGGAATCTGTTTCAAAACTAAACTTTTTCAGAACACTTCTAAGTTTTTTGTCAATGCTTGGCTGCTTATTCAGAGATGTGCGTTGTGGCAATTATTGAATTACTTCAAAGATAAATCAACCATTTTCAGCCACTCACATTTACTGCATTATCAGGTTGCAGTGGTGGCCAGGGGTACCTTTCATCAGCTCCAGTGGGTGAGCCAACTGCAGTCCTTCCTGGATGAGAAAGATCTTGCCACTGTCATGCCTACCCTGGTAATGCCTAGATTAGATTACTGCAGTATGTTCTACGTGGGGCTGACCTTGAAGAATGTCTGGAAGCTTCAGTTGGTACAGAATGCTGCGACCAGAACATTGATTGAAATAGGTCATATCACTTCAGTCTTGTTCCATCTGCATTGCCTCCCAATTTGTTTCTGGGCCCAATTCAACATGCTGGTATTGGTATTTAAAGTCCTGTACAGCTTGGGGCCAGCATACCTTAAGGACTACCTTCTCCCATATGAACTACAGTTATCTTTGGAGGCCTTGCTTCAGTGGCCCCACCATCTGAGAGTAGATGAGTGGCAACTAGAGATGGGCACGATCCACATTACGATCCAAAAAAACCCACGATAATGATGATCGCGCGATCGTGACTCAGCGGATTGTGATCGGCCACGGCCAACGATCCAGCGATTGGGAGGGGGCTGGATCGGGGCTGGATCGTGCTCGGATCGGGAAGCCAGACACTCAGGCACCAGTAATCTATTCCCAGGGCAACGGAGCCAGGGGAATGCCTGAGCTGTGTTTCCCCTCCTTCTGTCGCCCTGGAAACCCGAATGGAAGCCCAGCTTTCCTTGATCAGCAGGGCTTCCTTCCAACCATGGAGCAGCAAAGCAGTCACTAGTTGGGAGAAGACACCCAGGGGAGGGAGGGGGAAGGGGTGTTCTGTAGCCATGGGCACTCCAATCTCATCCCTGCAAACCCTGATAGGCAGCTCTGATGGCCAAACACAGACAGCCAAACACAAACACAGATGCTGCCGGCATCACCCACCATTGAGCGGCCAGACCCCCTGCCCCCTGAGGCTCATCGCCATCTCCCCATGCCCACTGGGCCCGGTGGCCGCCGCCAACACCCACCTTCCCAAATAGCTGGGAATAACAGCGTGCCCCGCTTTGGCCTCCACGATCCATGATCCACGGATCGGGAACGGGAGATGATCGGTGTGGATCGTTTAGCTGGGATCGTCACCGTCGCCGATCCACGATCAGCTGGATCGGCAATTTTTTTTGGATCGTGCCCATCTCTAGTGGCAACCCAAGAAAGGACTTTCTCAGTTGTGGCAGTGACACTTTGGAACTCCCTCCCCAGGTAGATTCATTTGTCTTCTTCTGTCATTATCTTCCACCTGCAAGTGAAGACTTTTCTGTTTCATTTGGCATACACCCAGTAAAAACTTATACCGTTTTTACTGTATTATTAAATATTCATCTATACACGTTTTAAATGCTGCCTTAATGTTTTTAATGCTTTGATGTTCACCACTTTAGGGGTCCTATTTGGATGGAAAGGTGGCATATAAATATTTTAAAGAAATAATTTTGAGGTGCATTTTCCATTGTATTATTGAGTGAATGCATTCTCACATTTTCATCCATGTATTGCATTTTCTCCTCATCCACTTTTGTAGTGTGGTAATTGTTGATATCCTTGAACCATTGTGTTCAATACTAAACATATTTTACGCATACCACATTCAGTGTTTCTTTGTATTGTCCCTCTTGTACATCTGTACTTCTGTTTCACAGACTTATGACTAAAATTAGACTTTACTGATTAATATTAACCACTAACCATTAATAAATGAAATATTTACAGTTAAGTCCATGTGTTTCTGTGTATATTTTTGGTTTGGGAATTCCATTTTGCACACACATACATAGGGGTCCTAACTCAACATGCAAATAGGCTGTCTTGAATGGTAAGTTGGTGAGCAGATCATGCCTGCAGATGTCAACTTTATATTTGTGGCCATCACATATGTTGTGGTTTTAAGTTCTGTCCCAAACTTGGTGGATTGTGAACTGAGTAGGATCCATAAGTGACTGGATATTATGTTATTGCTGTCATTCATCTCCTGGATTTTCCTGCCTATACAGGAAAATCCAGGAGACAAATCAATAGAATAATGCAGTATTCAATGCCTTATGAAAGGAACACAATATCAAGTTGCTTACCCTTTTTACTTGAACTTTACAGAGAACACCACTTGTGGGACGAATCACAGGGGCTGAATATTTTGGCCTTCCTAGTCCAGGGTGGAAAATAACACACATGGATTTACACTAGAAGAGACAATATCACCCTTGTTTTATTTTGTTTTCTCTTGGTTGTCTTTCCATCATATATTTTAAAAAGCTATTGTTTTTCATGTGCTACTGAAACAGCCATTTGTCTGGGAATTTGGCCATGCCTCCAGCCAGCTGCAGCTGCTCGCAGAGGGGGCTGTACATTGCCCTCCTAGAAGGAGGGAGGGCAGAACAGGTTTTTCCCGGGCATCCGGGGCTTTTCTGGATGGGCGGAGCCAACAGCCTCTTTAGGTGGCACCCAGCTTCAGTTCTGCTCAACGCTCGGAGGGGAAAGACATGTCTTTCCACTCTCCCGAGCATTGGAGCGGCGGTGGATGGCGGTGGTGGCTTGTATCGGCGGCAGCGGTTGGTACAAGCATCGGAGATCCTTGGCGGCGATCAGCAGCGGTGGGGCTCGGCGGCAATGGTGGGATTCGGCCACGTTCGCCTCTCTGCAGCTGCGTTCAGCGCCTCCCGGTTTTGGTGGTGCCATTTGCATCACTGCGCGGCAGTGCCTGATTGTGCCACGTGTAGCTGCGGCTGGGGGGGGGGAATTAATTGCGGCCTTGGTCGAGACCTTTGCCCAAAGCTTTGTGGCCCTAATCACTTGGGGTTCTTAAATTGCCCTTCCCCCTTTTTTCTTTCTCTGCCCAGGGTGTGTTGGGGCAGTGAGGGACTTGGTTTGTGTGTTTAGCAGGGGCATTGTGGTTTGGTGTGCCTCATCCCTTTCCCTCCCCCCCTTTTCCTTGGCACTCTTGGGGGCCTCTAGTGAGCATCCTTCGGCAGGGGCCATAATTTGTACCACTCCCATTTACCTCTGGCCGTTGGTGTGAGGGTAGGAGTGAGTGACTCTGAGCTGGAGATCTGGGTTTGATTCCCCACTCCTCCACTTGAAGCCAACTGGGTGGCCTTGGGCTAGTCTCAGTTCTCTGGAACTTGCTCAGCCCCACCCATTCCAGAGGTTGCATTTTGGGACTTGTATGCTCCAGAGTGGGTTTGGGTGGCCATTTTGTGCTTCTGGGAGGCAGCCATTTTGGAGGCCTGAACTAGGGGTGTGTGCTGACGAGTGGGGGGTGGACAACTTGGTGCTAGCATCCCTGTTTGTTAGCCAGGTGGCGTCATGCCCCCTAAAAGGGTGCAGGCCCTTCTAAGAGTAAGCAGCCAGCAAAAAGGGCACCAGCTAGGCGACCTGCCCCTGTGCTCAGTTTGTCTGAAGACGAGGGGGAGCAGGTTAGCCAGCAGGATATCTTGGAGAGGCTGGCAGCACTTGAAAGGAGCAAAAGGGCTCCTTTGGCAGCTGTAGCTGGAAGAAGCAGGACACAGCCCATCAGGGGGGCTTCTAGGGATGCTTTGAATAGAGAGATTCTTAAGCGTCTATCTGTCTTGGGGGGTGTTGCAGGTTCAGCACCGGGTGGAGCCAGCAGAGCCCAGGCGGCATCAGAGCAGAGGGATGAAGAACCAGTGGTGGAACTGGAGCAGGAGGTTGTCCTGGAATCTGCATCTGTGGCGGTGGCAGTGGATCCCGTGGAGCCTGCGGGTAAGGACCCTGCACCTCAAACCTGTTCTCCATGGTCATGGGGCCCTTGGGGGCACCCACCCACTCAGGGGATGTCTGGGGCGGTTCATCCCCTCACGCGGTTTTGACGGTTGTGCTAATGATGTTTTTCTTAGGTGCTGTGTCTTGCCGTAAAAAATGACGGATTTTGATCTGCGGACACAGCATGGTGTTTTGGGCCGCTCATCAAGCCAGGAGGATGCAGTGTGGGTCCCCGCTTGGCTTGTCTGAATGGGCAACGGTGGCAAGGTCGTTGAGTCCTTCGCTGGCCCAGTTTGTTGCCACTCTTGTTTAAAGAGCGGCAGGGCCCTGTGCCTCATATATTAGTCATCAACTTGGGTGGGAATGACCTGGGGTTGATCCATGGTAGGGCCCTCTCACTGCAGGCTAAATGGGATTTGCAGGAGATTCTCCAGCGTTGGCCTGGAGTGCTTATTATGTTGTCCACCATGTTGCCTCGGCAGGTATGGCAGGAAGCTGGGAACCATCAAGCCATTGAAAGAGCTCGCATGAAGGCCAATACGGCCATTCAGAAAGTCCTGGCCGAGTGACTCGGGGTATACCTACCACACCCCAGGATCAGGCATGAATTTGCTGACCTCTATAGAGGTGACTGGGTGCACCTGTCGGAAACTGGCAATGATATTTTTCTCAACGACTTGCGGCAAGGGCTTAGGCTGGCATTAGGCCAGTAGTGGGGCTTCAGGGCCTAAGCAGAGGCTTGGCCCTGGCGTTGGCGGGATAGAGTTTGGCTAGAAACAGCGGGCCAGTGAGCACCCTTGGCGTTTCCCTATTGGTAGGGAAGAGGGGTCTGCTAGGAGCAGCTGGTACTGCTTGTGATGGCTGCCAGCGTGTGTGGGCAGACTGCCTGGGGGAACCCCACGTGCAAGTCCTTCCCTCACTGCTGTACGGCTGAGGCTTAAGAGCTTGAAAGGGGGGAATTGTTTCTCTGCTGCTCTATGATTTTCTGTTTGTTCAAAAGTATTATTTCTTAAAAATTCTATCCAATTAGCTCAAAGCTTTCTTTAATTAATTAGCCTTTAAGAATGTATTATAAGCATACTCATGCAAGTAGATGTTTACACTATGGCATACATACAATTTGCCAGTATGCTGTCAGCCAGATTGCGCCACCTCCTCACTGTGACTTCAATGAAAGTTTGCTCTGTTCCTGTGATTTTAATGGAGTTTCTCTATTGCTTCTCAGGTCTCTGGTTACGTACACAGAGACTTTCACAGATGGATAACTGCATACCACCAGACAGATGTACACATGTCAGTGTGTTGGAGACACATTGTAGCATTATTGGCATTCAGCGATTTAGGTGAGAATAATGCCTTTTGCTAGAGTTCATGCTCCATATAAAACAGAAAGAGCAATCACTCCAGGCAGGTCCTATTCAGAATAGGCTGTGCCAAAGTACTCTTTTGAATGGGGTCCTTGTCTGCCCTAGGAAAAAAAGGTAGGCTTTTTATGCACCAGTATGTACCAATCTGTGCTGCCAACAAAATAAGTGTAGAGTATAGGAAGCCTGCAGACAATATCACTAGCATGCCATCCTGTTTTTCAATTTGTGTCCACATCCAAGAATGGCAAAATTGTCACCCACAAATGTCTGATTAAAGGGGGAGATGGACCCTGAAAAGCCATGAAATGTACTAAAATAATCCATAGTTTGAGTCCTGCCTTTTTCTTTATTATGATCTGAAATTTATAAAGTGGTAAGTGTAGCATCTTTAAAGCTTACAGTCTGATTATCATGTCTTGGCAGCAGTGCAATCCCATTCAGTTTTTATATGGAACTTGAACTGGAATAAATAGTACTGTATACAAAACTGAATTTCTGCCTAATATCATGGCAGTTCCAGCGCTGCTGCCTTGTACTAGAAGGTGCTATACAAAATTTTTTACATAATTAAATAATTATAAAACTTACTATTGTATTCCAGCCTTTCTTCTGGGACTCAGGACATAATATACATAAACACATAGAAGGAAATACATGGTATCTTTTGCATTTCATTGGCTTTATACCTCACTGTTTATAATTTGTTTTTTTTAAATCCTGGTATATATTTATTATTATGCTGATTTTTTTTTAATTTAAGGAGCCTCAAGACCTTTTATTTTAGTACACATGAAGTTATCACATCTTAACCCCCCAAGCAGTCCAGAGAGTCAGACCAGATATGTGCTGGAAGTTCCATCTTCATTGGCTCCTGGGACCATTTTTGGTCAGGAAAATGGCAAGAGGGGAAGGCTTAAATCCGCACACTATTCTGTGGTCTTGATTTGAATTGGGCCCTCACATGCAGTAGTTTGAAAAATCACTGGGAGCTCCAGAGACAGAACTCCCAGTGCATGTCTGCTTTGGCCCTCAAAAGCAAATTACATTGAATTATATCAACTTGCCCTGGGTCATCCAGTGAGCTTTGAGACAGAACAGTTTTCCAGAACATTACAGCAAACATTACAGGTTTGGAAAGAATGGCAGAAAAGATGGGGAAAACCCAGAAGGTGCATGGAAACACTATAATGCTATTGGGAAATGGGACGTCTTAATTGCATCCAAGCCAGAGCAAACTATCCATGTGTAAGTAGGCTATATCTTATTCACCATAAGGCATCTAATTTAAATCCAGCTATCTTGTTTAAATTTGCCTCAGTGGTGAACCGAACACACAATTATACACATTAATTTTCTCAAAAGCTTTAGTAAACCTGACAATAAGACAGTAAATACCCACATTTCCACAAAAAGAAGTTAATAAGTGGGAGACCTGCAAGGATTTGTGGGGGGCAACTCATGTTCCCCTCCCACACCATGTTCTCTTTCCCTTTCCCGTCCCCGATAGTCTCTTCCCTTTTCCTGCTTCCTTTTCTCCTTCCCACTCACCTTTGTCTGTCCCTTTGTTTTCATCTTTTCCCCTTTCACCATAGGCAGCCTCTCTCCTATGATGCAGTTGCATGGTTCCGGCTGAGCCAGGCCCAGTTTCATAGCAGAGAACCTGCAAGAACTTGTGCAGGGTACTTCACTTTTCTCTTTATCCCCTTCCTTACATTAATTCTTCTTTCCCTCCTCCTGGCCTCTCCCATATGCTCACCTTTCCTTATGTTCTTCTCTACTTCATACTCATTAAACAAACTTACCTTTTATCTGTTCCTCATCTTCATTTACTAATTTACTTCATTTATATGCTGCTTTTCTCTGTAGTAGAGATGCATAGCAGCTTACATCATGCTTCTTGCTTGCATACTTATTGAAAGTCTGCAACCATCATATTTATGTACTTATAAATCAATTTTATTTTGGGGGGGAGGAATGAGTCTTCATTTGTGTTTAATAAAAAAAAAAAGAAGCAAATTTGGTACCAACTATTAGTCTCCCCTCCTAGTCCAAAAACCCATTGATCCAATGAGTTTCTCCTCAAGCACAAAACACACACACATAACAATGAATCCCAAAGAAGGCCAGTGATGGTGGGCACACAGAACACAGTCCTCACTCCAAATCAATGACACATCAAGATTGAGCACACACACAACAACAGGGTTTAGCATTTACAGACCTCAAAGAATGCTTGTGGAAGGTGTTGTGTGGATGCACATGCACAGGTATATTTCTGGATCTTTTGTTTCATTTTGCATCACATCATAAGTTGAGGACAAGCAGTACAAAAATCCTTGAACTGATAGAAATAGCTGCATTGAGGATGGACTAAGGCAACAAATTGGACAGGATAAACATTAAGATCTTCAAACGGTCAGGCAAGGAAGACCAGAACAGAGAGCGGGAAGGGCCATCTCTACTTATATCTCCAACTTCCAGATCTAGGGTTGCCAGGTTCCCCCAGCAACTGGCAGGGGGAGACCTACTGGGGGAAGCTTCCAGTTATTTTGTCTTGTCACCAGCAATGTGCCAATGTCACTCCTGGAGGTGATGTCATTCATGTCACCAGGTCTGCTGGAAGAGCTCTGGTGTTTGGGAAAACCTTTTATGTTTTTTGCCCAAATACCAGTGCTTTTCCCAGCAATGCAATGAGATCACTTCCTTCCTGGCTCACAAGGGGTGACATTGGTACATTGTAACACAACCCAGATGTGTGTATATCTATCTATCTATCTATCTATCTATCTATCTATCTATCTATCTATCTATCTATCTATCTATCTATCTATCTATCTATCTATCTATCTATCTATCTATCTATCTATCTATCTATCTATCTATCTATCTATCTATCTATATACTGACTCAAATATTTATCAAATCAAAGCTAAACTAATTCTTATATGTACAATCTAAACAACTCATGCAACAGCATACATTTTTCTCTCTGTAGCTAAACTTATTTTTTTAATAACAATGCTTAACGGTTTCAGTTATTGTAATTGAGAAGCACGTCAATTGACATTCTTAACATGTGACAGATTTGGTACATTTGTTCAATATAAATTAGCCTTTTGAAGGGGGGAAGCAAAGTAAGATCAGGGCAAGGACAACTCAGCAGGAAGAAAACAAATCTGTTCTGTGAGACACAACTGAAATGTTAAGCATAGGAGTTTATTGTGAACCTGTGCATTGTGTGTGACTATGCAAGGAATATCTTTCTGCTTCTGAAATTACAATGGAATAAGGGCAGTAAAGTCTATGTTACTCTTTGTTCTGCCCAACATTTTCCTGCTTTCAACTCTTTATGCAGATGCTGCTACTCATAATGATACATTTTTCAGAGGTCAAGGGCTATAGGACAACCCTTTTGATAATGCTTTTTTGTGTTTGACTGTTTCCTTCCTTTGATCAATTGGCATTAGCATAATAATGTGAATAACTGATGGCTGTCACAGAGTCAATGTAAACTGGAGTGATAATTTTAGGGTGAGTTTTCCCTGGCTATTCCAGTCACTTGATAATCTATACCCTAAATCATATACATCTATTCAAAGGAAGATTGATTTTGATACACAGCATCTCATTAGTCATTCAGAACAGTGTAAGCATGAAAAATGTCTGCCTGACCCATCTAGACTGGTTTCTTTGAAGCTATAAAATATAAGAATGCAACAGAAATTCTAGTCCTATATTGTATGCAAGAATAAGATACCAAAGCAACACACATGTTGCTGGAGATGTAGCAAAACCCCATCAAAGAAAAATGCAAACATATATATAGGATGCTGCCGTTGCATCCATTTAACATAATTAAGTGATCTCCAAACTGGCTGCCAGGGCACAGCAGTTAGCCATAAAATAACTGATGGTATGACATGAGAAATTAAGTGGTTTAAAGCATGGAAATAGGCAGTTTAAGCTTTTATAACATGGAGGTAAATAACATTACCTGGTAAATAATGTCCCTTTAACCCTCTTTTAAAGGGATAAAACATTTTCTCCTGGCTTGTTGGCCTACCTTTGGTGGTGATGATTAAAAATGGTGTCCCTTATGTGCCATCAAGTCACTTCCAAGTTAAGGTGACCCTATAAACTAATGACCTCCAAAATGCCCTGTCATTGACAGCCTTGCTCATGTCTTGGACAAATTGATGGCTGTGGCTTCCTTTATTGAGTCAACATTAAAGATGGTAACGATTATGAGGAGTTTTCTGCTGTGAAAGGTACCATTGGAGGAGGCTGTCTTATCATTGGTTTATTCTCGGTTTCAGTATCTCTGTTGCTCAATCTGCTGTTCTGGTAAGTTGTTAAGAAAACTACATCTTTTTTTTTAAGTAGCTGCAATTTGGTAAAAATGAGAGGGGCAGAATAAGCTGATAATTTTTTTTCTTGAGAAAATTGGTTGTTCTCAAGAAATTGGCCTTGTTTAGGCTGCTTCTTGGCTTTTCTAAATCTTTGATTCAAGTATTTGGACCTAGTCAGGCCACAGGAAGAGAACTTGCTGGAAATTAATTATGCTTTGAGCTAGCAGTTCTCAGAGAGAGATGATGAAATACAGGTGCAAGAGAGATCATGGGATCAGAGGGCTTCAAGGCCATAGATCAGGACGAGAGGTTCTCTCATTCACGCAAAGAGCACTGAAAGGGGAAAATTGCTTTGATTGCGAGCATTCCCACTTGCAGAGAGATGTGCTCACATGTCCTACTAACACCCCTGACTGGTCATGCAAGATCAGGCAATGTTGCAGGTTGCCTGACATAAAGCAAAAGTCTTCATTGTAGTTTGCTGTTTGTGGATACTAGCCACTTATACACCATTTTGAGCTTTTGGACTTTTGAAGTTTGTTGGACTCTGTGGTTTACCTGACAAGGTAACACCTGTGTTAGGGAACCAATGCTTATACAGTATATTAGGATAGTTATATAGTTTCATTAATTTCTTTTCTGTCTTGCACACTTTCTATAATTGTAATCTTTTGTACTATTCTTAATAAACTTAGTTAATTATATTTCTGTGGTGTTATTTAACATTTGGGGCTTCAATCTAAAATCAGTACCTTGGCCTAATTGGCTACAGCTGCCAAGTAATTGTTTTGTAGAACTCAACCTGCCAGCATCCATCCTTACAAGGCTGACTTCTTTTTATGTGTGGAGGCAGGAGACTGCATTTATTCAGTGTAAATGCACTCTGTGCATGCTCAGAGGTAATTTTTTTCTCCACACTCAGTCCTGCAGTTGAAAACAGAGCTAAGCCCCAGTGAAGTCTTGATACCAATTAAGCAAATAATTCTGGAGTCATTTTCCAAAGGAGTATTCATGTAAATCTGCTTTAACAACACCTCAAATGAATTTTGTTAATGATTTTTTGTAGCAAATGATTCATGGTTAAATACTATTTCATCAGATGCATGTAGTAAATTGTCAGTCTTCAGATATAGCTATATAATGGATATAGAGGGAGGAAATTGTGAACAATTGGCCATGAATTTCAAGAGGAATTGTTTGTGACACAGCTCAATATGTATAAGATATAACTTTTGCATAACTGTTGTGATCCTTCACAACAGCTGTAACAAATTAAATTTAATCCCACATTAATACATTTAAAATTATTGTTAAATTCTAATTCAGAAAATTATTTATTTACCATCTATTTATACCACAAAAATCATTTTTGTTTATGAAGGAGAGCAATTATGTCACTCATGAAAATGCATTCTGCAGTAGAATTAAGATCCCTTTAAATGAATTAATAAATATTATATATTTAATGTTGAAGAAATCAAAACTAAAAGAAAATTATGTGCCAGGAAAATGTACGCTATTATCCATGAACCCTTGTTGTACTATCTACTGTACTGTATGCAAAATTATTCCTTGCCTGTGATGACAAACAACTTTGAACCAATCCTTGACATTGGCACTGAATGGCAAGTAAGAGAGAAGGACCATCTCACACTTATGTACATATGTACCATCAAGTTGTAACTGACTTACAGTGATCTCAGCAAGGCAAGTGAGAAGCAGAGGTGGTTCACCATCACCTTCCTTTGCAGAGTCTTCCTTGGCGGTCCCCCATCCAAGTACTGACACTGATTAGCTTCCCAGACCTGATGAGCTCAGGCCATACCATGCTGTCTTCCCTTCCCACCACATACAGACATTGTAAAATGGTAGTAGTAGAGGCAAGGGATCGCTAGTCAACACCAATGCAGTTGCACACTGCTAACTCAAAGCAGCAGTTGATGCAGACTGATGATACCAGTGGACAATGCTTACCTTGGGCACAGAGCTGACCAGAAAGTAGCTATAGGAAGGCACAGAGCTGAGCAGTATGTTCCCTGCCTCCATTCTAATGCTTTGTAATTCCTCTTCCAATAAGTACACAGTCACCTTTTAGTAGCACACATGCTGGTCTCCATTCCATTTCTTTGGCTGCTGCTGTTGCTTCTACTCGTCTGGCAATAATTGTTGATGCCAGGAGAGTAGTATCAACCCATTCTACTTTAATAGTATAACATGTTTGGCTGCTTTGCAATGTTATTGTAAACACTGCAACTTATGATATTGCACCAACAGAGTATTTACTGTACCCCATCCATTACACTTCTTTGCTTGAATAATTATATGTAGGAACAAATTGCTAAAGGATGAAAAAGAGATTAAGTTGCTTTTAATACATCACATCAGCACCCCTTACCCCTCTAAATTTTACAGAACTTATTTCTAAATTCAATCCATTGTCTTGAATTTGTTGTTGTTATATTTGCTGTTTCAACTGCAAATATAAGCCTGTCCACCAACTTTTATTTAGACAGCATAATTAGGTTTGCACCATATATTGTTTAAATAAAATAAATAATAGTTTTTACATCCTCAGAACCATAAAAACAGGACAGTTTATCTATCACTGAATAGTTCTACCAATAAAATGCCACCCATACAGATGATGGAATACTGAAGCTAAGAGTTTTAACAAGTTTTTGTTTTTTCTTTGCTATCATCTTCTCAACTTGTATTATCAGAGACCTCCTAAATTGTTTGTTTTAAGGAATAAAATTGGACAGATGTATCATCTGTCATGGGACTTGAACCCACTGTCATCCTGTGAAAGAGTTGCTATTAATGGATGGAGATGTCAAACTATGTTACAGCCGTATCCACGATAACATATTTATCACAGTGCCATAGGGTCCCTTACAAACCAAAGGATTTCAGTGTTTATTCACAGTGAAGGCACTTAATTAATGACTGGGCCTAATCACGCTGTTTTATTATTTACAGGGATACCAGCATGGCTTAGCTCAACTGATATGCAAACAACCCATCTTCATCCCGCTTTAATTAATAATTCTCAGCCAGGCTTCAAGAGTGGCACTGTCAGGTTGCTCTTCAGTGATTTACAACACCTCCTCGGCTACATTCATGCCTCTTGCATGCAAATGAGCAGCCACCTCTGCAAATCTCACCATATAAAACACAAGCTGTCATGTTGGTGGTAGCAATGTCCTTATCTCATGCCTGACTTAATGAAGACAAATTTCTGATTTGGACAAGTTCCTAAGGTCTTTTGTAGGCACACACCTACAAGGAACATTGCTTCAGAAAGTCAGAAGGTAGGGTGAAGAAGAGGAGGAGCATATTTTTTAAAAAATTTCCTATGCTCTTCTTTATAACCTTGAATTACTCTGTCATGATACATCATAGCAAGACAGCAGCCTTTCACACTATATTGGTACCTTGTCAGATCTATGAAATGCAGGCATACATGGACTCACCAAGCACAATGAAATGGACAGATGAGGAAGAAGGTTTTAAAGCTAAGCAGTATGAGAGAGAATGCAGAAAAATGGAAATGATCAACAGCAATGTGTACTTGGGTGTGCTTATTCAGAGCATTTTGCAAGCTTAAAGGATTTTATGAATTTTCAGAACTGAAAAGAGGGATTATTGGCAGATATTTTGCTGAATGGAGCGAAGTGAATGTTCAGAATAATGTGGTATAGCTGGAAACATTTGGAAGTCTGAAGAGAATGCCTGGTTTTCTGAAATAAAATCCACGCCTTCCCTTGGATGATAAAAGCTAACTTACTGTAATTAAGGCAGCATTTTATCCATTGATAGTAATAGTGAAACTGTTCTTCCTCTACAAAACATTCCGTCTCAGAGGGCAATGGAAGGCTGCTGAGAACAGCTCAAAAGAGTGAGTCATAGTTCCCTAATGACACTTCAATAACATGCTGAATTCTCTCTTCCTTTGCACTGTTGAATCAAGAAGGGGAGAATGACCTCCCTTCACTTGATGTATTAGTCTGGCTCAATGGAAGGCTGCAACTGGAAGACACTAGTCCATTTCTAGTAGAGAACATAAGGAAGGTCTTTTGCTTCTTTCCTGGAAAGACATTGGCTTCAGAGAAAGGAAACAAAGGTGTCTTCCAAGCATCAGTAACTGTTATTGGTCTCAAACCCAGGAGGAAACAGGCCCTCATTCATGATTCTGTTCCGGATACTACCATAAAATATGGGGAACTGACTAGATGTTTGTCTGCTTTCATTAATTGCTCTCTTATTGGTTCTCGGGCAGCAAGCTCTAAATGAGACAGGACACATGCTAAAAACCATACTGGTTTCTCCCATGTTGCTTTGGACTTTGCCCTGAAACCACTTCTTGTTTTGTTAGCAGGGCTAAGTAAACATGGCCATTGTTGTTCTGTTTGGATTGTGTGTTACATTGTCATTGGTTCCATTCTGCATCATTTTTTGCTGCTGGCACTGATACTACTTCTGTTTCTTGTACGTGGTTTCTATGACATTTGTACATGTACATTATTTTAATGATTTTCCTCTATGTTCAATCTTTTTTTATTGTATGAAGTTCAAAATTACAAAATGATAGGCATAAAAACATCTATAAATATTACAAATGTCATGTTACGAAAGTTCTAAGTATGAAGAAAGACATTTTACCATGATAAATTTTGTCAATCAAATGTACATCAAAGCTTCTTTAATATTTTCATCTAATGTAAGCATGTTTCAGTATTGAATGATTTCACTGCAGTATCCATACCATTCATATACAACTGATGCAGATATAATGTTGAAAATGGGCATTAATGTTAATGGGAAAAAACCACCATGATAAAAACAAAAATTAAGCACAAAAAAGGACTGTTACTTGCAGAATCAAAACATGGATATTCAAATTTAAGCAGTAAGCATGTAAACTTCATTCTCATCCCTATTTATTAATTTGAACTCCCTGTTTTATCTATCTCCTGTCTGTGGCCTTTTTATCGGCCATTATTCCACCATGGTTTTTGCAACTCAACTTTATCAACACAGTTTCCAGGGTCTCCCACTTTCAATTTTCCTAGTCTATGCTCTATCAAGTACCAGTCCACTTCAACAGTTTATCCATAGTTTGGAGATCCATTTTACCCATCAGTGTTGACAGGCTGGCTCATTTGTTTTCTTACTGATACTAGATGGTCTCAGACTTGCTGCTCTTAAATGAAAACAAGATGTTTTAAGCTAATGTTTAAACCAAACAGCTGTATTTTTTTTTTGCAGGTTGTGGAATGGATTACTTTGACTGACCGCCTTGTAGTCAACAATGGGAATTTTCCAAAGAAATATGTTTATGATTTCCCCCCCCCCCTGCTGTGCTACATTTTAAAAATTCTGAGCCTGTTAGAGTCTTATAGCCATCTCTAGAATGTTATGGAATATTTGAGTGCATGTTATGTTGACAAAGTGGGAACGCTGCTCATTTTATTGCCTTTTGTTGAAAAGAATATTCTTAAGAAAAAGAGTAGCTTAAATTAAATGAGCACGGAGGGAGAATAACACATAGCAGTACAAAAACCAGGCCATTTTAACTATCCCCCTTATGGCTCATTTCCTCACTAGCAGGGATAAGTATGTTATCCCACTGTAACTCATTATGTTTCCTACCTCCCTCTGTTCCTTTGTATTATGACAGTCATTAGTTAGTTCTGTGTCATACTGTTAGATATGAAAATGTATTTGCAGAGCGATGCTGAAATTGCCCACTTGAAACATCACTGTTATATGAGGGAATACAATAAACAGCAATAAAAAGATCTTCTTCTGAAAATAGAACATGAAAGCTATTTTAAAAAGTGTGAAACATGATGCTCAAAACATGTTATAGTGTAGCCTTGTTAACCTATAACAGAGACACGTGCAATATCCTTGGCTACCACACTCAAGGGTTGTAATCTTTAATTATGTTATTGACCACATATCTCAGGGCCAATTCTCCAACTCATTTCTGATATGCTGATGGTGTATGTTCTCCCTCATTTTCATAGACTGAATCTATGACCCCATATTGGCCACTGGATATTCACTGCCTGGCGGGGGGGGGGGGGGGGTGCACTTTCTCTATTCAGTTTATGTAATATGAGCATGAATTGAGAATAAAATTCACCTTATAAAAATTAAGGACTAGAAATCATTCCATAGAGACTCTTGCTTCATTGAATAAGAATATAAAAATGTGAGATTGTACCAGGATAAGCTGATATGCTCTAAAAGGATCAAGCTCCATACATTGGGGACAGGCTTGTTTTCCAGTCATGAACAAATGCAAGTCAAATGTCTAGTTCTTAGAGCAAACAGTGGATACTGAATATAAAGAATTTCTCTGCCGGTGACCTACCCAACAATGACCCTTTTACCACCACCACTACCTGACTCCTGAGGCAAATTTTGACACTGGAGATAGTCTTAGCTCAGGGAAAGGTTTTTCATGAGAAGGCTACAAATTTCACTTTATACAAGGTTAGGAAAGGCCTGAGATTAAACAGTCTACTGCCAAAACTTGACATGTGATCAAAACTTGACATGTGAGCCTAAAGACTAGTCCCATAGAAGGAATCCTGAATCTGCAAAACCTTGCCTCAAGTCTTCAAGTTGATCTATAAGCTCAGAATATCATATACTCCAGAGCAAGATGTTTGCAGCTGGGAATTTACTAATGAACATCTGACCTAAACTGTGCTCCATTCAGACATACCAGAAATGTTCCTATTCTGATCAGAATCATTTTTGACATTTTAGACTGAGTGGAAGCCTTCCAGTCTGATTATTGTGATGGTACCTTGTTATTTGATTTCATTTTTTTTAGTAGCAGGAGGCAGGAGGGGCTGTAGAAGTGAGGGAAGAGAGTGAATCATCATCATCAAACTTGTATGCTACAAGGATGCCATCCAACCAGAAGAGTTCCTGCCAATTGAGATTGGTCCCGCTTTCCACTTTGATACTCAGTTTCTGCTTTCTACCATCATTATATCAACTCATAGACTTCAGTAGGGCTTTCTGGTAACTACAAATTCCAATTCACTGATCTATTTTTAAGTTAGCTCTCTGTGTGTATTAGGATATCATATGCAAACAGGAGGAATTTTTATCAGTATTGACTGTAAAGGAGGGCAGAGGGAGGGAGTCACAGAGACTGTGGCTTTGCCCTGACACATGCAATACATAGGCAGGTCCAGCCAGAGGGAATTATATGAGGCAGGAGGCGGTTAGGACTGCTGAGATGGTAAGAATAGAGGCAGATGCCATATTGACTCCCTCTTGATAGGAAGTCCACATACCTTGAAAAGAGATTTTATTGATTGATTTATATAATGGACTTACATGCAATATGAATAGATCCTTAGACTTTGATCTAACCCCACCCCCTGTAAAACACTAACTGCACATTCACACAACCAGACTCTATAGCATTTAAAATGCAAGATTGAAAAGGAGTCTGTTTTCAAAGAACCATGTGGGTCAGGCACATGGGTAAGGCATCTAGGCACCGCACCTATCTCTTGAGGCTCCCTCCCCCCAAAAAGAGTATTTGCTTCTAGTCCGTATCTGCCTGTGCCTACTCTGTAAACACATTTCAATTGCCTATAAAAAATGCCTTTAATTTGGAAATATGTGAAATTAATTTTATTTGTGTGAAATATGAACAGTGAAATCCTTAACAGTTATACCTTCTAAATCCATGGAAGTCAACGGGTTTAGAAGGGTGTAACTCTATTTAGGATTATAGACGTAATCTCTGAGAATTTATCCAAATGGACTGGGGAGTTACACTAGGGAAGCTATTTCCCACTGAAACCAATGAAAACACTGTCAGATTGATTTCCTAACAGGCTACCTTTAATTCAAATATTAAAGATTTAGGGCCAAGCTACAAGTGACAAATGACACTTGAACAGCAAGTGGATTGAGTGGAGCGCAAGTGAACAGGGAGAAATACACTTGCTGTTCAAGTGTCATTCGTCACTTGTAGCTTCACCCATAGACTCAAGTTTTTAAAACAATGTATAACCCCATTCTAAATCAGATTTCTTTTTCTTATACTTTCCCACTGAGATGTAACATGGGGAGGCATAAAACTGAATATCTCGTAGCTGTAATAAAAACAAAACAAAAAAACCCTGCCCATCCCTGTCTGTAGAAAATGAGCATATCAGGATTAAAGCAGAAGGATGGTTCTCCTGTCTCCAGTACTTATTACTGAATGTGAATCAGTCAGCTAGTTTCATAACGAATGTAAAAAAATAAGTAATTTTGTGTTTATATATTAACATTGTTAGTTGGGCAATAAATCTAAACTGGCACAAAATTTCATGACTTACATAACTGGAATGTGCTATACTATATGCTTTTTTCCTGGATGATGTGACTGCTTGTAAATTTCTGCCAAGATGTTTGATGGTCTATTGGATGAGCTCAGCAATACAAGGCAGCAGCATCTTTGCCTTATTAAATCTTCCTCTCTGCTTCGCTCTCTCAGTTACATTTGTCCGCATTTGCTCTTTCTGAAGATATTGACACAGCAAGGCAAGTTTTGCTGAAGTTAGTTTCTCCCTTCTAATAAATCCTAAAACCTGTTTCAAAACTGCTTTGTCATCAAGCCAGCTTCCTTCCATTCCCTGCTATTAGAAGAAATACTTCTGAAGCTAGACCTTTCTTCTGCATTTCAGTTTACACAAATTTGCTTCACAGGGTAATTTGCTAGTCTAGCAATAAAAAAAGATGATTCTTAATTTCTCTTCCCTGTTTTGATCTGAAAATCTTCATTTTGCTTTTCCTTCTCTGTTGTAGGAAGTCATACTTGCCGTTCTTTGTTTGCATGGCTTTTTCTCTTTTTTCACTGGATTTCCATGATAAAATGTACACAGTAGATTTTATTTATTATTTATTTATTTATTTTATTTCTATCATATTTGTGTTCCGCCCTCCCCACAAGCGGGCTGAGGGCAGATAACAACCTTAAAATCATTTTAAAATGTTACATGTTAAAACATTAATACATCATATAAAAACAGCAGCACTCTTTTGCCTGGCGGCAACAATACAACTAATAACCAACAATACAGCAATACAACTGGATATAGCAGCACAGCAACAGCAGCTGAAAAACAAACAGTGGTGGGCAACTTTCACAGGGAGGGGGGGTAGATGTTGCATCCTCCAGCCAGTGGAGGCCTAACCTCAGCCATGAGCCTGGTGGAACAACTCTGTCTTACAGGCCCAGCGGAAAGATAGTAAATCCTACCAGGCCCTGGTCTCAATAGAGCATTCCACCAGGTAGGACCCAGGACTGTGAAAGCCCTGGCTCTAGTCGAGGCAAGGTGGGCCTTCTTGGGACCAGGGACTAACAGTTGTTTTTCTGCTGATTGGAGGGTCCTCCGGGGAATATACAGGGAGAGACAGTCCCTCAAGTACGCTGGCCCCAGTCCGCACAAGGCCTTATAGATCAATACCAGAACCTTGAACCTGATCAACATTATACAATATATTTATATGCAGGACAGTAAAAACCAAATGAAATCAGTAATTTCTCAGAGCCAAACTCCAAATGACTGTGGCCATGGTCCATCCCGTCAATGCTGATGCTATTTTAGAAGCATTTGTAGTTCTTTTAAAATTGCTACGAAGTCCCAATCTGGGGATCAACTTTGCATAAGGTTGGAGCAACTCTGCATAAGATTACACTGAGAAAGACCTATATTGCACAAATAAATATAACGTGTATTGCATATAAAAGTCAGGTATACATAATACAAACAAATCAGGTACGCCAACAGTGAAAAGAGAAGAGCTGACCTGTAACTGCCAACCTGTAACTGCCTATCCCAGGAGTTTGAGAAGGTGAAGCCTGGGGAGAGGGAGTGTTGTGGACATTGTGATGTCACTTCCAGGTAATCACACAGAAGTGACATTACAGCCCTCACAATGCTCTAGGAATTAGAGTATTACATACACCATAATGTCTTTCTCTCTCCTATTTTTTCTGCCACCACTCCATTGATTGAATGCAGACAGGAAAGATTAGCCTTGTGGAAAGTGCTGACAAAAATATAAACAAATGTAAAAAGAAATGAAATAGAGACATCCATTCACTCCTATCTGCTGGCCAAAGGTTCTAGTCTGGGTCATTTAAGATTGTATTCTGGGTTGGCAGCACCAAAAACACTGGATAACAGAAGTATCACACACAAAACACCTCTACATGGGCCATATCATAACTCTTCTAGCATTGTTATGGAGACTGGAAAAATTAAATTCACTTTTTAAGATATAACCATTGATTCTTCTTACTTCTTTTTCTCTTTCAAAAGAGAAATTTCTCGCAATTTTCTTTGTCGTTTTCTGTTACACCTGTATGTACTTTTTTGTAAAATCAGCCCTTGCAGAGTATTTTTGATGTTACACACTAGGGGTGTGTGTAATGAAAATCACAAACCATAAAAATCACAAAAATAACTGTGCCTGGATATTACTTGTGATTCTTCGGAATGGAAATGCTAGCCTTGGCAGCTTGGTAGTAACAAAACCTCTCCCTGAAAAATTCCATGTTTTTTTCTCCCCAGGGTCTCAAGTTTACTCAGCATGGGCTTGCATTTCACTTTGATTATCAACTGATTTCCAGAAGAATCTCTTCCTACCAATCAGACTCTAGCAAAAAGCACTCCCAGCCAATCCCAAGCTGCAAAGAACTGCCATTATCCTTCCCCCCTCTATCTCCCTCCATCTCTCCTTGTGGGCTGTAGAGAGATTTTTTGCTTAAGTAAGAAGAAAAAAACTTGACTTCTTCAGGAGCTGATAGAATTCTATCACCTTGCCCAATTTGCTTGAAACGAGGTTTCTTTGACTGACAAGAGGTTCTTTGAAGAACACTCTGCTGCAATTTAGATGACATTTGGTTGAAGAACAATGACTCCAGCCCACCCTGGAAGTCTCTCATAAGGATTAATAGAAGTGCAAAAATGTTTGGGGATGGGTCTGCAATGGAAGCCTTCCTCACTTTCTGAAAGGAAACAACAAACCCCAACATGGAGGAAGGAAAATGCAAAGTTTTTAGTAGAAAGGAAAACTTCTTTTATTGTTAGTTACTATGGGAGTAGGGGCATTAAATAAATGCAGGCAGAGCTTTGATTTTTTAAATGCTGGGGGCAAGCTGGAGGTCTCTTACTGGGGGGCTGCTGCTTGACAGCCATTTTAGGAATTAGTAGCAATAGCTTAGTGTGGATGTGTAGAGAGGGGCCTGCTTTTGGGATCTGTAAAATTACACCCGCACCCCATTCAGTTGGTTTGAAATTTAGGGGTAAATTAGAATTGATTAGATTAGAATAGATTAGATTAGAGAAAGGACTGTGTTCTTCATGACTTTTATGCCATTAAGTGCAAAAAGAACTTCCCCAGAGCCTCTAATCCCCTCCCCTTCTCCATTGAAGAGAACTGCCATACAAATCATAAGAATGGGAAAAATTCAAATAAATTTCAACCCTAACTGGAAATGCCCCTGTGACAGACTCAGCTTCAAATGTTGGGATTGCCAGGCAGTAAAGAGGGGAGGATGATTGACAGGTTCCCCTGCTTGTGGCTAGCCTGAAATGGCAGTTGGTGCTACCAGAGGGAGGGATTGAGAGTTGGAGGAAACTGAAGAGTGAAGGGAATTGGAATCTGGCTTCTGACCAGAGAGGGTCAGCCAGAGAGTCCTCTGTGTGAGGAAGGAATAGGAACCCTTTAAGGAAAAATCATTTCGTTCATGGAGTACTTGTAGTTACAGATGGGCACGATCCACATTATGATCTAAAAAACCCACGATAATGGCGATCGCGCGATCGGGACCCGGCGGATCGTGCTCGACCACGGCCACCGATCCAGCAGTTGGGAGGGGGGCTGGATCAGGGCTGGATCGGAGCGATCGTGCTCGGATCAGGAAGCCAGACACTCAGGTGCCATCAATCAATTCCCCTGGCAACGGAGCCGGGGGAATGCCTGAACTCTGTCCGCGCTCCTTCTGTCACCCTGGAAACCTGAATGGAAGCCCAGCTTTCCTTGATCAGCAGGGCTTCCTTCCAACCACGGAGCAGCAAAGCAGTCACTAGTTGGGAGAAGACACCCAGGGGAGGGAGGGGGAAGGGGGTGTTCTGTAGCCATGGGCAATCTCATCCCTGCAAACCCTGATAGGCAGCTCTGACGGCCAAACACAGACAGCCAAACACAAACACAGATGCCGCCGGCATCACCCACCATTCTTTTCTCACCAGCGCGCTCCTTTTTGGCCTGGCGGGTGGGCACATGGGGGGTGCCACCGGCGAGCGGCCAGACCCCCTGCCCCCTGAGGCTCATTGCCATCTCCCCATGCCCACTGGGCCTGGTGACCGCCGCCAACACCCACCTTCCCACATAGCTGGGAATAACAGCACACCCTGCTTTGGCCTCCATGATCCACAATCCACGGATCGGGAATGGGAGATGATCGGTGTGATCATCGGATGATCGTTTAGTTGGGATCGTCACCGGCGCCGATCCACAATCAGCTGGATCGGCATTTTTTTGGGATTGTGCTCATCTCTAGTGGCAACCCAAGAAAGGACTTTCTCAGTTGTGGCAGTGACAGTTTGGAACTCTCTCCCCAGGTAGATTCATCTGTCTTCTTCTGTCATTGTCTTCCACCTGCAAGTGAAGACTTTTCTGTTTCATTTGGCATACACCCAGTAAAAACGTATACCTTTTTTACTGTATTATTAAATATTCATATATACACATTTTAAATGCTGCCTTAATGTTTTTAATGCTTTGATGTTAATTCAGCGCCGATCCACAATCAGCTTGATCGGTATTTTTTTTTGGATCGTGCCCACCTCTACTTGTAGTCCTTGGACTAAAGCAGGAGAGACAGCACTAACTCCTGTATAGACTCAAGAGATCTGGGAATTGTAGAGTGCCAAGGAAGTGGGTAGAAAGGAGTCTCCCCTTTGGCCACAGGAACAGGGTTATAGCTGGGGAATAACGATAACACCTGCCCAGTATCTTGAAAGGGTTTGACTCAGTGGAGTACCCTAAGGGCTGCAGAAAAGGGGAAGTCATGCTGATAACACCAACATCTCTCATACAAGATAGCAACTTAAGAACCATACCAAGTGTTTTGTGCCTCATTCCAGTGAAGTGTTCACTTAATAAACCTCTAAGTTACTTCAGTTTTAAACACCTGCCCACATGCCTTCTTATTTTACCTCCTTGTAAATAAAACTTCTGTTTCATTTTGAACCTCCACAAGCCTTGTATGCCAGTTTCTGTCGGTAAGGGAAGCACAAACAGATCTTTCCCCTACTTGGACTTGGCTTGGGACAAGAAATCAAGTTGAAGCTAAATCTCAACCAAGCTATTACAGGCTTCCTAGCCCAGTATTCAGCTTCATAGGCTTAGAGAGGAGAAATTTTACCTCAGGGTAGAGGAAGGTCAGCCCAAGCCTGAGTTAGATGAGGGTTTTTGACAGCCCCATGATAAAATGACCTAATCATATTAAATATTTCACTGAACAGCTCCAGATATGAAACCACAATGAAAATTTTCTAGATGCACACCTCTGTTACACACCACTATGTAAGAAGGTTTAGGAAGACAGTCTGTCATTGAGCCTCTACAGAGCTTTTCGTCAAATTTCTCCTTTGATCGAAAATGAATTAATTCAAAACAGGCTCCAAATTTTTGAAAAGAAAAAGATGGTTCAATTTCAGGAAAAAATTGGGTAAATAAAAATTAATTCTCTTGACTTCCGGTTTGGGATCCATGGAGGTCTAACGCAGCTCCACTTGCGGAGCTGACCGGACTGCCGTTTTAATCGGCCGGCGGGGTGAAAATAGCCCGCGGCCGACTGCTCTCAGGCGGAGAGCAGGCAAAGAACGCTCAAGACCCTAGGGTGAGATAGATCTCGGACGAGGGGGGGCTCTACACAACGGGTCCCCTCTTGATCCTTGAGGTCCCACCTTGCGACGGGTCGGCTACAATCTCTGCGGCAGTTTTGGGGCCAATTCGGCTGGCATAAGACCTACATACCCAAGCTTCGATTGGGGGAAGAAGCTGAGAGGAGAACTTAAAATCGAAACAGCGATTACAACCCGAGAAAAGTGAAGAGAAGGTAAAGATCATTATCTTCCGATACGGGACAGATTGACAAAAACAGAGAGGAAAAAAAGTAGATTTTTAAACTGCAACAGACTAGTGAAAAGGAGGGGAAGACTCGGCAGGAGTTGTATCTGAAAAGAGACTAAGTTTAAAGAAGTTATTAAAGAAAACGGACTATTGTTTTGAATACCTGTGGCTTTGGAGCTGTGAGAAAAAGACACCATCGCGAGATCTGCTGTGGGAAGACGGGAGACAGGAAGTGCGTAATAACAATAGAGTGGCTGGAGAGAAGCGGCCCTTGCAGGAGGGCAGGAAGAAGGGAATCGCCATCTTTGAAAGGGGAAGGGTCGCGGCTTCAGCGGAAAAGGAAGTAGGCCATTTTGGATTACAAAATCATAGAGAAACCATAGAGAAAAGACGCCCGACATTTTGGACTCTTTAAAATTTAATTTTTGCAAGAAGACCGGGACATTTAAAATAAAAAGACTTTAAATTTTACGCCACGGAGTTAAGGAAGAGAGCGGACTCGTGGGAGCGAGCTAAAGCAAGCCCCACGATGTCAAAAAAAGAGTGGCAATCGGCAATAGAAAACCTGGATAAAAAACTTTTAGATGTGATTAAAGAACTTAAGGACACGAAACTGGAACTGATTAAAGAGGTTAAAGAGGTTACACAGACAGTAAAATCGGAGCTGTCAGAAGTGAAAAAAGGTATGGAAACAATACAAAGTGAACTACAAGGAACGCAGCAGAGAGTTAAAACAGTAGAAGACGCGATGGAGAATTTAGCAGACACGCAACAAACAGAGTTGAGACTGGTGAAGGGGAGAATGTCAGTTGCAGAAACTAAACACATGGAGAAGCAGCTACGTTTTCGTGACTTGCCAGAAGTGGAAGGAAAGTCAGCGCAAGAACAGATGACTGAGGTGTTAGCTGAATACCTGGGGAAGGAGGAGGAGGAAGTTGTGGCTATCCTAGATGTGGCATATCGTGTGAACTCGAGAATTGCAACCCAGAGGAAACTACCAAGAGATGTGATTGTGCAGTTTACGACACGAAATATGAAAGAGAAGATTGTGACAAAACAGTTTCAAGATCCATTGGAGATTGATGGCAAGACGATCATTATAATGAAGGAACTACCTAGGTCAGTGTTATTGGACCGGAAAAAATATAAAGTGCTAATTCAGATCTTGAAGGACATGAAAATCAGGTACAGATGGGAGTTACCAGAAGGAGTGTCCTTTGAGTTTGGAGGGGTCAAAAAACGTATCAGATCTGAGCGAGAGATGGAGCGATTTATTAAGGACAATGAAAAAGACTTACCAACAAGATTATGAGCATGGAATGTAAAGTAATATCTTGGAATGTAAATGGACTAAACTCACCGAATAAGAGGAAAAATATTTTTCACTGGCTACTAAAACAAAAATGTGATATTGTTTGTTTGCAAGAGACCCATATTAGAAAGCAGGATGTAAAGTATTTAAAATCTGGAAAATTGGGCAAAGAATTTGTAGCGGCCTCCAACAAGAAAAAAAGAGGAGTGGTGTTGTACATAAAAGAGGAGCTACAGCCAAAATTTGTTATGAGAGATGTGGAAGCCAGATTTGTAGCAGTGGAATGTATTTGGAATTTAAAGAGAGTGTTGGTAGTCGGACTTTATGCACCTAACGGTGCAAAAGAAAGCTTCTTTGAGGATTTGAGGAAGCATTTAGATGACCTTTCATATGACCAGATAATTCTTGCTGGAGACTTCAATGGAGTGACAGACTTGGAACTAGATAAAAAGACTACAACGGCACAAAAGAAAAGAGGACTATTGCCAAAGCTCTTTTTTGAGTTGATTCAACAAGAGACTCTCGAAGATGTATGGAGGAGAGAATATCCTAAAAGTAGACAGTTTACTTTTTATTCTGCAAGGCACTCTACATTATCAAGAATTGACATGATCTGGGCCTCAAAAGACTTAGCGTTATGGACTAAGGAGGTAGAAATAATGCCGATGGTAGGCTCAGATCACAACCCAATTATGTGGAAACTAGGAAAAAGGAGAAAGAGGAAAGCATGGAGAATAAATGAGGACTTGTTACAGGAAAGAGAGAATATGGAAATATTGAGAAGAGAGACAAAGTTTTTCATACAATATAACGTGAATAAAGAAGTACCAACCAATAAAGTTTGGGATGCTTATAAGGCGGTTATAAGGGGCATACTAATGGACTTAAATGGTAGAGCAAGAAAGAAGAAAGAGGAGAAAAGACAAGAGATTGAGGAGAAAATAAAAGCCAAAGAAATACAGCTAAAAAAGAGACCAGGGAAAAAGAAATTATACCAGGAAATTAAAATACTCCAAGAGCAGCTAATAGCAATGAGTAATAAAGAATTGGAGTGGAATCTTAAAAGACTGAATCAAAAAGCGTTTGAGGGTGCCAATAAACCTGGGAAGTACCTGGCATGGCAACTGAAGAAGAGAAGGGAAAAGAAAATAATAAACAAAATTTGTGAAGACAACAAAACGTATCTGGAGCAGACTACCATTAGTAGAGCCTTTTATAAATTTTACGCTAAGCTGTACAATAAGAAAGAAGTAAATAAAGAATCAATAGCGACATATCTGGAGAAAACCAAACTTCCAGAAATCTCGGAAGCTTGGAGAAATAAATTGAATAGTGAAGTAACTGACGAGGAAATAAGCAAGGCAATACAATCCGCAAATTTAGGAAAGGCGCCAGGGCCAGATGGACTTACGGCTAAATTTTATAAGACAATGGCTAATGAACTGGCACCATTCCTAAAAGAGGTGATGAATGGAGTTTTTAGGGATCAAAGGATTCCAGACACTTGGAGTGAAGCGAACATATCATTGATCCCAAAAGAGGGCCAAGACTTGACTAACGTGAAAAATTACAGACCTATATCGCTACTTAACAATGACTATAAAATTTTTGCGAAGATATTGGCGGAGAGACTGAAGGGATGGCTCTCGGAAGTTATAGAAGAGGAACAAGCAGGCTTTTTGCCAGACAGACAAATAAGAGATAACTTAAGGACAGTGATCAATGCTATTGAATATTATGACAAGCGTTGTGATAAAGAGGTTGGTTTCTTCTTTGTTGACGCTGAAAAGGCGTTTGACAATTTAAACTGGGACTTTATGTTTGCCACTATGGAAAAGCTACAATTGGGAGAAAGATTCATCAGAGCAATCAAGGAAATTTACAGAGACCAGACTGCAGCAATTGTGGTGAATGATGAAGTGACTAAGAAACTGACGATTAGTAAAGGAACAAGACAAGGTTGCCCGTTGTCTCCACTGTTGTTTATTTTAGTATTGGAGATTCTGATGATACAAATACGACAAGATGAGGAAATTCGTGGAATAAAAATAAAGGACTATTCATATAAGGTCAGAGCATTTGCGGACGATATAATGTTAATTGTAGAGGACCCATTGGAGAACATGCCAAGAGTGATAGATAAGATCAAGGAGTTTGGGGACTTGGCAGGTTTTTATATCAACAAAAAGAAGTCAAAGATATTATGTAAAAATATGACTAAGCAGAAACAACAATTGTTAACGGAAACAACGGATTGTGAAGTAACAAGCAAAGTGAAATATTTGGGAGTTGAACTGACTGCAAAGAATATAGATTTATTTAAAAACAACTATGAAAAACTATGGACTCAGATAGAGAGAGACTTGATTAAATGGAATAGACTGAATTTGTCATGGTTGGGCAGGATTGCAGCAGTTAAGATGAATGTGTTACCAAGAGTAATGTTTTTGCTACAGACAATACCAATCATCAGAGACTCTAAACAATTTGAAAAATGGCAGAGGAAAATATCAGATTTTGTTTGGGCAGGCAAGAAGCCTCGAGTGAAAGTAAAAGTTTTACAAGATGCAAAGGAAAGAGGCGGAATGCAACTGCCCAATCTGAGACTTTACCATGATGCAATCTGCCTAGTTTGGTTGAAAGAGTGGATGACATTAAAGAACAAGAAACTGTTAGCCCTAGAGGGATATAAAAATTTTTTTGGATGGCACGCATACCTATGGCATGACAAAGTAAAGGTCAACTCGATGTTCCTGCACCATTTTGTACGGAGAAGTCTATATATAATCTGGAAGAAGTACAGAATTTACTTACAAGAAGGAACTCCCTTGTGGGTGGTTCCATATGAGGTGATAGATCCGAGAGCTGTTGATAATGAACAACAATGTTTAACGTACAAAGAAATAACTAAAACTGAAGCATCTAAACTTAGAATAAAGACGCAAGAGGAACTATCGCCTAATTACGACTGGTTCCAGTATAGACAGATCAGAGACTTATATAACTCGGACTCTGTAAAGGGGGGTATACGAACAGAGAACTCGGAACTAGAGCAGACCCTTCTTAAAGAAGACAAGAAACGAATATCCAAGGTATACCAAGTACTGTTGAAATGGTATACCGAGGACGAGACAGTTAAAACACAGATGGTGAAATGGGCTATAAATTTTAATAAAGAAATAACAATGGAGGCATGGGAATACTTGTGGAAAACTACAATGAAGACAACGACATGTACTAATATTAAAGAGAACATTTACAAAATGATCTATCGTTGGTACATGACACCAAAGAAGATTGCGCTAGGGAATTTGAACACTTCTAATAAATGCTGGAAATGTAAGAAGCATGAGGGCTCCCTCTATCATATGTGGTGGTCATGTGAGGTAGCCAGGCAGTACTGGGGGGAAATAATAAGAGAAATGAGTGAAATTTTACAGTTTCAAATAAATAAGAACCCAGAACTCCTGCTACTAAACTTGGGAATGGAGGGAATTCCAGCCCATCATAGGACGTTAACATTTTATATGACAGCAGCAGCTAGACTTTTGTATGCGCAAAAATGGAAAGTACGAGAAGTGCCAACTATTGAAGATTGGATCTACAAATTGCTGTACATGGCAGAGATGGACAAGATGACAAGAAAACTGAGAAATCTGGACTCAGGGCAGTTTAACACAGATTGGGAGAAGCTGAAACAATATTTGGAGAAGAAATGGGAGGTGGGAGGAAAACTGTGGCAGTTTGAGAACTACTGAAGTATAATAAAAGTATAATAGAGGGGGGTGACTTTACCGGGAGAGGAAGAGATAAATGTGAATTTATAAGCAGTTAGATTAACAGATTGATATATATATAGATATATATAGGTTAATAGATAGAATATTGATAGAAAATAATTAATGATAAGGTTTAAATATAAGGATTGAGTAACCAACAATATTTTCTTTCTTTGATAAGATTTATATAATGCACCAAACTGAATGTACAGAAGAGTCAAATTGATTGACTATGTGATGAGCTATATAGAATTACCATAAAAAGATAGAATGAGTAATATATAGAGAATAAGTCAAATTGTTTGATTTAAGTGTAAGATTTTTATGGTTTATGATATATAGGTTTATGATATATAGAAATATTTAAAATTGGAAAATGGGATAAATTGTTTATCCAAGATGGAAACAAAGACTTACAGTTTGGGTATATAACAAGAAAAGTAGTTAAGGATGTACTGCTTAATATAATGGAGAATGTATATTTGTTTTAGATAGAGGAATTTAATAGAAGTAAGGGAAAAGGGACAAAGGGTGGGAAAGCTGTTGGAAGTCAACAAAAGGGGGGGAAAGGGAGGGGGTTAGAAATGAAAAATTTGGGGAAAATTGGATGTAAATGTAAAAATAACGGATTCTAACCCAATAAAAAAATTTTCAAAAAAAAAAAAATTAATTCTCTTAAAAGCATTTATTAATGAACGATTAAAATGGTTCGTGAGTGATCTAATTGTCTATTTAAAAAACTGGCTGCTGAGTGGAAAAGTTACTTAGCAAGATTGGGGGCAGCAGCAGAACTCAATCAGGCTATATGAGAATATGCATGCATAAACTGCTTGGATAGTAAGAAATACAGTGAAGCAGCCTGCTAAACAAATTGTCAAACTATTGAACCAATCATTAAAAAATTAGGTCTCTATTTATAACCGATGAAGAGGACCCATAATGAATCAGTGGGTGTTCAACCATTCTTTTTCCCAATCAGGCTTCAATATGGGAAGTAGAGGTATGCAAAACAAAACAAATGAACTGGAAATACACCCAGAAATCGCTGTTTTTTGTTAAACATTCCAAGTTCTGGAATGTTGAACCAAATCCAGAAAACTCAATTATAATGTGTCCCTCACACAAAAAAGTGTTTTTTGTTTTGGTTCATGCCTTGCAGGGCATCATCTTGTTTTTCTTAACAGCATTTACCAACTGGATCCCAAGGGGAGAGAGAGCCCTTACATTAATTCTCTTGGCAGGAAGGGAGAATGTGTGCAATGTACATGAATGCATCTTTTCCCCCTATTGATACCCATGAAATGGCATTGTCTCCCTGCCAATGTGGTCCATGAAAGGGGACACCCCTCTCTGCCTATCATCTTTGGAAACGTTTGGAAGGGGAAATGTACAGACTTCAATCATAGGTTGCAGTTTGAAAGACACTTCCCTGGGAATAAGCACTATTGAGTAACACAGGACTTACATCTGAGTAGTCCTGTTGCGGGGTACATCTTGGTGTGCTTTATTGTGCTACCCAGGCACTGGTCTGTCTCCCTCCACCCTATCAGGGCACTTGTACAGTTGTTGTTAGGAAAAATGTTGCTGGGGTGGTGCAAGTGCTCTGTTCAATCAATCAAATCCGATAGAAGCCCTGGAAGACTTCAGTCAGAGGCTGCAATTTTAAGATGGACAAAACATCTAGTATTAGGGATACAGTCCGCTAGAATGCCATGCTGTGTGGAAAACAAAAAAGTTACAAATAAAATTGTGTTAACTGTGGTGCCAATGGAAATGAAAACAGAATAACAAAATCAATAATTTTAATCCCAATTGATCAGAATCAAACTTTTTTTCACAAGATGAATATGGAAAATATCAGCCTTCAAACAGTTTTTTTTTATTTTAAAAAATAAACAAGAAGTTATTTGGAGAACAGAGTAGTAGGGAAAAATCTGTTCTATCAACTCATTCCACAACCTTTTCAGCTTAATCCAAACCCATAACTTCATGTATTATTGCTGGCATCCACCTGTTGCATTTTACTTGTATTAATTTATTTTCTGTTGCCTGAAACAAGGTTTGTTTGTAAATTCTCTGCAGTAGTTCTCCTTATAACAGAATACAATGGTATTACAAAAGAAAATAGGGACTGTTCCTGGTAACTTGGGTAATAGGAGAGTAGTTGCTGATTTTAAAATGTTCCTCAACAAAAAGAGAATGTAACTAAATTGAAAAGGTTATGTCTGTTCATTTTAGACAAATCCTAGTGCTACATGAATTACAACAGAAAACTTAAAGCAGCATTTACTTTTGTATAGCTGTGAACAACTAATGCAGAAAAGTTATTATATAAATATTATGTAACGATCTAAAAAGAACTTTTGTGGATATAAAATGGATTGCTTGAATACTCATTGACATGCATATTTTTCACCAGAACACCCCCCCCCCCAAAGCTAGGGTTGCCAGATCCCCTGGAGCCCAATCCAGGGATGGGGGTTTCATGGGGAGGCACGTAGGGGCATATGGGGGGAATCAGCCCTGCATGGGGGCCCTCACTTCCTTGTTGCACTTGGAATGATGTCATTCTTGGTGCAACAAGGAAGAGCTTCAGAGCATGCTGCTGCATGCTCCAGAGCTCCTCAGCCCATTCCCTGTGCTTTCCCCCCTGCTGGCCCGGACAGTGGTGGTGGAACTGGGAGCAGGGGATCTCCTACTCCCACAAGGGAACTGGTAACCCTAGTCAAAGTGGATGATGAGAATTGTAGGAGCCTAATGAATAGAATGTCATGGGAGGAATTGTGTCCCATGGTATTTTGTCTATGAGATACCCCCAATTTCCAACATACTCTTTGTAGGGGGGGGGTCACAAGGGGCTGCCAAGGACAGTACAACATCTGTGAACACCTTTCAATCCAGGTTCATATGGTCCAACCCTAAGTTTACAGACCTTAGCAAATTGGAGAGCCAGTTTGGTGTAGTGGTGAATAGCGGCAGGACTCTAATCTGGAGAACCAGGTTTGATTCCCCAATCCTCTGGTTGAAGCCAGTTGGGTGACCTTGGATTAGTCACAGTTTATTGGAAATGTCAGTCTATGGATGGCAGGCCATGGCATATAGACCCCTGTACCCTCACAGCAAGAAATCCATATTCTTGGTTGAAAGGCTTTTATTCAGGAATCAATTCAAATCCACAGATATGTCCATAGGATTGCTCAGAAGGAAAGCAAGCAGTTAAGCAGGTTGACAGGAATACTTAAAAGTGTGAAACCCTTTCTTCTTATAGAGCCCAATTGCTCATCCCACTAGTAAAACATAACTTTCGGTGTGAAACCGTCTTTGGTGGTACTCGCATAGTTTACATACCCAGTCTAGACACTACGAAGGCATAAGATTAAAGTTGAAACACAGAGATTCATGAGAATGAACAGTTTGCAAGGTCAGAAGCCCTGGGAGCTTCAAAGCAGTTAGATAATGCACCTGCAGCTTTATTAGGCCTGTGAAAGCAAGGCATTTATGATACTGGCAATATGACATCAAAGTACAGCATCAAATCATGGTTCACAATAACAGCAATGGCTCATTGTAACAGCTCAGCTTAAAATAATGGTATGGATGAGGTGCAGACATGACAGGAGCTCTCTCAGCCCCACCCACCTCACAGGGTGTTGTGAGGATAATAATAACAAACTTTGTAAACCACTCTGAGTAGGCATTAAGATGTCCTGAAGGACGGAATATAAATCGAATGTTGGAATTGTTGTTGTTGTTAATATGGTGATTAAATTCTGTCTAACATATTCCATCAGACATTTTAAGTAATGTTATTTTTATAAACACTGATATGTGTGTGAACATACTTTTGTGATCAATGCTTTCAAATACTGGTGGTATATATTTTTAGATTGACTATTTCTCTTGAATCAGTTCTAGCAAATGGACTTTGCAAAGGTTCTCAACTAATTCACAAGGCTGCATGAAAATCTCAGTCAAATGCATCAGTTTTGCTGACAGCAAAACTTTTTCACTCTGAAAATGGCTGTAGACCTGGCACATTCAAAAGCCTGTAAGTGGCACATAGTATGCCGATGTAGCTTTGTCCATTTACCCACCCCCTACATAACACTGTTCTGATGCTTTATTGCTGCATCATGAACTGCACAGTTTTCTTCCCAAATATGCTGCTGTGAAATATGTTAGTATTTCATCCTGTGCTCATGCCCTTTTTCACTCCGGTTTCCATGGAGCTTCAGACTCCAGTAGTGTTCATTTTACGCCCCCAATTTTCCTTTCCCCACCTCCAACCATCTACATGACATGAATGTGTTATATGAAGTTCTACTGATGTAGTCAGAGCTCCCTGGGATTTAGTAATTCAGAAGGCACTCTTTATCTAATGGCTTGTCATTTATCCTGTATTGAGTGAAGAACTATCACAGTTTATGTAATGGTTGCTCTGCTCATGTACGCAGAGCAACCCTTTTGATTTTTAGTGCATAAATAAACAACTAACTAACAAGCTACAGAACATATTGGAGCTCTGTAAATATCAAGGTGAAATCTGTAAAAGAATTAGCACTGGGTTAATATATTGTGTACGTGATCCTGTAGAAATTCTAACAGTGCCAATAAAGCAAAACATTGCCTGCAGTTCAGATCCCAGAGTAGCTAAAATTTAATTGAAGTCATTTGGATTTCAAACTTGCATCTCTGTGGCTGAACTGCCTTCTAGACTTCCAAAGTCCTTCAATTTTGAGCAAAACCCTGTGGAGATAAGAGATTTGGCTCTCATTTTCTCAGCAGCAAACTGGTTGGCTGATTTTCGCTGCAGTCCTCAAAATGCTTATGCTGGAGTAGTCCACTGGGAGGTTCTCCCGCAAAAATGCCATTGAAACAAATGGGAAGTGCTTAAGAGCCAATTCAGGACAACATCCTGATGGAGTATGCCTGAAGGGACTATTCCAGGAATCAAAAATATATTACTACACTTTTTTTGAATCACAGTCTAGGGATCCACATTCCTAATGGATACTCTACCAGAAGCCTTCCTGTCATGAAAGCAGCCTTCTGTCAGAGGAATCGTAGAATCATAGGGTTGGAAGGGACCTCTAGGCTCATCTTTCACTGAAATGAAGGCTTCTTCTGCCAAGGGTGAACTCTGCACTGAGTGGAGTGGCCAGGTGCAACCCACAGAAGAAGAGTGCATGTCAGTAATGCATTGCTTGTGAGATAACTTTAAGGAATATAGCATTTCAGTGACATTTCATTTCTTCATCATTTGCAATTAAATTTGATTATGAAAATGTATTTTCTGTGGTATTATTAATAATTTCCCATAATTTTGATGCCTTTGTTAAAATTGGTTTTCTGCCATTCCCTCCCTTCAATTTCATGCTTTGGTGCTCACCTCAGACATTCCAATTCCAGACATTCTCCATTTAGTGGAAGAACAAGTGGTCTTCCAAGGGAAATTTGTGGTACAAAATTGAGGTATGGTTGAAGTACTTTCCTCCAAGGACTGGAACTCATACTTTTCTAGGCCAACAAATGCTGCAGAGGACAGATGGGGAAATCAAAATAGCAGACAGCCTTTGTTCAGTAAATCAGCTTTAACTCATAGAATCATAGAGTTGGAAGGGGCCATACAGACCATCTAGTCCAACCCCCTGCCCAGTGCAGGATCAGCCTAAAGCATCTCTGACAAGTATTCATCCAGCTTCTTCTTGAAAACTGCCAGTGAGGGGGAGCTCACCACCTCCCTAGGGAGCTGATTCCACTTTTGAACTACTCTGACCGTGAAAAAGTTTTTCCTAATATCCAGCCGGTACCTTTGTGCATGTAATTTAAGCCCATTGCTTCGGGTCCTACCCTCTGCTGCCAACTAGAACAGGACCTTGCCCTCTTCCAAATGACAGCCTTTCAAATATTTAAAGAGAGTAATCATGTCCCCCCTCAATCTCCTCTTCTCCAAACTAAACATTCCCAAGGCCCTCAGCCTTTCCTCATAGGGCTCAGTCTCCAGACCCCTGATCATCCTCGTCACTCTCCTCTGCACCGTCTCGATTTTGTCCACATCCTTTTTGAAGTGAGGCCTCCAGAACTGCACACAATACTCCAGGTGCGGCCTGACCAAGGCAGTATAGAGAGGGGCTATGACCTCCTGCGATTTCGACGCTATGGCCCCTTTGATACAACCCAAGATTGAATTGGCCTTTTTTGCCACCACATCACACTGACTGCTTATATTTAGTTTACAGTCCACTCTTACCCCAAGATCCCTTTCACATATACTACTGCCCAGAAGTGTATCCCTCATCCAATATTTGTGCTTCCCATTTTTGTGGATCAGATGTAATACTGTGCACTTGTCTTTGTTGAATTGCATCCAATTCGCAGCTGCCCACTTCTCCAGAGTATTCAGGTCTTGTTGAATTTTAATTCTATCTTCTTGGGTGTTTGCTACTCCTCCCGATTTGGTATTATCAGCAAATCTAATGAGCAGCCCTTCCACTCCTTCATCCAGATCATTGATTAAAAATATTGAAAAGTACCGGGCACAAAACTGAGCCCTGCAGCACCCCACTGGACACCTCCCTCCAGTCTGATGAAATGCCATTGACCACCACTCTTTGGGTGCGGTCCGCTAACCGGTTTCCTATCCACCGAACTGTCCTATAGTCCAGTCCACAGTCTTCCAGTTTACCCATCAGAATGTCATGGGGGACCTTATCAAAAGGTTTACTGAAATCCAGATAAATTACATCAACAGAGTTTCCCCGATCCAGTAAGCTGGTCACTTGATCAAAGAAGGAAACCAGGTTGGTCTGGCAAGATCTGTTAGGAACAAAACCATGCTGACTTCCCCGGATTACTGAGAGGTCCTTCAGATGCTTACAGATTGATCCCTTTAAAATCTGTTCTAATATCTTCCCAGCAACAGAAGTCAGACTGACTGGCCTGTAGTTTCCTGGGTCATCCTTCTTCCCTTTCTTAAAGATTGGGATAAAATTCACTCTTCTCCAATCTTGTGGCACATCCCCAGTCCTCCAGGTGGCCTTGCAGATGATGGACAGGGGTTCTGCAAGTTCTCTCGAAAGTTCTTTCAGCACTCTTGGGTACACCCCATCCAGTCCATTATAAGCGGTCATACAGTTCCATTTGCAGCTAAAATTAAAGGCAATTTTATGTTCTTTTATGAGATTTGAAATGATTAAAAATCGCTGTCTTATTATGTACAAAGTACATAATAAAATACCGGTGTCTCACACTGCAATCCTAAAGACAACTTACCTGTGATTAAACCCTGTTGAATATAATGGGACACTTTTTTCTTAGGATTGCTCCCTGAAACATGGTTTAATGAGGGTTTTTTTTGCATATACCACCTTAACTCATTTCTTGTTACTTACACCATCCTATGCAGACTTATACCCACACAGCCTTTAATTGACTTAGAAAGGTATAACTCTGCCTAGGGAGGCACTGTATTTCTCCTTCTGCTCCCACTGCTGATTCTGCCTGCTTGTGGGCTCCTACTTTTGTAAACTGTGTCAGGTGAGCACTAATGACCAATCATATTTATATTATGTTATTTATTTATATAATACCATTACCATGCATAATGCTGTTTATGGAAAAAAGAGAGGTTTCTGCCCAAAGAAGTCTCCAATCTCAATTTTGACAATGTTGAGCAACAAACTAAAAGGAAGAGGTGCAAGTAACAAGGGATGAATGTGAGGGAAATGGAATTGCATGTACAGAAGCATCTACAGATGAGAACTAAGAAGTGTTTCATAGATAAGGTTGGTTTTGGAAAGGGATTGGAAGAAAGAAGGAAAGATGGCACTATGTCAGTGTTCTTTCCAGAGTTTTAGACATATGTTGCAGCAGAGGAAAATAGGTGAAGCAGTTTTAGTTGGTGAGGACTTTTATGGCAATTATGATAGGCAGCGGTGTAACAGAAAAAAGAGAGAGAGAAGGGATATAGGGGAAATGAGGTGCCTCCTGCAAGATAAGGCAGGGCACAACCTAAACAGTACAAATGGGGGTATGTGATGAATGCAGAAAGGGATGAAAGCCAATGAAGGAATTGGAGGTCTAGAATATCATGAGATCATTGCATCCCTAAAATGATTAGGGTTCCAGTAAGGAGATAAAAATGAACAGAATGGGAAAGGTCGTTTTCACTTAGCCTTGTGTGATCTAAACAAGAGAAGGTCAGTTCCCATCTTCTGTATGGGGACTAAGATTTGGTAGTAATTCCTTTTTCAGAAGAATGAAACAAAGCAATTGGGCAGTGTGTACAGCTTCATGCTGCCCTGCCAATAAGAGGAGGCACATTCTCAGTTTTGGGACTCTCCCTGACTGGCTAGGAAAAGATCTTTTTAAAACTGCTTCATTGTGTAAAGAGGGAGGGGGCATATTATTAAGAAGACTTGGACAGGGTGGATTGGTAGGGAACTCTCTCAGTGCACTATGAGCCGAAACAGACGTGACGAGCTACCTCAATTCAACCTGGGTTGAATTGCCTCAAGGTTTGACGGGAAATGTAGGCATCCTTGCCTTTCCTCCCGCTCTGCCGGTGCAGCCCGGTGTTGCTCTGTGGGGGCTGGGCCAGGCGAGGGGGGGAGTTGCCTCCCCCCGTTGCACTGAGCATCACTTCCTCTCGGCTTCCTTCTCCAGCAGTGAGAGAGGTGGTGGCGGCAGCGAGCGGCAGCAGCAAGAGCTCCGCCGCCGCACCCCGGCCTAAGAGCATCCCCTGACAACTCAAAACAGACGTGACGAGTTACCTCATCATGAGACGGGAAATGTAAGCATTTCTCCTTCCCGTCGCTTGGAGGAGGAGGGGGGAGGAGGAGGGCTCTTCTCGCCCGGCCGCCGCCGTTCCTGAGCAGGAGGGAGTCGAGGAGCCTGGAAAGTGATGGGGGGATGTTCTTAGGCCAGGGCGCGGCGGCAGCGGTCTTGCTGCTGCAGCTCGCCGCTGCCACCGCCTCTCTCACTGCTGGAGAAGGAAGCCAAGAGGAAGAGGCTGGGGTGGGGGAGCAGGGGGCGGCTGCCACCTGGTGGGCCCAGGCTTGGAGGGAACAAATGCTGCCACGGGGAGTGTGGCTGGGCGCTGCTGTGGGTAAGAGGACGACAGCAGCGGGCACCAGAGCTCGGAGAGGCCGGACCGGTGAGGCAGAGGAGGCGAAGCTCGGGAGGCGCCCTGAGATGCATTCCTCTCTCCCTCCTCCCTGGGCCAGGTGAGGGGGGGAGATGAAATGATGCTCAGTGCAACGGGGGGAGGCAACTCCCCCCCTAGCCTGGCCCAGCCCCCACAGAGCAACACCGGGCTGCGCCGGCAGAGCGGGAGGAAAGGCAAGGATGCCTGTATTTCCCGTCAAACCTTGAGGCAATTCAACCCAGGTTGAATTGAGGTAACTCGTCACGTCTGTTTCAGCTCTAAATCAGTACCTAAATCCTCTTGCTGATGAACATTGAAAATGGTCTTGATGGTTATCTCTCATCACAGTTTAGAACCTAAGCAAGGATAAACAAAGAGCAGCTATGTTATCCCTCTAAGCTTGGAGCCAGAGTGGGATTTCCCCAAAAACACTGGTGCCAAAACTCTGGTGAACATGTCAGAAAGCTTCTAAGGGTGCTCACATTAAAGGGGTGGTAAAATGTTTATCAGTTGCATTCCAGTTTTTAAAATTAATAAAGCCATAGTATATCCCAAGATTGGTGTCTGCATCTTCCTTTCCAAGATGTGGGCACAAACAAAGATGAATGCTTAGGGAAGCATCACATGTTAATCCTACTGGTGTAAGAAATTAGGGCTCAACACTGCTGGAGAATAACTAGAGGGTGTCCTTCATGACAATGTGACAATCCTCTACAGCAGCATCAAAACTGGAGGTTAAACATGTCATTTGGAAATGCCCTCAGTTGCTACCATGGCAGGGTATACCAATGTAAATTAACAAGAGACTACGGATACCACTAACATTTAGCACTCAAGATTTATACATTAAAATGCCTCAGTCTTCTAAGAAGTTTTATGAGAGAAAAAATAGAATGTGCAGACCCTCTGCCTGAGGTAGAGAACAGACAATCTCTCTCTAAGATTTAGCTCTTTGCAAACACTCCTGAAATTCTTTAAACCATTGAAATCATAAATGATTGCTCTACAGGGAAGTCAACTGTATAGCTGGGCAGTCACTTTGCATTTGCCATTGAATTTTCAGGAACCAGCAAGTCTTTAAAAATGAAGGAAGTGCAAAAGTAATTATTTTAGAACATAATAATTCAATAAATACATCTTCTCAGAGAATAAATCTGGAAGAACAAATGTGTACAACAAAAGAAAGTTAGAATTCAAATCCAAATGGCCATTTTCAAGGGCCTTGTGTATTCCAATTGACAGAGTGCTGAGACCTGGTTAAGAAAGATATTGGCCTCGGTCCCAGAATAGCTGCAGATTTGTACCTTAAATTCATCATGTCTGAGCCTTAGTTCCTATCTGCAAAGCGGTAAGAACAGTAGCTTAAATCTTTGGTTTGCTGTGAGAGTAAATGGGAGAAAAATGGTCTTCTAAAATCAGTGCACACACACACACTTTATTAGACAACTTATGAGAATTTTAAAACAAACCTAAGAATCAAGCAAGAATTTGCAATATTGAGGTCTGCTATTACTGGCTTTGAAAAGGACTCTTTTTTCCCTCCAACATCAGCCACAACAGCCTCACAGTGATGGTGATATCACAAGCTTTTATTTTTTAATCTCATTTTATTTTATTTTGGCATTTAAACATTTATTTGGAACTGGAGCCAGTCATCTGCAAGCTCCATTTCCCAAGTGATGTACCTCCAAAACCTCTAAGCAGATCCTTACAACCACTTGCACTGAGGTGGCCATAACTCACAGCCGTTGCATGCATCCACATGGGGAGACAGTTGTCATGTGATTGGTGAGGTTACTGTTTGTACTAGAGTGTATGGGACTAGAAAATGTGGGTCAGATTTGCATCACTATCTGAGATCACCACAACACAGTCATCTGAACACACCACTGACTTTCAAAGGGATTCTGTGGGGATCTCAAATGAGATGGTGAAATTAATTTTGGAAGCACAGCAGCATTGCTCGGTAAACTGGCAATAGATGTCAGGGCCACCTTGCTCTCTCCTGTGCACATGTATCACCAGATCAGCATCAGCACATATTTTTTTTCCAGCATAAGATCAGTAACAATGTCAAAGGGAACCATTCATGAGCTGAGCTTGTCTTGCGTGCAAGGAAGTGGTTGATATTCTTTAATATTCTAAGAGCAAACACTGCTATTATCATTATGTATCACTATGCTTGATGAGTCTAATTCTTTTTGCTGCCATGACAGCAGATTTCTATCCACAGTGGCCAAATCAATTCCCCCCAGCTTCTTATAAATATTCCAGTGGGAATCCAAGAATTATATCTGTGTCTACTGGCTCTGGCAGGGGATGATGGAGCCACTTTCTCTTGCCGCTTACCGGGAAGTTCTTAAAGAGGTGGCTCTGAACTCCATGGCAAAACTACCCTTTTATGTAGACACTGAATCTGAATGAACTGCACAAATGTTTCAGGTAGTTTTCTTGTAAACACTGAAGGAAGAGTGAAAGAAGAGCTGCCACTTTTATTTACTTTTCTTTGCCATTTTTCCTTTGGAAATCTGGAACAACCAAAATTAGACTCATTCTTCCCACCAACTCAGCCTAACCTGGAAGATGGCCCCCTACCTTGCCACAGGCAAACTGGCCACTTAGATACATGCCTTGGTGACATTCAGACTTGACTACTGCAATGCACTATACATTGGTCTCCCCTCTAAGTTAACAATGAAGCTCGGCTCATCAGGGATATGAATATTACTCCCATTCTCTACAGTCACTACTCCATTGGCTTCCTATCAGTTACCAAGCCCAATTCAAGGTATTGGCTATCACCTACAAAGCTCTCCATTGCCTTGGTCCATCATAACTATAGGACTGCCTCTCTCCCTATATTCTGCTACAGCAACTTTGCTCATCTGAACAGGGCTTTCTGCAGGTGCCACTCTTCACATGGGCAGAATTAATAGCTGCCTTCTTCATGGTGGTCCCCACTTTATGAAACTGTCTACCCAAGGAGGTTAGGAAAGCCACCACTCTCCTGGTATTCCACAAACAATGCAAAACTGAATTGTTCAAGAGGGCTTTTTGCTCAGATGAGAGGGCTGTACTGTAAGGAAGTAATCTCAAGAGATCCATCAAAAAGGGAAAAGGAACCCATCAGTAAAGGGAGAAGGAGGGACCACAGATTTCGCCACTATTGCTGTAAACAGTAAGGAACCATAAAGACTTCACTACTGTTGCCATAAAAATGATTTTACTGTGTAATTCCTATGTTGTTTAATATATCAGTCATGGAATTTGCCTGTGCTCTGTTTCAACATCATTAAATCTTTAAACCTTTCTTTTCATTCATTCTTTCTTTCTCTTTAAATCTTGCAAATTGCATGTATATACCCATTTGCTATATATATTAAAATGTCTTGATATCGATTGTACTTGTCAGGTTCAGTGGGTATCTGAGCTGTACTGTCTCCATTTTCTAATGCTTCTAGTGTTTAAGTGCTTTCCCCACAGGTGCACAAGTTCCCAAGCAGACTTCTCACCGAACGAGATTGTTTTGTCTAACAACGTTCCATCCCAGATTGGCCTTGACAGAGTCCAGCTTCCCAAGACTGAAAGATGTTGTTTTGAGAACTGTGGGGGGAGGCTGGCTCAGCTGGGAACTGTTACTTTGTACCTCATGATTTGCTCTTCATTGGTAACAATGCTCTTGTACCATCCTGGATCCCTTATCCAGGACAGTGGACTATAATGGGTCATTTCTACAGTAAAGTTTCCTTATTCAAACAATGGACTCTTGTTTGCTTGTAGAGGAGAACCTGTAGGAAGGATATTATTTAGCCACAGTCTGACATTTTGTTACCAATCATGTCTCAGTCGGGCCCAGCGGAATCCAAAGCCGTCCCAGACAGGGATCCTTTGTTTGAGCCGTATGCGTCTCCCGACAACCCACAAGTGCAACCCCAAGAACTTCAAACACCTGCACCAGCAGGGAACGGAGCTTCAACTACTACTCCGCCTCTAATCGATCTCGGCAGTGGGGAGGAAAAACCGAAGGCCTCCAAGCCAACGGCCACCACCATCCCCTTGTTCTCGTTACCTACACCTAACCCAGACCCCGAGAAACGAGGGAGCGCAGGACCAGTGGGGTGCACCAGCAATTACCCATGGACGGGCGTCGAAGCCTAGAGACAGTCCCTGAATTGGACAGTAGCCAACCATGGCTGTTTTGGAATAGGACGACCGAGCAAACAGAATGGGACACGTCCCGCCGCGGTATCCTAAGTTGGGATTATTCGGAACTCACTCCGTGGTCGGAGCAACCAGAGGTTTCCGAACAAAGTTGGGTGCAGATGCAACATCGCACCCTTGCTGTGGATTCCGGCATTTCGGCAGTTACGGGACTAGCCAAAGGGATTCTAGCAGCGAGATCGCAAGGCGATCAGGGAGACCCTCCACCTTGGGGGCCAAGTTCCCCGGTGGTAGCAGTCGCAGGGGGCTCCACGACGGACCAACCGGGTCCCAGTAGAGTTCAATTGCTGGAAGCTAGGTTGGTCGATATGGAACAAAGCCTAGCCCATGCTATACATTTACTCTCATTGATGGTGGCGGGAGAGAGACCATCACCAGAAGAGATGGCTATACAAATAGCCACCCTACAAAGTGTAATTTCCAATCCGGGGGAACCTGCCCCGTTGCAGCCGCCGCCCTCAAACGAGTCTCCCGTGCAGCCCCCAGACGAGCCTTCCGAATCGGAGGAAGAGGGGGAGCCCTGCCCTGGAGAGCCGGGAGAGACTCCAACGGAAACCCCTAGGCTGGACGAGGTTCCGCATTCCGGGGATACTCCCGTGGAAGTTCCAGGAGGGAGTGGAGAGGAGCCAACCCGCCCGACAGAGTTGCCGGTGGTACCCCCTCCAACTTCCCCGATAACGGTCCAGCCGGACCAGCCAGAAGAGCCTCCAGCTCCCCCAAGGGAGGGAACGCCACACCAAACTCCAGTAATCATCCCCATACAACAAATCCTAGGGGAGGATCAACCAGTGGAGGTCGTACCACGAGAACAACCTCCAGGTCCCAGACCAACGACGCCGGGAGGGGCAAGCCCGCGCGGCCCAGCACCCATCAGGCCTTCGCCGCAGCGGCCCCTCCCGCTTCGACCACAACTAATACCACTACAGCAGCCGGTAAGACTACCTCCAATGCAACCTGTATTCCCACCTCCCGATCAACTATTACAGCCTATACCCCTTCGACCCCGCCGACCCGCACCGCAGCGACCAATCATGGCCCAACCTGTTCGGCCACCTCCAGCCCAACCGGTGCTGCCGCCGCCAGCACAACCGGTGCTACCGCCGCCAGCACAACCGGTGCTGCCACCGCCAGCACAACCGGGGCTGCCGCCGCCAGCCCACCCGGTGATACCGCCGCCAGCACAACCGGTGCTGCCGCCACCGGCCCAACCGACGCTGCCGCCGCCAGCACAACCAGTGCCACCACCACCAGCCCAACCGGTAAGGCCCCCTCCGATACGCCCCGTCCCGTATCTACCACCGCCGCCGGGGGCCCCCGGGCAACCATTACTGCCGCAACAGCTATGGCCCCAACAGCCTCCTCCCGTGCAGCCAGCGCCACTGACCATTCCGATGGACTATTACCCCGCACCAGCCCCAAGGCAAGACCTTCCAATGGGCTGGGTGAAACTGGAAGCTACTTTTGACGGAGATCCCTCGAAACTGGGATTTTTTCTGGTACAAGTAGTACAGTTCTTCAATCGATGGGGACATCTTTTTGGGAGTGAGGCCAGCCAGATTGAACATCTCGGTTCACGGTTACAAGGCAAAGCGGCAGACTGGTATGTAGGACTATACAATATTGGGGCCCCGGAACTTAATACCTTACAAGGGTTGGTGGATGCTATCCGGGCTCAATACGAAGACCCCTTAGAAGAAACCAGAGCCCGAACAGAATTGCAAGCCATTAGGCAAGGCAGCATGTCAGCCAGAGACTATGTTACAAAATTCCGACAGCTAGCCGCTAAATGCCCTAGATGTGAAGAATCCACTAAAATAATCCTGTTCAAACAAGGGCTGAACCCGAAACTTCTGGATAGAGCCCTCATGCAAGACAATCCTCCTACTTTGTTGGGATGGATTCAACTCACATGTGAAGTTGAAAATCGGATATTGGAGGTCCGCTTAGTTGAACAACAACAACAAACGGGACAAAGACGCCCCTTAACTTTGCAGAAGGGAGGACGAGGTACTGGATACGCGACCCGCGGAGCGAGGGATGCTAGATGGCAACAGGGTTTGTGTTTGCAATGCGGGCAAGCCGGCCACTTTGCGGCACAATGCCCGTATCGGCCTGTGCAAAGACCTCCGCTCCAACTAAGGCGTCCAACCCCTGCTCCATTCCCCACGTTACAACGCCCAACACCCGCTCCCCGATCGGGTAGAGGCCGTGGCATCTCCCAGCGACCTGCCCCAGACAGAGGATTGGAGGCAGAAGAGCTTATGGAATACGACCCTGCTACCCCAAATATAGAAGGGAATCCAGAAAGCCCCCAGTCGGGAAACGAAATGGATCTGTCGTAAAAGGGCCCAAACGACAGATCCACTCCCGACCCGTCCCAACCAGGGACCGGCCGCATGGGTCCATATTATTCATGCCAGTGACTTTGCTAAACCCCGAAAGGAAAATGCACATCCGTGTACAAGCCCTCATTGACTCAGGCTGTTCAAGAGACATCATCGCCCCAGCCCTAGTCAATGGACTAGTATTGCCAATCCGGGAATTACAAAACCCAGTCATTTTCGAGCAAATGGATGGCACCAACATGAACCCCGTCACTACAGAAACAGTCCCAGTGGTGACGGGCATGGGCCAACACTGGGAAAAAAGGTCGTTTGTCATCAGTACAACAGCCAAATACCCGTTAATTTTGGGCAGCAAGTGGCTATGCGATCACAACCCCTACATAAATTGGGCAGAAGGTAGTATCACCTTCACCCACGCCAACTGTGAAAGCCATCGGTGGAACCAGAATTGGGGTAGTGATCCAACTCACACCGAAAAGGCTCTTCTCACCCAAGAAGAAATAAATCAAATACCCGAATGCTACTGGTCCTATTTGAAGGCTTTCTCCGAAGAAGAAGCGGACACTCTACCCCCGCACAGACGAACTGATTGCGCCGTCGAAATCTTACCAGGAGCCTCACTACCCAAAGGCCGACTCTACCCTATGAGTCTCCATGAACGGGAAGAACTCCGTAAATTCATTGACACC